>NC_054475.1:7004767-7338517 GCF_017639515.1 Carcharodon carcharias | reverse complement strand
TCCTTGTGGATGTGTGATGGGCTTGTGAGTATTTGCATTTAGAGTGATGAGATGGTTGCCTTACCCTGGCGGCATGGACGAGATCACTCATCCTCTTTCTGCACTGGATGGCCGACCTCTTGTGGGCAGCATTGGCACTGACCACCTCTGCCACTGTCTCCCAAGCCAGGTTGGTGACGATGCTGCCCCTTCTGTGGCCAGAGCGAAGGCATAGAGGACGTCACAGCGGACCTCCATGGCATCCAAAAGGCGTTCCAGGGATGCATCGGGAGAGCTGCCATCTTCAAGCCTTTCGGGGCCATGTCTTCTGTGCAGCAGTCCTGCTGGAGGCACTGAGAGATGTGCGCAATGCTGCACTTTGAATATGCCACCCGGTGTGGAGAAGCGGAGAGATGGTGGTGTGGCAGGCGAATCGGAGACCTCCCACCTGCGAAACAGTGTGTTTCCTGGGAATGCATGCTTAATGAGGTGGGATTAGGGCGACTTCAACGTGAGAACCCGCCATTGCGGCCCGCTGGTTAGATATCCTTCCACCCCCCTACTACCGCACTTTGTGCAAATCTGGGACGATCCCCCCCCCCAACCCCCAACCTCCAACCCCCTGGGCCTGTTTCGGACTGAAGAATGAAGTTTGAGGGAGCATACTGAAAGATTTGAAGGAAGAGAGGCGCATTATCATATAAATTGTTGTGATCATTTGAAATTTGGCATTCTTGCTTTTGTCCTGATGATGGAGAAGAGGGCAATTAAGCAGGAGGCCATGCGCACAGTGGGTATTCAGTCAGCACATCTCCCATCTACACATCTATGTCTGAGTCCCCTTAGCGTCACTAAAAAAGAGGCCCGACCATGAGCTATGGCACCTGCTGCCACCACTCGAGTGTCATGTCAGGGCATTGACAGAACTGCCCAGAGTTGTCACGGTCACCATGACCCTTCCTTTACATGCCACAGGCTCCTTCCAGGCAGCTTGTGACACCAATGGCACCTTACACTTTGCAGACCATCGCCACATAAGGAAGGTTACTGAGGCTCTCTATGCCAGGAGGAACAGCTATATCTCTTTCATACTGGACAGAGTGAAATGGTAGAACAGAGCTCTAGGCTTGCAGTCGTCCCCAGGCGTAAGATGCCTTTGACGGCTCCCCATCGCCACCCTGACATATTTGTCAATAGAAAGTGAGTCGACTCCCTCAACACCCAGCCTGTTTGTAGTCATACACAGCACATCACGTAGGTCTGTGCCTGTTTCCCGGCAGCAATCACAATTCATTTATCCAGTGCCAGTCCTCTTTGCCTTTATTCCAACAAGGCCATCAGGTTATGGGCTTGGCCATTGGGTGACGACGGCTATCACCTTCAGACTCATAACTTCTGTCAGGAACCTGGCAGAACCCCAGGTCTACGATGAGAGCCATGCTACCACCGAAAGCATCGGCAGGCACACAAAGGGCACGCCCAAGTAATATTTCAGCTGCCAGGTTTGTTCCGAATAAGCTGTGCGGCACAGTCCTGAGTGGGTATTCGGATTTATGGTCATCTGCTGCATAGTCCATAACTTTGGAGAGTTCTTGTCACATGCCAGGTCTTATCACCACTTGGGCAACAGAAGTAGAATTGCCCATTAGTGCTCTTAGCTGCCAGAGCTCCCAGAGAGCAGCTCATCAAAGAGGGCTTCTCCTGAACTATCTCTGCCACCTTCAACACACCAGCAGTCCAACAATCCTAATCATTGCAGTCTTTAATACTACTTCTCTCCCTTTAGTCCAGTCTTAGTAGAGTTGCCCTAACTTTGCAACAAACATAAACACCAAAATTGGAAGAACAAACAAATATAACAACTCAATTCCATCTGGATCTAATAGTTAACAGCAATAGTTGAATTGTTGGATCAGTGCTATCCTCTCTAATGGATGAACTGAAAGCTTGAAGTAGATAGCTAAATATATCAGACTGTCGAAGAAACTAAGGGCTACCAAATTTACAATGATGACGCAGTCCTTAACCTATTGACATTCTTGGCCTCATTATTTACTCTAATCCAAATGGAACTCTATCACAGTGGGTGTTAAAGAAAAAGAGAGCATCCACAGCCATTTTGAACATCCCATCATGCATCTATCATTGTCACGTGGTGAAGTTTGATATGAAAGTTTTCGGAACAAACAACGAATGACCATTGTATTTTTGCGGGGCCTGCACTGACTAAAGGGCTTCACATGACCACTCGGGATTCTGTTGGGCTGCAGCTGTTCTATTAAACAAAGGAGATGGGCAATATATCAGCTATGACATCTTCTCAGCTTCTCAAATACAATATTTGTACAAGAAGCCCCTAAAGGGTGAAAAACATTTATTTTATTTTTAATTGTCTCTGCTCACCTGCCACTTGATTTTTTTTCCCTTTTATTCTTTCATGAGATGTTGGCATCGCTGGCAAGGCCAACATTTGTTGCCCATCCCTAATTGCCCTTGAACTCGCCATGCTAGGCCATTTTAGAGGGTAGTTAAGAGTCATCCACATTGCTGTGGGTCTGAATTAACATGTAGGCCAGACCAGATAAGGACAGCAGATTTCCTTCCCTAGAGGACATTAGTAAACCAGATGGGTTTTTACAACAATTCTTGATAGTTTCATTGTCACTGTTATTGAGACTAGCTTTATATTCCAGATTTATTAACTAAATTCAAATTCTACCAGCTACCATGGTGGGATTTGAACACAAGCCCCCAGAGCATTCACCTGGGCCTCTGGGTTACTAGTCCAGTGACATTACCACGACACCACCATCTCCCCCTGGACTTGACTATTCTAATGCACTCCTGCCTGGATGCCCACATTCTACCCGCCATAAACTTGAGGTCATCCAAACCTCTGCTGTGCATGTATTAACTTGCACCAGGTCCTGTTCCCCATTCTCAACGACGTACATTGGTGCCCAGTCAAGCAAAATTTTGATTTAAAAATGCTCACCCTTGATTTCAAATCCCTCCATGACCCCGGCCCCGCCCACCACCTACCACCATATCTCTGTAAACTCCTCCAGTTCCACAATCCTCTGTGATATCTGTGCTCATCTGTTTCTGGCCTCTTGTGCATCACCAATTTTAATCACTCCACCAATGGTGGCTGTGCCATCCATATTTTAAGACCTAAGCTCTGGAATACCTTCCCTACAAATCTCAGCTAACTCTAGATTATAAATCTACATCACTTTCCTCCTTTACGACACTCCTTAAAATCAAGCTCTTTGTCAAATTGTTCGATCATCTGACCTAATAACTCCCTATGTGTCTCAATGTCATAGATTGTTATATGATGCTCCTGTGAAGTATCCTAAGACATTTTATTATGTTAAAGGCACAATATAAATAAGTTGTTTTTGTTGTGAGCCTCTTCACAGCACTAAAGGCTAAAAGAAACAGCAGACTGTTCCATAAAGATGATTGTACACTATTTAGGATTTATTTGTTTTTTGTGTAGCAGGGAGGAAGCATCCCTGTTATTTGACTATCTTGAGAAGCCAATAAGACCATGGTATTATCGACATGTGTAATAAGCTTACTTGACGTGACCTCACAAGTCATCCTGCCCAGTTAGTGATGCACAACTGTCCCACTTTATTAAGGTTGATCTCAGCTGAAGCCGATTGTGCAGCAGCAGGAAGCTGCATCCAAGGGAATTTAGGAATAACAGGAGCTATACCGGGAGATCTGGTGGTGGCATCACGACTTTACCAGATTAGCATCTTATCTACTAAGAGGATTACTGCTCAGAACGAAGAGCTTAACCTGGCAGCTCAGAATCGGAGCAAACATTTAATCAGCAAATGCGGCAGGAATCTACATAAGCTCCAGCAGGGGGGATTTTGCATGTTCCGTTTGTAATTTGTCTTTCCCTCAAATCCACTTCTCCCGCTGTTACGTTGTTAAAGAAAGCAGACACTTCCTGATTGGGACCACCAGGAACTAGGAACAGAATCCCTCCTGCAACTAATCAACTCACCAACTCGACCACCTTTTGGACTGTTCCCTCCCCATTTGCTCATCAACCGATTTGTATTCACCCCCTGTCGCTATCACTCCAGTCTACTTTCAAATGGAAACATATATAACTAACTAGGTAGTCCACAATCCCAACGAAAACGCCATCGTTAGATTGGTAGGGATCACAGTGTATTAAAGCTTAGAAACTACTTTAGGCATTAGGGGCTGTTTGGATGATATTCCTCTTATTTCATTGCAAATGGATTAAGGCTTCCACAAAGTAATAGAACAACGCAAAACAAGCATGCCAACCACCGCAGCATTCATGAAGGTGGCGCATTTCCTTCTCAAGGGCAATTAAGGATGGGCAATAAATGCTGGCCTTACCAGCGACATGCAAATCCCAAGAAAAAAAAATTTAAAAATATTAAAATCACCAAGTAATTTCTTTTTAAGAATAATTTCTCGTTTAAAATAGACATAGCTTTTAAAACATAGAAATTTCAGCACAGGAGGATTTTTAGTTTATTTGTTCGTGGGATGTTGGCATCGCTGGCTAGGCCAGTATTTATTGCCCATCCCTAATTGCCCTTGTTCAGAGGGCATTAAAGAGTCAACCAGATTGCTGGTTGGGTCTGGAGCCACATGTAGGCCAGACCAGGTAAGGACAGCAGATTTCCTTCCCTAAAGGGGCCAAGTGAACCAGATGGGTTTTTATGACAATCGGCAATGGTTTCATGAGTCAGCGTCAGACTGTTAATTCCAGATTTTCACTGAATTCAGATTTCACCATCTGCCATGGTGGGATTCACACCCAAATCCCCAGAGTATTACTCTGGGTCTCTGGATTACTAGCCCAGTGACAATACCACCGTGCCACCACTTCCCCCCAAATGCCAGATTGCTCACTGTACATGTTCTAGTGAACAGCTTGAGTAGTAACAGAACCCAAACACAATGCACATTAATCAGAACTTGTCACATCATATGTTAAGAAAACGTGCACTGACATCGGTACGAGGAGCAATGAAAATCTTTGGCTAAGGGCAAGAGTTCAGACGCAAGCAAGTTCCTTCTTAACATCAAAGAGGATCAATTAATTTGAAGGGCAAGGATTTTAAATTAAAGCACGGGCACCTAAAAAAAAAGGACCTACACAGCATAGTTTACAAACATGGTGCAGGATTCCTGATCAAGCAGAATAATTGTGCAACGTGTTTACTGGATCCACACCGGTTGGTGAAGCTAAAACTAAGACACAGCAGCTTTCTTTGCTACACAGAGTTTATTGGCTTAGTTCACAGTCAACACTACTCTAAACCCCCAGTGTCCCAGCTATCCCCGTTTATATGCTGCTTTGATTTATCCCCATTTATAGGTGGACAAATACCCATCACCTGTTTGACAATGCAATTGCCGTTAAACCTTAACAATGTAGTTCATAAGACTTTGGCCTGAATTTTACGCTCCCCTTGGCATATTTTTAGGTTTGGTGGGGTGGTGTAGGGGAGAGTGAAATTGCAGGGGTGGGATTCCGACCAGGTTCCTGCCCACCCTGAGCTTGCTGCAATTTTATGCTGGGGCTGGCAATGCCCTGGATGGGAAGCCTGCCCTTTGCCACGAATGAGGCCACTTTAGGGCTGTTTCCTACCCAGCCTCAATTTTTAGGTGGGGGGCAGATTGAAGCACCATGGGGGAGGCTGAAAATAGTCTGTTAGATCTGGGATGGGAGGTTGGCGTGGTGGGTGGGTGGGGGGGAGATGCCTCCATCAGAAGCCTTGCTCTGGCTGGGAGGGCCCCTTCCCCCCTTTCCCACCCCCCCCACCCCCCCAAAGGCCCAGTGACATCCTGACCTCTCTCCCCCCTGAACCCCAATTACCCCCTCCAGACAACGCCCCCCCCCCCCCCCCCCCCCCGCCTCCCAGGCCTTCCCTACCCTCCCCACCCTGGGGCCCCTGGCACTTACCTTTTCCTCTGGTCTCAGGCCTCTTGGTGGGTGCAGTTCCTCTCTCAGCCACTGCAGCGCCATTGCGGCGGGGATGGGGGAGCTGCCAGCCACTCTGATTGGCCGGCAACTCTCTCTAAGGCGGGACCTCCTCCCGAGTGAGGGGCAGAATTCCGGCCTAATGCCAATCAATGGTCACTAGAGCGTAAATTGGCAGCGGGGCAGTCAGAGTGGGGGTCCCCGCCATCCTAAAAATTCAGGCCATTGGCTCCGCGAACCTCTCACCAATTCCCATTCATTAAACCATGCCATTACTTAGCGATCTAGTTATTTAGAGGCGGATGTGCCTCAGATAGTGGTATTGTAAAAATGGGATAAATAGGGGAACAAATTAATAATGTAATACTCACTTATTGGGGTGGGAGGTGATTTACAAAGAGCCAAAACACCAGTATGGACCGAGTGGTCTGTCTGAATGCTTTACCCTCTGTGTAATTCTATGCGACACAGAAATATAAAACAGCCCAAAGTTACAAAAATTCCAAGGGTTTCTTTCCACCTCCACCAAGAGAACTCAAGGGCCAGAATTCTTACCTCGATGGGCGGGCGGACCCCACCGGCTCGGCAGCCAGCGAGTAGGCAGCTAAACTCCACCGCCGAAATGGGGCCCACCTCCATTTTAAGTGGGCGGGCCAATTAAGGCCCCGCCCAGCGGCCTGCCCGACAGGAAGCGCTGTGCACTTCCTGTACGGGGGAGGGGGGTGGGGGTGGAGGAGTGGGGGGGGGGGGTGGATTCCCCGTCTGTCAGAGTGCGCTCTTTCACGCATGCGCACTGCTCCCTGAGGCTAAGTGCTGTCTCAGGGAGATCACTGACAGTGTTAAAAAACATTAAAAATGGAAAGATATAAAAATTATTAACATGCCCCCCCTCATGTGACCATGTCACACGAGTTGGGACATGTTAATAAAATGGACAAAAACTTTATTAAACTTTTTAAAAAAGGGCATGAAGCCTCATCCCGCCGGTGGGTGAGGTTTCCTGTATTATCAGGAGCCCGCTGGGGCTCCTGGCCAGCCCGCCAGCCTTAAGGTTGGACGGGCAGGTCTTTAATGATCTTAGTTAGCCTGTCAATGGCCTCAATTGGGCATTGACAGGTCGGCAGGCAAACAGCTGATTTCGCTGTCCGCCCAGCTTCCTCAATATTTAAATGGACCGGGATGACATCAGGGGTTCCTCCTGACATCATCCCTCGTCATTTTCCCCTCGGCGAGAGGGCCCTGCCTCCAAATCACCAACAGGAAAATTCTGGCCAAGGTTTCAAACCAGGTGGTCGAGGCAGAACTGAAAGATAAAACAGCCTTTAATGCACAAGAACTAGAAAACATTCATTTATTGACTGAAAAGCACAAAACTCTCAATGAATATTTACAGAAAAACAGCAAATTAAAAACAGGTCTCATCAAACAGCACCTTAATGCAGCCCTAATGATGATACATGTCAATAATCATTAGGTTCTCTGCCACTCCACTTTACCACTGAGAAGTAAGCTGAAGTTTACTCTCATCCTTGTTTTCAATACCTCCATGACCTCACCCCTCCATATTTCTGTTATCTCCTCCAGCCCAACAAACCTCTGAAATACCTGCGCATATCCAATTCTGGCCACTTGAACATCCCGATTTTAAACCACTCAATCACTGCCAAGACCTGAGCTCTAGAATTTCCTTACTAAAGCTCTCCACCTCTCTACCTTGCTTTACTCCCTTAAGATGTTCCATTAGAACCTACCCCTATGTGTCCTAATATCGCCAAAAGTAAAATACGACAGAAAGTGCTGGAAAGTCTGAAGAAGAGTCATATTCGGCTCAAAACATTAACTCTGTTTCTCTCTCCACAGATGCTGTTAGACCTGTTGAGTATCTCCAGCATTTGTGATGCTTATCTCCTTCTGTGTCTTGGTGGCAAGTTTTGCTTTATAATGCTCCAGTGAAGCACCTTGGGGCATTTTACTACATTAACATTTACTATGTAAATACAAGCAGTTTACAAATACAAGCTGTCATGCTGTGGTTTCAGGTAGCAGTCGCCTCTCATCAACCAGCCACCTCATGACATTAACTGTATCCTTCTCCACAGATGCTGTCAGACCTGCTGAGTTTTTCCAGCTATTTTTGTTTTTGTTTCAGATTTCCAGCATCCACAGTATTTTGCTTTTAACTTCCTGACAGCAGCTAGTTAATCATGAGAGATTTAAAATATGCCAAGATAGGTTTTTGTGCAGGGTGAGAGTTAGGAACGACTTTTGTGCGGTAAACCCATGGAGTGAGACTGTCTAAGCTCATGTTTCAAAGAAGGCTCACTGCTGGCAGATAGAAGGAGACTCTCCAGTTATTCATCCAGGTTGGATTTTAACCAAAGGAGCTTTGGCAATGTCAACATCGAACTCACGGTTCCATCCGGATTTTCCATCTCAGAAATGGTTTAATCTGCATTATTCTGCAAAGAAATGGATGGCCACACTGATGACATATGGAAACCATAGAAACAAAAGCATTTTTAGAATTTTTTTCAAATGAGCAACATGATCCTAAAGGTCAGGAGAAACACCACAAGGTTATTTTTCCTTTGGTAGTATCTAATCTGTGAATGGGACTATGTGGCCAGAATAGATGTCCTTCGGAACATCTACGGCAAGTAAAGTATTTGTTTCCTCGTGTGTCAACTTTTGTTAAATTGTCACAATTTACAATCTTTTTAACCAGGCTCCCTGAAAACCCCTATTCTTCTTTAGCATTTTCCCATTCATGAAACTGAGCAATGCCACATCTGAATTGGAGCCAATCTTCGCTCTCTGTCCCCTTCCCCTCCCCTTGCCATCTCCACCTTCTAATTTACCATGAGTTCCTCATAATTGGCCTTTAACAGGCTTTCAACAATTAAGGCGCTGGGAGGTGGCTTGCTAATTCCTATGAACTCTACTTGGGGTAGTGGCACAGATAATCCAAACATTTTTAACCTGTGATTCCAACACACAGACTGGCACGAAGGTTATAACACAGGGGTTCTTTATTCCAATCGCATCCAATCTTCTTGAACGTTAATGGAAAAGCTTAATTTAGAGGAACAAACTATTTATAATGGATATTCACGGCCAATGCTCCAGATTCCAGGATACAGTTGAGAGCTTAACTCTTGATCTCTAATCAGCCAGATAGCACAGTTCAATTGGTGCAGCTCCCATTGCTAATTTCCTGTGACCATGTGAACTCAGTTACCATGTCCCATGGACACGAAGGGGGTCTTCCTCTTTTTGTGCCCTCTTGAGCTCAGGGGTACTGTCCAAGTTGTGCCCAGCTCTCTAGTGGTTGTTTGCTCCCTCTGCTGCTGCTTCCTGGCTCTGTCACCATCATCAGAGGCCTTGGCCTGCTCTATTCATGGCCTTGGCTCCTCAACGCTATGACTCACCACCCTCGAACTTCTGCTTCAGCTGCTTGGCTGCTGCCCTTCTCTCCCTATCTTCACGAGGTGCCTGGTCCTTCCTTCTTCAGCCCACACCCCGAGCTCCAGACTCCACCTCCCCCTTCTTCAGCCTGCACTCTGGGCTCAGGCTCCACTCCCAGCACCCAGTTTTGCCTCTTGTCCTCAGGGGAGACCCCAGGGCCCACCTAATCCCTTGCCTGGCATTCTCCCAGGCCGACAGACCTCCACTGGCAGAAATCTAGTGCCCTGCAGGGAATGCCCCATAGTCGGCAGGGCCCAGCATCAGGCCCCAATCCAAAATCGGGACTCTGAGGGCCCACTCACCTCCCCCACCACACACTTTGAGTAAAGAGGTTTTTAATAACAATTTTAGATTTTTTTTTGCTAATTCAAACTTATACCCTCTGCTGCTCCTTACCTAGTTTAGTTTTAAGTAATTTTCTGGCTTTATTTATACCAGTATCATTTACGTAGATGGTCCGGCCATTTATTTAATTGCTACTTGTGGGATCTTGCTGTGCACAACTTGGCTGCTGCATTTTCTATATTACGTCAGTGAACACGCTTCAAATAGTACTTCCCGAAATGCCTTACAGCCAATGATGTCCTGAATTTGTCAAAGGCTCGATATAAATTCCAGTCTTTTTTTCTGCAGCATTTAATATTTTTATATCTCAAGGACCGACAACAGTCTGTGTTTATAGAGTGTTTTACTAGTAAAACCCCAAAATGCTTCACAGAAGTAGAATTTGACACTGAACCACAGGAGGTCAAGGCGGGAAAAGATGTAGGTTTTAAGGAGAATCTTAAAAGGAGGGGAGCGATGTAGCGAGGTGATGAAATATAGGGAGGAAATTCCAGAACTTGGGGCCTAGACAGCTGAAGGCACGACTACCAAAGCTGGAGTGATGTGAACAATGCCTTGATTGGAGGAGTGCAGAGATCTCCGAGGGCTGTAGGACAGGAGAAGATTACAGAGATAAGGAGAGATAAGACCAAGGAGGGATTTGATAACAAGGATGTGCAAAGGCAGGCTCTGCGACCGCTTTGCAGCACACCTGCGGTCTGTCTGCAAGAATGACCCAAACCTCCCTGTCGCTTGCCATTTTAACACTCCACCCTGCTCTCTTGCCCACATGTCTGTCCTTGGCTTGCTGCATTGTTCCAGTGAAGCCCAACGCAAACTGGAGGAACAACACCTCATCTTCCGACTAGGCACTTTACAGCCTTCCGGACTGAATATTGAATTCAACAACTTTAGGTCGTGAGCTCCCTCCCCCATCCCCACCCCCTTTCTGTTTCCCCCTTCCTTTTTTTTTCCAATAAATTATATAGATTTTCCTTTTCCCACCTATTTCCATTATTTTTTTAAAAATTTTAAAAATCTTTTATACTCTCCCCACCCCCATTAGAGCTATACCTTGAGTGCCCTACCATCCATTCTTAATTAGCACATTCGTTTAGATAATATCACCAACTTTAACACCTATGTGTTATTTTGTTCTATTGTTGTTGACATCTTTTGATGATCTGCTTCTATCACTGCTTGTTTGTCCCTACAACTACACCCCCACTCCACTTCTCTCTCTCTCTCTCTCTCTCTCTCCGCCCCCCACACACACACCTTAAACCAGCTTATATTTCAACTCTTTCTTGGACTCGAACTCAAGTTCTGTCGAAGGGTCATGAGGACTCGAAACGTCAACTCTTTTCTTCTCCGCCGATGCTGCCAGACCTGCTGAGTTTTTCCAGGTAATTCTGTTTTTGTTTTTGTTTTGGATTTCCAGCATCCGCAGTTTTTTTTTGTTTTTATCAAGCTCTTTCTGTCTAGCTTTGCTAATTAGGGGTGCAGAAATTCCTTCAGTTCTTTCTCTTCCATTTTTAAACACGTGTAATTCTTAGTTTCTTCCATCACAGGGAAACAATTTTCGTATTTAATGGCTATTTTTAAAAAATTCTGAATCGTTTCATTGTTTGTCAAGGTTAAAAGGACATCTCAGTAATCCATGTAGCTAGATCACTTTGCATAGATCATTAGCTACTTTTCCCTTTGAGCAACAAATGATGCACTTGTGATGGGACCTGCTAAGCCCTTCAAACCAATCCAGATTTCATTGCCGAACTTTTAAAACACTGGTTGGAATGAGTACTTGGGGTCATATGTGCATACATAAAAAAAGGGTAACCAGGGAGCAACTGGCCCATTAATTCCACCTTGTCATGGTGTAGCTTCTGCACAGCATCATCCTCTTGCCCCTGCCACCATATCCGTGTCCACCCCCATGCAGCCAAGCAATCTCCCAGGAGAGGCAAATGAACGGTGCTAGTGATAGCGATTGGAATTCCCTCTAATCAAAGCACCCAGGGTCAATATCCAGCAATTCAGATACAGCATAGCCAGACCTAGAGTAAAGTTCCCTCCACTATCCCTCAGCAATGTGCCTCAGCCCTTACCTCAAGCAGTGTGAGGAACATTCTTTGTTCCAGTCATACTCGGGTCCCCTCCCTCATGTATTTCTCTGGCACATTGATAGCAACGTTGGTGCTGCTTCCTGGTGTTTCCGGCGTTTGCAGTGTTTTGCTTTTGTCCCAGGCAAGCGTCTTTATCTGCATCAGTGTGATTCCCCTCTTTCACGTTCCCCACATCATCCAACCTGAGGCTTGAGTTAGGCCACCAGCCACTCTGGTACTTGAGTTAGCTTGCCAATTAAAGAGAAAATTAAACCTATAGTTTCATGCTGCAGGAGTAGGTCCAGTAAGACCTGAACTAACACTAATTAAACTCTGCTTCTGTTTCTGATTTGGTTGTGTCAACATCACAGAGTAATATCCGTATTCCACCAACATTTTTTTGGGCAGCGCTAGCTAAACCAGGCATGACTTGCTGAGATGGTAGTCCTGATAATGAAAACTTACAAATAGAAATAATCTGAAGATGAGTCTTGAAGGTTTTCAGTGATGGGGCTGTGACTATTTCCTTTGGCAGCTTGTTCCATTGTGGGATTGTCCTTGGGAAGAAAGATTGTTGATGCGTTGTCTAGGTAATTAGTGTGGGTGGCTACCTTGAGTTTTGTCAATGCTGGAGGACACCAGGTACTTGTTTCTGTCAATTCCCAACAGTCCACTCCATGTTTTACAGAATACAGTCAGTCTATTTATTTCACTTCATTTCATTTCTTGTTGGACGATTGTAGCAAACGAGCTTCACCACATTTTTGAGGGCTGGATTCAGAGGCGAATGGTCAGCGCAAAACCCACTGCACCAACCAGGTCCCTATCTCTGACTTCTCTTTATGCTCATATACTCTATGTGGAGTCTATACACCTTCCCTATGGTACACTGTATGTCCTCTTTTTATGGTAACTGTTGTTTTTCAATGTTTCAGGTGCTGGTGAATCAGGAAAAAGCACCATCGTCAAACAAATGAAGTAAGTTTTGATTTTTCCTGCATTTTCCTTTTATTTAAGGAGATACAAAAGTTTAATCACTTCACTGATATGATCCCATTAATCATACAATGGAATTTCAGTGTTAAAATAACTCTGGTATTCCAGGCACACATATCCATGTGCCATTCATTGCCACTTGCTGCAGTCACAGCTTCCCAACTACACTACAAACACATTTGCATTTTCAAATCAAGCTGTAATTGCACGTTTCCTCCCACATGTACGAAACTCAGATCATCAGTTCACACTTACAGACTGTCCCATGCAGCTCGGTCTCACTGAGATTTAACCATTAACTATTGATAAAGCGGAACTGACCCACCTTCAGTTAACAATGTTACACATGAAACTTCGCTGTAAACAGAAACCTTTTCATCCCAAGATATGTCTTAATACATACATACATACAATAACCTGGCAGTGGTAGAATGAACATACATTTAATAATTTCCTTGAGGTGAAAATAAGTGATGGGAAAGCTGTTGCTTCCAGATGAATTGTGATCGGTGTTGTTGAATTTAATTTGAAATGTTATATTTGAGACTATGCTGATTTGCATTTCTTCTTCATTTCCTGGGCTAGGTATTTGTTTTCCATTCATGGGATGTGGGCACCACTGGCTAAGGCCATTTGAGTGTCATTACTGTGGGTCTGCAGTCACATGTAGACCAGACCAGGGGATTTCCTTCCCTAAAGGACATTAGTGAACCTGGTGGGCTTTTCCTGACAATCAGCAATGGTTTTGTGGTCCAGGTTTTTATTGAATTTAAATTTCACCATCTGCTGTAGTGGGACTTGAACCCTGGGTCTCTAGAGTACTAGTCCAGTGACAATACCACTGCACCACCGCCTGTTTGAGCAGATTCCCAGTCTCAACGTAGGAAATGCCGTTGAACATTTTGTGTTCTTGCTTGAATTCCCACAGTCAGAAAGTTATCCTCAGTCACTCCTTTTGATATTGTATGAAAGAAATCACAAATTCTGACTGTACCTTTCCAATAAGATAACCTTTAAGGGTATCTTGATAAAAGAAATAAAGAACTGGTTCAAAAAAATAAAGCTATAGTCAATATAGAAAAAACAAATTTCTCATTTGTGAATATTTTCTCTCCCTAACACTAAGAAGTCTGCCAGGGTGTCAAATCAGGTTCAGCTTACCCATAGAGAACTCAGTACTACTTGTTGATGGGAAGAATAAAGTTCATTGTATTTATAAACTTGGGTTGCATTGATATTTTTCGGTGCAATTTGCTGGATATTGATACAATCAGAGAAAAGGATCATGGAGTTTTGAGTGGAAATTGCGTTTAAACAAAAATCAAGTTTCTTTTGAGCCAGTTTTCAACACTCTGAATTAAAAGCTAGCCGAGGGGGATGGGGATAGGGCAAGAAAGTGGAGCTGAGGTGGAAGATCAGCCATGATCTCACTGGATAGTGGAGCAGGCTCGAAGGCCTACTCCTGCTCTTAATTCTATGATCTTATAAGCCTAGAGGGGACAAAAGAAGCAGGCTACCAGCAAGGAGGCAGTGCAAGCCAACACAGCGTTCCAATGGAAACCCCCCACAACAGGTACTATTATCTCCATCATTGCTCAAACACACCTTGTTGCATATTGCCTGTGGAACAGCAATGATAGTATTGCTGAGAATGCCAATGTTCAGAACCCTCTGACCAATCAGAGCTCATCAGAACAGAAATTTAGAGTGGAGAGTATGAAACATGAAGTATAAAACAACCAAATCTTTATTCAGTAATTCACAGAGCATGTTGACTTTTCTTGTAGAATTATCCATCAAAATGGTTATTCAAAGGAAGAATGTTTAGCCTTTATATCCATCATCAATGGCAACATTCTTCAGTCTATCCTGGCTGTTGTCCGAGCTATGTCCACTATTGGAATCGATTACGGAGATTCAGCAAATGTGGTGAGAATGTATCCTGGTTAAAATATTTTATAGAGGGAGATCCTTTAAGGCTACAAATGCTCTATGTTTTGATGAAAGTGAGCAGGAATAGCCCATTATTTTTAACAGCACATAGCATTTGGCAAAAGTATAGAAGTATTTAAAGATGCTATATAAATGCAGGTTGTTGTTGTGGAAATAGGGCATGAAGAAACACAGTTGAACGTTTTGTGCTCTTGCCTAAGCTCCCACAGTCATTTTTCCTCAGTCACTCCTTATGATATCGTATGAAAGAAATCACAAGTTCTTGCAGTACCTTTCCAATAAGGAATCTTATCTGAAAATCTTAGTATTCTACACAAAGTGTTTCAGTTTCCAAGGATACCTAGATGACAATAGTACTTTAAATCAATATCCGACTTTCTAAAGCAGAATGGGGTCAAAGTAGAAGTGATCCCAATAACCCAATAGTGATAATTCATGTCAGCACATTCTTAACGTGTTGAGACATATTTTACTTTCACATTAACTGGTCCTACCTATAAGCAATTACAAAGAACCGAGAAATATTTACCTGTCATTAAGCTGTACAAAGACCTTGAGGGGCATATTTTCAGCTCATGATGTCATATGAGGACATTGCTTCATCGCCAGTGTGTCATGCCATAGGCCTCTCCACTCGCTTCACTGTTGGACTGACACTGCAGCTGAGAGAGCAAGTTCCCACTGCAGCCTTTGGAAAAGATAGTGTTATACCTGTTCATGCGATTAGCAACAAATGCCAACACTATGACGCTGACCATAAGATCTGGGCCAATTTAGACTGTCGGACAGTTCATGTTTGCTTAACTGAAAGACAATACATTCATTCATAGTTAATGAATTGCGGCTAGAAAACATTTTCATACAGCAAATGGCCCTTACTAATTTGGTCAGAGTTGGGAATGACATAATGATGGATTATACCCCACAATTTCCTAACTCCTGTTTTCCTTTCATTTATGTTACCAGGATTCTGGGAGACAGCTGTTTAATCTTGCGGATTCCATTGAAGAGGGGACCATGCCGAAGGAGCTGGCGGACATTGTAAAGAAGTTGTGGATTGACTCAGGAGTTCAGGCCTGCTTTGAAAGGGCAGCAGAGTATCAGCTCAATGACTCGGCCTCCTAGTATGTTCAGCCTTGCAAACAACTATAGGCGAGAAAATATTGCTGGCAATATTGATGGATGCACTTCTGTATCTGTTACTTTAGTTAAGGGATTAACCTGTATGGTTTAAAATGATTAATGCCACTATTAAAATAGTGGACAGAGAAATATCTACCTAACATATTGTATGCCCACGAATCTCACCTGTGATGTCTAATCTGTAGTCGTGGAATGAAAATTGAATGAAAAGTCACCTTTCATGAAGAATTCCTATCTTCTTTTCCCCATTATTTTGTTGTTTTGGGCCATACGAGACCATTACTTTTTTGTAACAGTTTATTACAAACAGACTGAGAGCTGTGTTCTCATCAGGAAGAAATTGGTGATACATTATTCTACTGCTGTTACTGGAATGGTCAATAGCACGTACCCCACCCATACACATACAAAATCAGTGTTGCTTTCCCATTCTATGAACAGCCAATACTTTAACACAGTAAGATTTTTAAAATTTAATTCTTGGCAAGGTCAGTATTTGTGGGCAATTGTCCCTAACTGCTAATGAACTAAATAGCTTACTAGGCCATTTCAGAGGACAGTTAAGAGTCAACCATGTTGCTGTGGGTCTTGAGTCACATGTGGGCCAGACCAGGGAAGAACAGCAGATTTTCTTAGTGAACCAGGTGGGTTTATTTCAACAATTGATGACAGTTTCTTAGTCATCATTACTGAGACTAGCTTAACATAGTGGGACTTAAACCCCTAGACCGCAGGGCATCTATATTACCAGTTCACTAACAATACCATTAGGCCACTGTGTCCCCTCTGAGATGTGTCAATTGTGCTCTATTGCAAGGTAAAGAGTCCTCTCTTTTAAACCAACACAATTGGTTGGGAAAACAAAGCTTGTCCTACCTATGGCAAGTAGATTGGAGTAACAGGGTGGTGTGGGATAGATTGAATTTCATCCTCACTGGGTCATTTTGATGAACCATCTACCCACACACCATCTCTATATTTACATTCAAAGTGTGAGCAACAAAAATCACTCCAGAGGTGTGACAGATAAACGGGAAGTAATTGCCATTCATCACTTAATAAATGATTGGGACTGTTTTGGAAATTCTTTTCAGACTGAGCTTTTTCCTTTAATGGCAGGAAGTCATTGAATAGGTCACTGATTGCAATGACTTTTTAATGTTAGTTGAGTTGGACGCGTGTATGCCTCACCTCATGCTGTTTAGCGATACGCTTGCATGTGCACTCAGGCATCACTTATTTAAACTAGTGAACCCAAATGCACAGCACCCAAAGGATGATGCTGTGAGTATATAATGCTTAGTTGAGCGTGGATTGTATAAACATGGTTTCACAGGGGAATCTATGTGGTTTCCTTTTTATACTCTTGACAGTGCTGAGGTTGTTGACGTATCAGACTAGGAAGTAGACTGCAAGTTGACATTATTTTGCTCAATATGTTTTTTATCCCTTATAAACGTATCCCTTTCTAACAAAATGATGCCTTAATGTTGGAAAACTCCTTGTTTAAGTGGAATGATTCCCAGTAAATTCAAATAGTAGAATCTGATGTCTTATGTTTCTAAGGCCTGTTGCCAAGTTTAACCATGGCCTCAGAACTTTGAAGGACATGACCTTTTATGAACTAGAAAAGGGCTTTAGGCACAAGCACACCTGACAGACCCATCATCCACCTCCTCCCCATATTCCTCAATCCCTTCTCTCTCCCTGAATATATCTGGTTATTCTTGGACATGGTTAAAATGGCTCCTATAACTGCCTGCCTTGGTAACTAATTTCACAACTATCTTGCACTCTGAAAACATTTTGTTTGACTTCCTTATTTTAACTTAAGTCCTCTGGTAGTGGAAGCTTTCACCATAGTCAACAATTTAGGTTAATTTTGTTAATTCACTTCATAATTTTGAAAATGTTCAATTTTACTTTGAAACACCCTCCCTGGAGTTCAACTAATTATACTACTCCTCAATACTTATGTTCCTTATCTCTGGAATCATCTTATTGCAATGATGCACTTCACATGAAATCCTTATTTTAAACTACTTCCTTAATTTTCAAGAACTCTTCTTAACAGTTCATTCAAATGCCAAAAGTAATCTTGTTAAGCTTTGGAAAGATATTTAGCTATCAATTCCCAGTGCAATGGTATCTTTGCAATTCTGTGCTGTGGGAAAATTCATTCTGTCAGAAACGTAAAGTAGACTATTCAACATTAAGAAATAACTCGCATTTCTATTGTACCTTTCATAACCTTAATATATTCCTGGTTTGCTAATGTCCTGTAGGGGAGGAAATCTGCCTTCCTTACCTGGCCTGGCCTACATGTGACTCCTGACCCACAGCAATGTTATTGACTTTTAACTGCCTTCTGAAATTACCTAGCAAGTCATTCAAGGACAATTAGGGATGGGCAACAAATGCTAACCATGCCAGCAACATCCACATTACTTAATAGGAGATATCCATTTATATATACAGGTATCCACAACTGTCTTATTAAGCTATAGTTCAGTACCAAATACCAGTTTCCACTTCAAAAATAAAAATACCTGGAAAAACTCAGCAGGTCTGACAGCATCTGCGGAGAGGAACACAGTTAACGTTTCAAGTCCGTATGACTCTTCAACAACTTCTTCGCTTCTGGATCCTTTCCCTATCCAGAAGCAAAAACCCCCTTGCTGGGGAGTGGGGGGATCCCAACTCTTAGTACAGGCTTCAATGAGCTTCACCTGCTCTCAGTTCACTCTGAAGTTTGTCCTGGTTTATTCTTAAAGGGACCTGCATTTCTAACATTGTCACACATCCCATGAAAGAATATAGAGAAAAGAAGCCCCAAAGTGCATTATAGTCAATTAAGTACTCATGAAAACATAGTTACTGTTGTGATACAGGGAAATGTTGCAGCCAATCTGTGCACAGCAAGGTCCCAGAAACAGCAGTGTAAAATAAGTGACCAGATAATCTTTTTTACTGTTGCTCATTGAAGAATAAATATCGGCCAGGACACCGTAAAACACCCATTCTTTTATTAAAATAGTACCAGGGGATATTTTACATCCACCGGAAAGGATAGACATGCACCCAGTTTAACTTCTCATTGAAAAGATGGCACTTCTAACAGTGCAGCACTCCCTCAGTACAATACTGGCGTGTCAGCCTCCATTAGGTGCTCGAGCCATTGGAGTGCAGTTAAACCTACAACTTTCTGATTCAGGAGTAAGAATGCTGCAACTGAGCTGGAGCTGACATCTAAGCATCAAGGTAATATCTACACAAAGTAATATCTGCACAGAGGTATGAGCTGTAGAGGTGCAAGACAATATGACCAATTCTTCTGTTAGTCACGTCTTGTGTCTATCAGTTCACAGGGAATAATGTGTTGAGAAAAAGGGCAGACATCGGTAACACTGAGACCCTAACACATTTGAACATGAAGAGCTTTTCTGGACAGATTGTGCATCAGTTTTTGGGTTGCAGACTTAGGAGTGGTATTATTTTAATGTTTGGTTTTAACTAAAGAATGATTAGATATTAATCAAGGATGTTTGGAAATGTGATTTTTTTTTCTCTCCATCAGCTACTTGGATAACCTGGACAGAATCACAGCTTCTGGCTACATTCCAAATGAGCAAGATGTCCTGAGGTCAAGAATTAAGACCACAGGTATCATTGAAGAGCAATTCTCTTGCCAGGATCTGAACTTCAGGTAAACAGCGGCATGGTTTTAGAATAAAAGCAAAATACTGCGAGTGCTGGAAATCTGAAACAAAAACAAAAATTGCTGGAAAAGCTCAGCATGGTTTAAGAACTTAGTCTAAAGCTCCTGCATTGTGCATGCAAAGTGAGTTGTACTTCCAGGGCCACCTCACATTGTTGTCAGAGTTTGGATGATTCCCAAGACTTAATGAGCAAACTGAGATCCTTGTGGAATAAGTGTTCTGCAGTGTCCACTCCTTCAAGTCTTACTGCTTCTTACAAGGCACAGGTCAGGAGTGTAATGGAATACTCTCCACTTGCCTGGATGAGTGCAGCTCCAACAACACTCAAGAAGCTCGGCCCTATCCAGAACAAAGCAGCCTGCTTTATTGGCACTCCATTCACTACCTTCAATTTTTACTCTCTTTACCACCGACACAGTGGCAGCAGTGTGTACCATCTACAAGATGCACTGCAGCAACTTACCAAGGCTCCCTCAACAGCACCTTCCAAGCCCGCAACCTCTACCACCTAGAAGGACAAGGGCAGCAGATGCATGGGAACCCCACCACCTGCAAGTTCCCCTACAGGTCACACATCATCCTGACTTGGAACTATATCGCCATTCCTTCACTGTCGCTGGGTCAAAATCCTGATCTCCCTCCTTAATAGCACTGTGGCTGTACCTATACCACATGGACTGCAGCGGTTCAAGAAGTTGGCACACCACCACCTTCTCAAGGGCAATTAGGAATGGGCACTAAAATTACAAAAACAAAAACAGAATTACCTGGAAAAACTCAGCAGGTCTGGCAGCATTGGCGGAGAAGAAAAGAGTTGACGTTTCGAGTCCTCATGACCCTTCAGCAGAACTCAAGACTAAAATTACTGGCCTAGCCAATGACACCCACATCCCATGAGAGAATAAATAAAAATGCAGAGTTTAGTAACACACTCAGAAATTAAATTCACTTGCATTATTCGAATCGAAGTTAAATAGACTTCTGTGATTTTCTCTGAAACTTTGACTGCAAAGAAATTGCAGGTATACGTTATAATATCCCTTGGATGGTATGAACCTTAAGGTCTGTGGCACTTATTATGTGAATGTATAGCTGTATGGGATGTACACTTCATAAACAAATTATTCTCACCAAGGTAAAGGATGTTAGCACTGGGCTTTTGAACTTTATCCATTATGGGAAACTGGTGCCAACAGCAAGCATTCCCATGTCAGTTGTATCACAACCAGAGCCAGAATAAAGCTCCCCCAACCCTTTGCTGTTGTTCTCCAAATGAGAAAAGCACTCCATGCAACTCCTTTTTGTACTGGCTATTCTATGGACCCTCTTGAGTGTGATTGTCAATTAGGATTGTATTAAGGACAAGCTGTGCATACTCATTAGGATAAAGATTGGCAATATAATTTCAAATAGGACCCTTATGACCAGCGTAAAATATATTTCTGGCATCAACTCGGGCTTCACCTGGTGCAGAGGGAAGGGGGGGGAGGTGGGGGTGTAGGGAGGAGGACGGAGGACCTCCTTGTGAATCTGCTCTTGGGCCTGGCCAAGTTGGCCATCAACAGGTCCAGGCAGCGGGCGTTTGAGGAGGTTGTCTGACCCGATTGTCTGCCCCTCTTACGCGGCTATGTTTGTAGCCGGGTGTCCGCCGGCACCATCGAGACCTCCCATGTGCTTGGTGGGCACCGCGGGGATGGGGGTGTTTTACCGACCCCTTTAATCAAGTTTTAACTTGACGTTTTTAAGTCTCCTTTTTAAGGTTTTAGTATCCTTTTTGCAGGATCTCTTTAAGAGGCTGCTTTTTACTTTGTCCCTCGTTTTGTTAAATTAGTGTAATTGGTTTTAAATAAAAGAGTCGTCAATTTGGGCTGAGTTGAGGTCCGGGCTCCTAAGGTGAATGGCCAGCATCTGACCTACTCTTGTACTCAGAGCAGGTGTTCAAGGAGGATACGATCAAATGGACCAAAGACTTGCTTTTATATGAACCATTCAATTAAAGTAAATAAGCAGCTACTTTACCGGAAATAAAACTTTTTACTGGATAGTTTCAAAATGATACATATGAATGGGGTCTCTACCTTATAGGTACAGCACAATTTAATAGCGTCACTCTTTATTAGATTCGTAAAATACTAAAGCAGCTAATATTCTCATTTTTGCTCTAACCTCAGAATGTTTGACGTCGGTGGACAGAGGTCAGAACGGAAGAAGTGGATCCACTGTTTTGAAGGAGTTACCTGCATTATTTTCTGTGGTGCCCTCAGTGCCTATGACATGGTGCTGGTTGAAGATGATGAAGTGGTATGTAATTCTAAATGTGTCTTCACAAAATCAATCTTGTGTGACTGGAATACATTATTTTTGAAGGATTTAAAATCTCTCGTGTAGTGCCAGCAGTGATTCCAATATTTTCAAATCCTCACTGGATAGAAAAAAAAACCTAAAGTTTTAGGTGGACTAATTGGATAAAAGGGCTGGCACAGATATGATGGGCCCAATGACCTCCTCCTCTACTATAAAATTCTAAAATTCTGATCCTTTAAACAGATGACGTTATACAAAAGCACTAGAAGAGGTATTTTTGGAAAGACATGCATTTTCTAAAGAATGTATTTGAGTGAGATAAACTTCAGTGAGACCAAAGTATGTCATCACTGGATGCTAATTCATTGACGTTAATCCAGTTCAGAGCCTGAGCTTGTTACATTAACACATTTCTGCCTATGACTGAAATGGGACTAGTTTTAATTTAGTGCAATGTCAATAAATGGATATGTCACACGTTCATTTCAATGCAGTGTCATTAAGTAACTATGTCTCAGGTACAATCAATGCGAGAGCTGTGTCACTGTATTGGGGCTTCATTTGGAAAAAACATTGCTAACGTGACCAGAATGTTCAAGGATTGATTCAGAGCTTTACTGCACCAGAGTTCAACTAATGAAATGTCATTCTGTTGCTGTTCTAAGTTTCTTAAGTGTGGGATGAATGTCAGTTTAAGGACACATGTACAAAGGGCAAATAGCTCATTAAATTGGCCCTGGTGATTACTGACAGTTTATGATGAAAACTTACTACAATTAAATTCAACATAAAACTAAGCCTGTGAAATTTTCACTGGCAGTAATATGCATTCAGGTTTTCAGCATCTGCAGTATTTTACCTTGCCAGTAATCTGTGATTGTGCTAGACATTGATTGCATATTAAATTGCAAATTAACATTCTATTAAAAGCTGGCCTTACATGCATTATTTCAATTTTGATTAAACATCAGTGGAAGATTTCATCTCAGTTTGCGTCCTACAGTAATGAGGAGTGATGAGCATAATTAATTTTCTAGTGGATAGTGAAGCTCATATCGAGTGAGCTGGCTCAGACTTGCTCAGAATTTCCTTCACTCACAATGCTGAAGCTCTCAACTTGGATCTCAATTTCCCAATAACCTGTGTTGAGAAACAGATGGGCAGTGGTGGTTACTAACCTGTATTCTGCTGCTCCAACCTGCACCTGATTGTTGTCTCAAAGTGCAAAATTTAAAAACTCAGAATTTCAAAATTCCCATCCTTGTTTCCAAGTCTCTTTGTGGCCTCACCTCTCCCTGTTTCCGTCATCTCTTCCAGCCTTACAAAACCTTCCCAGATCCCTGCTCCCCTCTCATTCTGGCTTCTTGCATATCCTCAATTTCTATCGTTCCACCTTTGGTAGCTGTACCTTCAGCTGCCTAGGGGCTAAGTTCAGAAATTCCAAGCGTTGCCACCTCCCCCAACAATCCTCTCCACCTCTCCTCCTTTAAGACACTGCTTTAAACTTACATCTTTGATGGAGCTTTTTCTCACCTGCCTCAAAACTCCCTGCGACTCAGGCCAAACTTTGCCTTGGGACCTCAGAAATGCAAGGTTGTTATTGCAGCAGCACCATGTCACACAGAGGTTTGATCTAATTGAAATTAAATTGGGTCCCAGTTGAGCTGTTCGACAAAGGCAAGTCACAGGTAGAAGCCATCCTTAGGTCAGGTTTATTTCAAGTAACTTGACAATTAGCATTTAATCCGTGAGAATTAGCACCCGAGAAGGCCAAATGCAGAACTGGAGGAAGCGATGTGTTATCAATGGGTAACTGTTGTTGCTCAGTCCCTAACTTTCCTGGTTCCTGCAAGGTAGATAATAATCAGCATTTCACACTGAGGAAGGAGCTGTCTTTCTTCTGAGCAACAGTTAGTCTTGATGATATCTGCCCCATTCCACAAACTCCCTCAGTGACAGCAACCCTGCCTGTTCATTTAATTCTCAATAGACCCCCAAGTGTTTCACTTCTGCATCCTGAGTCCTTATTTCTGGTATAAAGCCTTAAGGAATCCTTGGCTTTATAAACAAGGAAGCATGCTAAACCTTTATAGATCAATGGGTAGGCCTCAGCTAGGAGATTGGGTCCAATTCAGGGCACACTTTAGGAAGAATGTAAAGCATTGGAGTGGGTGCAGATTTATTAGAATGGTACCAGGGTGATGGATAGGTATGTGGAGAGAGGAGAGAAATTGGGATTGTTCTGCCTAGAGCAGAAAAGAAGAGATCTAATAGAACTGAATGGCTTCGATAGAGTAAATAGGGGGGAAATTGTTTCCATTGGCACAAGCATGTAGATTTAAACAGCCAGGGGAAGAGATGAGGGATTTTTTTTTAATCCAACGCGTCATTCTCTGGAATGGACTCACTGCCTGAACAGATGATGGAAGCAAATTCATGAGTAACTTTCGAAAGAGAATTGAATATATCCTGGAAAAGGAAAATATTTTGGGCTATGGGAAGAAACAATGAAGTAGGACTAATCGACCACTTTTTTAAAAAGCTGGTATAGACTCGATTGCCAGATGGCTTCCTATCACACTGCACGATTCTATAGTCAAGGACTCCAGTCTTCGTCTGTATTATTGCCGATACATATTCCAATATCAGACCAGAAAGTGCTGGGAACCAGAATTGTGGTAAATGTGCGGTATCAGCTAAAATCTCCCAAACAGTTAAAAATGATGTTGGGATGCAGTAGAAGGAAGACAAAAGAGGAAGACATTTTTACAGAATGTACAGCACGGGAACCCTCCACACCAGTGTGCCTGCTCCATATAAGCCTCCTCCCTCCCCTCTTCATTTAACTCTCCCAGCATACTCTCCTCCGTGGCCAGAATTTTCAGCTCTCCGAGGCATAAAATGATGCGGAGTGACGTTGGCTGTGTGTCCCGACATCACCGCGCGTCATTTAGATTTTCAGTTCGGCGGGTGTGCAGCTGAGTTGGCTGCTCACCCGCTGAACTGTCGAAGGCCTATTAAGGCCATTTAAAGGCTAATTAAACTAATCAACTGAGCTGCCCGTCCAACCTTAAGGCTGGCAGGCAGGCATAGAGCCCAGGCGGCCTTCGCATTTTTCATGGAACCTCATCCACGGGCGGGATGAGGTTTCATGCATTGTTTATAAATGGAATAAAAATTTTAATGAAAATTCATTGAAATATTCCAGCTCATGTGACGTTGTCACATAGAGGGCACATGTCTTAAAATGTTTTCTTTTCTTTATTTGGATTTTAAAAACTTAAACTTCTCTGTGCCTCAGGGAGATTTCTGCGCTCTTTCACACAGGCCTCGACTCTGGGACCGCCCCTCTACCCCCCACCCCACTCTCTCCCCCACCCCCCACCACCCCCCCCCCCCCCCCCCCCCCACCTCCCACGCACAGGGAGCGCTCAGTGCCTCTGGATGCACGTCACGCTGGGTGGGCCTTAATTGGCCCGCCCATGTAAAATGGTGGTATGAGCCTGATCGGGGCCACACCCACCCCTGCACAACCCCCCTAACGGGGGAGGAATTTTCCCCCCATGTGTTTATTTGGCGTGTCTTAAATGCATCTAGTCTATTTGTCTCAACTAGTCCTTTGTTGTATTCCAACCACCCTGAGTAGAGAAGTTTCTGCTGAATTTGGTATTTGTCCCATTTATATGCTTTCTTCCCCCTCCCCCCATTCCACAATAATACAGTTTCAGCATCTCTGTCTATCTATTTATTCCCACCAGAACCGTATGCATGAGAGTCTCCATCTCTTCAACAGTATTTGCAACCACAGGTACTTTGCAGCCACTTCCATCGTGCTCTTTTTGAATAAAAAGGATCTTTTCGAGGAAAAAATCAAAAAAGTTCATCTAAGCATCTGCTTCCCGGATTATGATGGTACTTCCCATTTTCCTTTCCAATTTCTTAGAGGGGAATATGATTAGTAAGCTCAGATAGATAACATGGACAAACCATTTCTTACTCAGTTCAGATGATTTAATATTTGACCTTTAAGTGTCCTCTACGGTTTGTGTTTTTTAAAAATTCTCCAGTTGTGGCTGAGATCTGATCAAATTTGTTACCGTGATTCCAACTTCATAAGGAATATCAATCATAGCAATATCAGTTGTTGCCTTCAATCTTCCTGTACCAACAGTTCACAAGATCATTGTGTATTGGGAAGAATTATACTTTGAACCTATGGCCCTTTTTCAATTTAATTTAAACTAATATTCCAGATTTATGATAGAGATGAATTGTGTTCATCACAAATCACTGCTGAGTTTCCTGTAGATTCTGTGATGGTAAGGGTTGAAACGCAGCAAGGAAATGCCAGACCAACCATTGCTAGATCCAGTGCCAGCCTTGCATAATCACTGTTGGCCAATTGTAAAACTGCACACTCCTGTGACCACAGATCAGTTGTTCCATGCCCTGGAGAGTCGCCTCCCACATCATCAGACAGTTCTGCTAAATGCAATTTAGTAATAAGCAAGACAAGTTTGGAGAACTGACATTTCAAGCAATCTAATTGAAGGCTGCTTGGAGGTCCACATGTGTTGGGCCAAAGATAAAATCACAAGCTGAATTTTACAGAGGGTGACAGATTTCTACCATGTAGGGGTGGGGTGGGGTGGGGGGGAAGCAAAGTTGAGTTCCGTCCTCGAGAGCTGCCCGGACAGTCTGATTGGCTGGTGGCTCTTGCAGTCCTAGCCACACCAGAAAAGAGCAGTGAGGGCTGTTGGGACTGCAAGGAGGCCCACGACAAGTGTCATGGACATTGGAGATAAATAAGGCTTTACAGGTGGGGAGGGATCCCCGGGGATGGTGGTGAGGGCGTCCAGGGCGGGTTTTGGAGACCAGACAGGGAGGCACAAAGTCGTGGACGGGAGGTACAATCTTAAGTGGGAGTTGCCCTTGATGTGCACAGGCAACCCTCCCCTCCCACCCCCAAAGGATGTACTCCCTGCCTTCCCATCTTTTCACAAACTTTGGTGAAAAAATAGCCTTCCCACTCTTGCCACCTTCCACTATTGGCAGTGGGAGCAGATTGAAATTCTTAAGTGGCCATTAATTGGCCATTTAAGGGCCTCAATTGGCCTAAGGGTGGGAGGGATAGTGGGCATCCTATCCACCGCTCCGTATAACAGGGACTGGGTTGGGGGTGGGTGGGAACGCTGTGGGCTACCCACCTGTCATATTTTAGGTACTCTTCCCCCACTCCACCTCACGCCAAAAAGGCACCCAGCAGGAGGCCATAAAATCCAGCCCCTCAGTAAAGCTGTAATATATTATAGGGCAAAATAAATACCAACTGCAGAGATATAGCCACAAGCAGGGAAGCAACCATTTCAGTGCAACGAATAGTGAACATCGGCTGAATGAAGAAAGAACGCCTATGAACAGACCATTGGGTATCTGCTACAGGAAGATGATCATGATTTTCGGAGGGCAGGGAATTGTCCACCTTCAATGACACATCACTTCAGGAGTGAGACGGATTGCTAACAATTCCATTCATAAAATATTCTGATAATGAAACAGCCCACGTCAGCTTGCGACAGAAACTGTCTTTACACCCATGTTCCGGGTGACACATAGCAAACAAAATTCCTGCCAACTGCCGGCCAGTGGCCCCAGTTATCGCTCTGGGTTTTAATATCATAAATCGCCCTTCATCACCTTGGGCAGAACGTTTAGGTGCGCACGCGGGGTCCGAGCAATGAAGCGCATTGACGTCGGCCGAGCGTGACGGCGTCACCGCGCACTCTCGCGATATTTCGCTAGGCGGGCGCACAGTGAAGACGGAGACCTGCCTGCCATTAATCAAGTGACCAGTTAGGGCCCTTGAGACGCCAATTGTCCCAGAGTTTACGTGACCCCGTGCGATTTTCAGGCCGTCGCACTGACAAAACGGGCAGGCGGTAGGCCACAATTTCAAAAACCTCATCCATGGGCGGGATAAGAAGGGCGAGCGGGCTTGTTAATTTGAGTTGTTTGTACTTTAGCTTATAAGTTGCTGCCGCTTGATCGTGTGAACGGGACATCTTCATTTCGCTTCAGAGCTGCTTTGACAGAAATAAGAGGCTTCAGTTCAGGGCCCTGTGAATCCTCCGAGGGCCTGGAAAACAACAACGTGTGGGCCCTTCCAGGTATCAGACGGCCTTCCCCTACCCTGGGAATAAGGATTGTGGTCTCCGCTGGAGGCACCTCGGAGGAGGAGGAAGAAGAGGACAGAAAGGGGAGGAGGGCAGGTGTCCCTATTCAGCCTCCAGAGGAGCAGTCTGTGGGAGGAGAGGCGCAGGCACAAGGGGTGCAGGGCCAACAGGAAGTCCAAGACCGAAGGGGCCGTAGAACATGCCACTATCCTGCTGCCAGGGTTTACAGGCAGAGATGCAGCTACCTCAATATGTCTGAAGTGCATTGCCGAAGGAGGGTCCGCCTCTCAAGGTAAATTTTGATCTCCATCTGTCACAGGATCGGCCCTGAGATCAGCTCCGACTGTGTGGGGGGACACCCCATGCCAGAGGCGCTGAAGGTCACTGTGGCCCTCAACCTCTATGCCTCCGGCTCTTTCCGGGGGTCAGTGGGTGATCTTTGTGGTGTCTCCCAATCAGCTGTCCGCAGTAGTGTCAAGCTGGTGACAGACGCTCTGTTCAGGCGGGTATTGACTTTCATTCGCTACCTCACAGATGAGGCAAGTCAGACACAGCGAGCCAGAGGCTTCGTGGCCATTGCTGGCTTCCCCTGCGTCCAGGGAGCCATCGACTGTACACATGTGGCCATCAAGGCACCAGCTGGTCAGCTGAGTGCCTTCATCAACAGGAAGGGCTTCCACTCCATGAACGTGCAGATAGTGTGTGATCACAGGATGCAGATTCTACAAGTCTGTGCAAGGTACCCAGGCAGCTCCCACCACGCCTACATCCTCAGACACTCCCAGGTGCCGGGGCTCTTCAGTGCTCCAGCCCAAATAGATGGATGGCTGCTGGGTGACAAGGGCTATCCCCTCAGAAGGTGGCTCATGACGCCTCTCCACCATCCAAGAACAGAAGCTGAGCAGCGGTACAATAGGAGCCACGGCACCACAAGGGCGGTGGTAGAGAACCATAGGTCTTCCCAAGATGTGCTTCCGATGCCTGGACAGTTCAGGGAGTGCACTCCAATACCCCCCAGATCATGTGTCACTGATAGTCGTCCCATGCTGCGCTCTCCACAATCTGAAATGGGGGATGCAGTGGAGGAAGAAGATCTTGATGCAGCTGCTCAGGCAACAGACAATGAGTCCAGTAGTAAGTCCGAAGATAAGCATGCTCAGGATAACACTGAAGGCATAGAGGCTGACCTAAGCAACCTCCAGGGAGGCTTTGATCCAACGCTCCTTCAGCTAGCCTACCAAATGAGAAAAACCACCACCACATGACAGGGCTGCAGGCTCCATACTCGATCCCTGAACATTTGCTTGGTGAACAAAATGCACTATGTGCCATTTCAATTAATTTAATGAGAAACAAGTCACCCATAATATCATGGGTCACCCTGCGCCTGCAGAACTAATGAAGCACCCAGAGGCATGTTGTACAAAAACACATTTAATGATGTGGTGCCTGGAAAAAGTTCACAAATGAAATTCAGAGGTGTTCTCCATCACACCAATTAAGAATTAAATTAAAAGTGGGGCAAACGAATATCTCCCGTGATCAGGCCATATTGTGATTAAGGTGCTTTTCACTTGTGGGTGCTACGTCTAGGTTCTTCCCCCTTCACTGGCACTGGCATTGGAACCAACCTGCTGACCCTGGCCTTGATGACTTTGGTGGGCGTCTGCTGGCCCCTCCTGGGAGGCAGTGGCCAGTGCCATAATTGGCTTCTCCCCAGTTGCCACAGTCTCATTGGATGCCATGATCAGTGGCAAAGGGGCGGAGGAGCTGCTTCCCTCAGCTGGAGTCCCCTGAGAGAAGCCCGCAGAGATGACAGGCAGCTCGTGCCCTAACATGAAGTCACTCTGGACCTCCCTGCTCACCATTGATGGACGGACATGTAGCTGGGATACTGGGTGCCCCAATCCATCTCCCACACTGACAGTGACCACCTGAGGTCATTGCCGGTGTGAGGGCTTGCAGGTCTGAGTGCGTCCCCAGGAACACCCGATTCAGCTCCTGGAGGAGCCTCTCCATAAGAGTCACCTTTCTCTCAATGAAGGAGGCATTGCACTTGGCCATGAGGGTTATTGCATTTCTCATGCTCCACATGGACTCCTCCACAACGGAGACCATTGCACGCATTCCGTCATGTATCTCTGCCAGATCCTCCCACACACCCTGCTAAATGTCCAGCATCTGCTGCCTCATGGATGACATGAAAGGCTCATCATCAGCCACTGACTGAGCATGTTTCTGGTCCCCAGTGCTCCTCTGACTGCCGGCACCCTGGGCACTCTTTGCCTCTGCCTGCACCTCAAGCATGTGTGAAGTGCCCTCACCAATGTGCTCTGAGACACTAGCCTCCGATCTAATGCCCGCCGTCGTGCTGGTATCTGCGCTGGTGCATGCTTGGCAGAGAGGGTGTATCGCAGGTGCGTTGTGATGGTTGCTGTCCTCTGGGGTCAGTGGTGGACCTTCAGACTCCTCACCCTGATGGGCTGCTGGTGAGCCTGAAAAGAAGAAATGACATGGACATGTCATTAGTTGAAGTCATTACACTGTAACTGTGCATGCCTGGCACCTGGGTCAGATGTCCTCATCTTTCCATTATCAACAGGGATTACAGGTTCAATGTTCTCATCAATATAGAGACAACAGTGGAATGGTTGCAATGACAGACATTCTGATCTCAGTGCACTGTACTCTTAACTCCCTGTGGTCCCCCAACCTCACCGCGGCAGGTTGACCTAGGTGCATGGCGTCTCTCCAGCTCCAGGGCCTCCTGCTCATATCAGGTCAAGATGAGTAGGTGGGGCAGTTCTCCGTCAGTCCGCAACGTCTCTGCATTGTAATGGGATGTTTTCTCCTGAAAGGAGAGAGGAGCATTGATTAGTCCACCCTCTACCTGCAGCACCAATGCAGCCTGGCCAACCCCACCTGAGGAACACCTCGCAGAGCTCAGCCGATTCATGACCCTGGAGCCACAAGACACTCAGTGCAAGCAGCCAGGCTCACCCCCTTGGCCAGATGCTTCCTCTTTGAACATTTGCCACTCACATTGTAAGACCTGTGAGGTCCAAGGAGTGGGGCGGGGGTGGAACGGACAGCTCTTAACTGATGTGCAAAGTGATCTATGCCAACACAGCATTCACCCTTCCCAATAATAGGAGATTGTTGAATTGCTTCTGAGACTGGATCCATGTGCGCCTAATCACATTAAGGTTGCTGACCCTGGATGCCACCTCCTCCTAGGCCCTTTTGGTGAGGTGGGGGAGCCTCCTCCTCCTCCTCCCGTCCAGGAGGGCAGCAAGGCACTCGTCAGAGAAATGCAGGGCTGACTGCGCCACCGACCTGCTGTGTCCACCAGCAACCAGATCCATCATGACGATTTTGTGTTCTTCCGTGGTAACCTACTAGGGGCTGCCTGGACCACTTTTTAATCAGCCGCTGGGTTGCCATTGGACCCAGCGGACATTGAGCTCCTGACCCGCCTGCCCCTTCCGTATCTTACGCTGGGCAGGCCTTAATTGGCCCGCCCGCGTAAAATCACGGTGTGGAGCCAATCGCGGGCGGCGGTCAGGTTCTCAACAGCCCCTGCCTACCCTCGCCAAGTCCGCCAGACGAGCGAAAAATTCTGGCCTTTGAGATATTCATAACTGACTAGAAACTTTCGTTCAAACTGAGCTTTCACCTGCAATAACTAACAAATATTTGAACATTCTGAGCATTTTAAAAAATACAAACAGAGCATTGCTCTGGAACCAATGTTCCCTTGGACTGACTATAAACCAAAGTTCTTCAGTGCAACATGGAGTAAAATCTTTGTGCTCTATTTTAAGGCCCCAACACATATGATGATGCTGGCAACTACATCAAGGACCAATTCCTAGACCTCAACATTCGAAAAGATATTAAGGAAATCTATGCACACATGACGTGCGCTACTGACACAAAAAACGTCAAATTTGTATTCGATGCTGTGAAAGACATCATCATTAAAGAAAATCTTAAAGACTGTGGCCTTTTCTGAACATCTGGGCTTCAGACTATCAGGTATGTAAGAAAGTTTTGTAAAAGTGATTATTTTCAATCACCTTCTTTATTATAAATTTTCATCTCAGTAGAATCAGTTATTACAGCAAAGAAGGTCATCATTCAGCCCATCAAGACCATGTTGGCTGTCTGTTGGCCAGTCCAGTCATGTCCATTTCCCCATGCTATCCCTGTAAGTTTCTTTCTCTCAAGTGCCCATTCCATTTCCTTCTGAAGTTGTTTACAGTCTCCAATTCCACCACCCTTGTGAGTAGCTACTTCCAGGTCATTACCACTCACAGCATAAAAAAGTTCTTCCTCACATTCCGTCTGCATTGACTCCAGTGCTTGAATGTCGTCTTTGTCTCCCAGCTGAAGCACTCAAAGTAACTATAAATGCACTATTAAGCATGGTGTAAACCTATGATTGTATATAGCCACTTTGACAAATCTTCAGTAAGGGGGCCCAGTCTGAATTCAAGTTCTCAGAAGCCTGCAGATGGTCACACAGTAACACAGATATCATTTAACACAAATATAATTAAAACAATTTAACAACCCAGAAGGGCACCACCTAGTAGCAAAATATATTGCTAAACATCTAGTTGCCAAGGGAAAAATCCAATACTGTAAGATAACAATTTAGTTGTGCATAAATAGGTAATATTTCTCCAAACAAAACAGCTGATGAAATGCAAGAGAATTGAAATCAACCCGACTGTATGAATAAGAACTTACATTTATTTTGGAACTTTTCACAAATCCAGGATGTCCCAAAACATCTCCCCAATATTTTTTGCACAGCAAGGCCCCAAAAGAAGCAACGGGATAATGACCAGATAGTTTGTTTTAGTGACATTGATTGTGGGATAAATATTGTCCAGGACATCAGGGGAAACTCCTTTGCTCTGCTTCTAAAAGCACTATGGGATCTCTTACACCCATTCAAACAGCAGATGGGGCCTTGATTTAATGCATGTGAAATATATATGTACTGTTCATAATATACACCTCAATCCAAATTAGTGGAGTTTAATTTGCATAGTTGTAATCTTTATAGCAATCACTCCCAGAAATAAATGGCATGGCTTCTAGTCGTCTTCCATATTAGAATATATAGAAAATTATTTGGTTTTTCTGACATTTTGTGGCATAAAATCTAAGTTTAAAATTTATGAACTACTGGAATAGAGCAGCAGGTTTAGACAATTTTGCGCTTGATTTATCATCATATACTTTAGCTGTTATTGTAAATAAATCAAATGGTAACAGGGTAGGTGCAGCAGTAAAGGGAAGAGTTGTGTCCCTGTTTATAATTACCCTCCATCTGCTTGCAGCTTGAATATTTCAGATACCGTTTTAAATCATTTGATGTGGTATGTGAAGGTTTTCTTTGTTATCCTAATTCAAATCTACATTTCTATTATTGTGATAGTAAAACAGAAGACAGTAAATACACAGGTCAGTCAGCATCTATAAGGTATGATGTTTCAGGTACATAACCTACATCAAAATATAAGATTTCTCCCTCCTTGGTACATGTTTGATCCCATTATCGTATTGCTCAGCCCTTCACCATTTTGAGCTGCTGCAGTTCTTTCCTATGATGGTGTAAGGTGGGAAATTCCAGGAGCTTCATCCAGCACTGATGAAGAAATGGCAGCATTTATCCAAGTTAGAATGTTGGCAAATTGTAGGGTGATGATATTCTTGTAATCTTGATGGCAGATATCAGAGTTGGAAGATGCTGTCAATGAAGTGCATGTTTTAGGTAGTTTTTTAAAAATTCATTTACAGGATGTGGGTGTCTCTGGCCAGGTCAGTATTTATTGCCCATTCCCAATTGCCCTTGAGAAGGTGGCGGTGAGCTGCGGCCTTCAACTGTTGCAGTCCCTGTGGTGCAAGTACACATACAGTGCTGTTAGGAAGAGTTCCAGGATTTTGATCCAGCAACAGCAAAGGAACAGCAATATATTTCCAAGTCAGGATGGTGAGTGACTTGGAGGGGAACTTCCAAGTGGTGGTATTCCCCTGTATCTGCTGCCCTTGTCCTTCTAGATGTAGTGGTCACGGGTTTGGAAAGTGCTGCCTAAGGTACCTTGGTGGTGGTACACTGCTGCTACTGTTCGTCATTGGCTGAGGGATTGAATGTTTGTGGAAAGGGTGCCAATCAAATGGGTTGCTTTGTCCTGGATAGTGTCAAACTTCTTGTGTTTATGGAGCTGCACTCATCCAGGCAAGTGGAAAGTGTGCCATCACATTCCTGATTTGTGCCTTGTAGATGGTGGACAGGCTTTGGAGTCAGGAGGAGAGTTACTCATCACTCGTTTCCTAGCTACAGCATTCATATGGCTAGTCCAGTTCAGTTTCTAGTCAATGGTAACCCCCAAAATGTTGACAGTGGGAGATTTCAACGATGGTGATGCCATTGAACATCATGGGGCGATGGTTAGATTCTCTTTTGCTGGAGATGGTCATTGCCTGGCACTTAACTACAGTAGAGATCAATTGTTTTGAGCTGAAGATATCCAGCTTTAATGTTATTGTGGTTAGGCCCATCTGGGTATGAATTTGAGCCAGTTATGAGTATCCAATTTTGGTCCTGCTCTTATAAGCCAGTATTCAAATGGCTGGTTCAATTGGGCTTGTAAACAATGGTGACATTCCTCAAGAATGTTTTCCACTTTACTATAATTCCTGTTGTCTTCATTTTTGAAGTGTTATACAACAGAAATATCATAACTTGAATTTTTACAGATGCCACATGCCCTGAATATTTCTATTTTGCTGTTACAATGGCTGTTCATTTTGTCTTTAAACTTTAATGTACTTTCTTCCTCCATCAGGACCACCTGGCCATAGTCTTTCCAGCTTTCTCCTGAGGTGTACACCATTACCTTGGTCGAATCTGCATGACCAGCTTCCCCAAGCCAATCTTGAACACAAGCAAGATAAGCAGCAAAATAAGACATGGTATAATTTGTCATGTATTGCTTTCCAGGTCTCAAATACTTCATTAATAAAAGCAGCACCAAAGAGAGGGGAGATATGTGTCTAAATCAGTGACTAATCTTTCAACGGTTCCAGGATTTTGCGGAAATCTGGTGTTGCTTTTACCACAAAAAAAAGTCACCCCATTGTGTATTTTTTAAATAAAGCAGTTAAAGTTTTGTTAGACAATGCAAGACAACCAAGAAACTACCCTCTAACATTTTGAAAACAAAAATATTTGATTTTATGTAATAGTATGTATTAGATAACTTTAGTATATTTATATTTTAATCAGCTTTTACTTTTCATGGATTTGAACTTATTTGAACAGGGAAATCACTGGTTTCACTCCTATAGATAGGGTTCACAATTGTTGGAAACTATCCATACTTCTAAAAACATTATTCCTTATCACCCTACTTTCCATGTACACATCTTTATATCTTAAAATTGATAACGTTACCAAATGCTGCCACGAATGTAAGTGTTCAGCTGAACTGCATGCTACCGCCATGCTGGTCAGAACCCAACGTTTGAAGATCACATACAGGCAAAACAACTTTATTTGCATTAAGGTTTGTTTATTAGCAATTTCTTTTAAAAAGTTGAAGAACAAAATTTGTAAATAGAGGCTTATTACAGTGGATATTAAGAATGCATTGAGAATTTTAGGGATTAAAATTCCAATTGCATCTTTAATTTGAATTTCAACCACCTTTATTTTCTGTTTTGCTGCAATAAGAGTTTAACAGCATGTGAACCAACCAGGTATATGAAATGATGTAAAGCATCAAAGCTATTTCCCAATGGATATACAAGTAAAATTATTCTTTGGTGGGCTAACAGATTAGTCATGTTGATCCCTATTGATCCTTTCAGCTTTTTTTTAAAAAAAGACAGCCACTTAAAGTACAAAAATAGCACTGCACAGGTTTAAGATGTACTGCCCAAGATGGGGATTAAGTAATTAGTTAACATTGAAGTTATCAAATTGATTCATGTTCTTTCTGCTCTTTTTAAAGCACTGACTTTTGTCATTATATGGTCTTCATATTCACTGGCAGCACTGCAGTACTTAGAATAGTCAGACAATAGGCAAGTGCCTGGCATGAATAGCTATTTAACCAATCATGAAAAATGTTATAGAATCTCCCCCAATATTGACACCATTATAAAAGTTTAGTATTTATTCTAAGGTTGCAAGAGCTTGTCAATAACTTTGATTAAGTGAATTATTTTAACCACAGGGTCATCTATAAACATGAGCAAATGAGCAAACATTTATAGCCTTAGGTGATACTGGGTTGAGTTTGGGGATACATTTAGAGATAATATTGGGGTAATTTTGGATCCATATGTTCAAGCTATAGTTAGTGGTCTAACATAGCAAGTAAACATCACTTCCCTTTACAGACAGCAGCATGAGTGTGCTCTGCATTTTCTCCAAATGGCAGGTTATATCAAAAGCACATCATATAGGAGTTTTATTTCAGTTTTGGTAACTGTTATAAAAGCAATTTTGCTTAAATTTTCTAGCTTTGCAGTACCTAGAATTAAAATAGATCTGGTCTTTTCTTAGAAAATTAAGGTTGAGCGATGAGGAATCTATGGGATCAGACCAGTCTGTTTCCTAAGTAGTCAGGTCACAGGTATTTTGTCCAAAGTTCTGAATTGTACATGTATAAAGGGATCAGCATGTACAGAAAAACAGGGGCAGCAACAGCCAAGGTTCTAAATTTCAGATGATGATTTTCTTAAAACAACCAAAGTTGTTTCTAACAATCACAGAGGTATTCCTCTCCAAACTTCCACCTAGGTTACAGACAATAATTGCACAGATTCACCACAAGATTTTTTGTAGCTCAAGCTTTGGATTATAAAAGTCTTGGTTTGCATGTGGGATTTGTCTTTTCTCCTCATGAGCATTAAGTATTGGGAGCCCAAATCAGAAGGCTCCAAATATGGTTCATATGGTAACCCAACATTAACATTGCAGCAGCACCATAAAAGGAAATAATTTAAAAGGTAAGGCTCTTGTGTGGAAAACCTGGCCGCCAGGTAATGTGAAATTTACAACTGTATACTTTACCTGAGGATTATGGATTATGACTGAACGACGATATATTCAAAGTTGTAATGTTGGTGATTTCGGTTCCCAGTTCATTACAGAGACTTTGTCACTTTTACAAAAAAAATTAGCAAATATTCAGTGCAGTACTGAGAGTCAAAGCAAGAATTGAGTCCAGTGACAATCTCAAGCTCCATGTTATCTATATTTTCCCATTTAGAAGTGCCATTGCAGTAACAAAGAAAGTCTGCACAAACAAGACTCAGTCTAACCCATAAAGCAATATATGTCAAAACAACTAGTTTACCAAATGAAATGAAAATGACAGGATAGCAGTTTGGCACAAATTTACAAAATACATACTAGGTATTTATAATTTTTTTTTAAAAAAGACAATCAATACATTGGATGATTAGAAGAGCTATTAGAAAATATCACAGTTCATTGTCAAAATTTAAGTTATCCAAATAACTACAACTTAGCAAGAGTCAATGTTGAAACATGCTGAGGTATCATCAAGGACATCAAATGGACTCAAATGTGAACAGATGAGTGATCATGTGCAAACCAAGCTAAACAAAGCTCTTCCCTCTAAATCCCCGAAGCAGGCAGCTAATCCTATCAAAATCTCTGCCAATAGCCTCTGTGAAAGATTATGCATAAACTGCCTGTCTTGTAATAACTATCTTCCTTTCCATTTGATTTGCTTGTTACTCTTCCTAACTGCTGATTGGAGATTAGGAACTTGCTATGTAGCAACTTAATCCAAAATAAACTCGTTCTTAAGTGCATTAACATGCAAGAGTTTTACTGAATGCCACTTCTATAAACAAATGTTTTAATATTCTTCAATGCATGAAAAATGTAAGGCTATATATATATTAAGTATAGACAAATACATTCTTCTGGCGAAAGGCCACACACTTAAGACTCAACTTATCTAGTGGCAGTTCTCTAAGTGCACCATGACAGAAAACATGGCTCAACTGCATCAGAAGCATTTTATTCACATACAAGCCTCCAGATATCAGCAAGTTTTCAGGTAAATCTCAGAATCCCCTCTTGGGATATTAGATGTTCATATGCAATGCAAGCGTGGCTGGCCCTATGTGCAAGTCCCTATTTTTTTATAGCCTCCAGAATGTTTTACCATTACTCATCATTAAAAAAAAACACCCAGGTCCAATAGATGCAGCCATGGAGACCTTTAATCAGCAAAGTGACTCCCAACAATGAGCCCAAAGTCACTTCCAAACATGCACACATTCCCTGATGTGGACAGATTATGTTCTCCTTTAATGCTGAAACACTCTCTTCAGATTCCCACCTCCATATCAGTGCTTTAATTTATTCCTCCTGACAGCTCATCACTAATTCCCACATGTTCAATGTTCAGGTGAAACCTGAGGTCTCACCCTACATGAGATTTCTACTAGATATTCCCTGCTGTAAATTAGATGAACTTTCTGGCTGCATGAAATCAGCAACTGAGCAGCAGGCTGTAAACTGTTTGAAATTTGAGGAAAAATTGCACACATTAAAGGTTGAAGAAAACCAAACCACACCAGCTGCTGTGAGATGTTAAACACTTCATAAGCCACAGCCTATAATCATAAAAGTAGAGTTGGCAACTGCCTTTATTCTTAAAATGCACAGCATACCTATAGAAATGAAACTATCTTAGAGTATGCATCAGTTACTTTTCCCACTGAATTATATTCTACATTTAAACATATGAATATCGATATACAATGGGTCATTTTTCCCCACAGATGTCTCAGATTTTGACATAAGTCTGCAGTTACAGAAAACCAAAGATTGAGCTTTACTACAGTGAAATGATGAAGGTCACCAAGTTCTTGTTTAACATATCTTGGGCAGCTCACCAAATTGGCCACTGATTCTTTTGAAAAGCGCCACCCCACCCAAAATGCTCTATGAGCTGTATATTATTTCCCACCAAAGGTACTGCTGCTGAGATGCATGAATCATTGAAATTGGGCACAAGAAGCCATTGTTTGGCACACATATCTACACTGGTCTCTTTTAATCCCATTGTCCATCTGGCTTATATCCTTAAAAATGACTCCAGATATGTGCCAACTCCCTTATAAGCAATAACTTGTGGCATCACATTTGATATAATAATTTGTATGGAAAGAAAATTCTTCTAACCTTCTATGAGGCCTATCCCAGCAGTGGCAGACCATAGAAGAAATTCTAACCTGTACTTCATGGAATTGTCATAAAATTTGACTTTTTACCCCAAATATAGGAGTAATAGGAACTGAAAGAACAAAAATTGTTCATTCAGAACGACCAGCACATGGAAAAACCTAGAGGACCGAACAGGATAGAACATATATGTGTGATAAACAATGTGCGCTATAGCATTTGGAAACACAATCATTATGGGATCCAAAGCCTGGCCTCACCATAGCAAGTCTCCAACTTTATTTTGATTGAGTCACTTAAAAATACTAAATCAAAATCATCACTGACTCAGTCATTCACAACAACCTGTTGTGCCAAATGTGGTTTGACATTAATTTTAATTTTTCTCTTTAAAATTGTATTTGCTAGAGGTGAGTTTTCCAGGCATAAAAGCAAGCAATAACACGAGCAATTCAAGTAAAAAAAAATCTGTAACATTCCAATTCTGACTAAACATAGATTAATACTCAAAAGATTTCAATGAACACCAGAAAATGGATTGGCTTTTCTGACTGACACCAAAAAATTGGGTCTGCTTGATGAAATTTCAGAGCCATCTTAAAAGAAAACCATATAGCAACTTGCAGACATTAAATTTCAACATAACTTGTGTGTGACAACTGTTTATTTGGAGCAGTGGGGAAGAAGGGGTTGGGGGAAAGATTATTAAATAGATAGTCCCCAAGGTTGTTTAGTTATAAATCATAGTGAAACGTAACCACCAGATGTGGCATGTTTAACAATTCTAAGGCATGTGAACCAACTATGGTACAAGTTATTACCAACTATGGCAAAGGCTGGTTGAATGCTTAGAATGGATGGCCTTTTCACTGGGGAAAAACGGAAGTTCCTACAGAACTTACTTTTCATACATATAATTATATTTTATATATATATATATATTTTATTATATATATATAAAAATTGGTTAAGGTTTTTCATGATTTTATTTTACTCTCATGGTCCATATGGCAGTACTGTATTATATAATAAAAATAACCAAGTGATAGTAGTACTACACTACTTCACAGATTATAACCATGATATTCAAACTCTTTTTAGGTCATGGTTGTTTCTATTGTTTAATGGAGTTCCAGATTAAAATCCCTGCATTTTAAGAAAAGGTCAACAGGCACCAATTCTGAAATAAAAGTAGGCGTGATACAACAATATAATGGGTAATTCATTAGAAAAGTTTGGCTTGATTTTGACTGGCTAGATCTTAAGCCATGCAATGTTTGTATATTTGGCAAACCTTGAACAATAGATGGCACTTTAAATTCCAATGGCAGTGCATAGTTTTAACCACAACTACATAATAATACTAAACCATTGGACGTTCGGAAGTCACTATATTTTGTGGATCTTGATACAACTTTCTAACTGGGCAAATATATTTGAAATAATTTACATTGGTGTCAGCCTACAGAAGTTTGTACTGTAGAGTTAGGTTTTCCTTTTGGTGGGCTAATCAGAACTAACATTAATGTCACAGGATATAATGTTTTGCATGTTAACAAGAAACACAACTTAATACAATCCTTGAATTTCATATTGGTCCAGGTGTCATTTAGGGCTAGTAAAAGGAGTGATGATCAGTTATAACAAAAGTTTCAACAATTCATGGTGTTACAAAATTTAGCTATGTTTGGCAACAAACGCAGAGCAAGAATACTTGATGAAATGCCTTCTTAAAAAGTAATCTAATGGTCATGGATTTCACCATATTTTGGTCAATCAACACAATTGCATATTAACATACAGAAGACAGGAAGAATAACCAGAAACAAAAGAATGAACAAAGTTTTCTTGAACATAATGCTGAATCAGTGTAAGTACATTAGGTACTTACTCATTTCAGACTAAAATACAATCTTAAAGGTGTTCATAATACATATTTAGTAACTGAATCAATATCTTGCATGCAGCCTCCCTCATGACGCAGTCATTTCTCTTCTAACCTGTTCCCTTTGGCAGGCAGCATAACCAGGAAATAAAATGGTTCACCTGCAGGCTCCTTTTTATTAACAAAAGAAGCACCTAAAAAGAAAAGTAATTTCAGATGTATTCAAAAATTGCTATAAGTAAAATATAGTTTATAAAAAAAATGTAAGTTTTACATTCAGCAGGGTGCAGCAATATTACATAGTCTGCTTTGTTCATGAAAATTTGTTTAAATGTCCAGTCACTTTCAGCTCCTTTATTCACCCACCCACCCCTCAGAAAATACTACAAACATTTTGTGTGCTGTTAGCTCAGATTCCCTCACCTGGATGCTCTCTCAATAACATGTCTCAGTACAATCCACATTCTTTCAAGTTATTTTTGATGATGACATCTGTCACAGCATCAAACACAAACTGCACATTCTTGGTATCTGTGGCACATGTGAAATGGGTGTAGATCTCCTTGGTTTCTTTTCGTCTGTTCAGATCTTCAAAGTGACACTGAATATATGCTGCGGCTTCCTCGTACGTGTTGCATCCTGGTCAAAAGCAAAATTAGTGGTTTGTTTTGCATTAGAAGGGAAAAGGAGAAAAAAAACCAATACTGCAAATAGAATCCTGTATTATTTCAGACCTATGGTAATATTTGCAAATACCGGTAATGGAACTTAGTTTGAAAATGATTTGACATATATTCTACAGAATATACGAACAATGGTATTACTGGGTACAATGCATTTCAGAATTCAAAAATTCTTGGAGGTCTAGCATAGCTATGTTTATAATATTAGCGCCAAGGGTGTTATGAAGCTTGCAACGTATCTCTAGCCGTCCACCATTCCATGCAGTTTGGGTGGGATACTTTGTTACAGTTTATGTAATTGTATTATATCCCCTGCCAATTGATACTAAAAGAAATGTAACAAAATAGACCACTAAATCAAAATTTTGATCAAAACAATTTCATATCAGACTGAAAACCATCTAAGATCTGTAACAATGCACTTGCCTGTATATTCTGGGTAACAAATTGTCAAAGGACTTCTCTTAATCTTCTCTTCAAACAGATCCTTTTTATTCAGGAACAGAATAATGGATGTGTCTGTAAACCACTTGTTGTTGCAGATGCTATCAAAAAGTTTCATGCTCTCATGCATTCGGTTCTGTGGAAACAAAATTCCATTGCATGTACTTATAAAACAAACCACACAGATTATCAGTTTAATCCTTTTCTTAATTAAACATCCAACAAGTGAAGAAAAACTGAATAATTACCAGGCGATGTTAGTACATAAAAAAGTCACACTAATAGCTTCAACAAGTATTCTTCCACCTTATGTTTAGGTATTACCAGAACACTTAACTTTCAGGAGGCTTTTTTTATTGCAGACTTCTGGCTCATGAAGATTAGGTAGGTCCCCCTTATAAATTTCTCAGGTTATGAAAGAAGCATGTGAATTCTCAACTAGCACCAGCCATTACTCTGCAAACTAATGCTTTACACTGGTCTGGTGGTTAATTTCAATTACTCAGCCAACAAAATGCCATTCATGGCTGATGGAGAGATCTATCTCTCTAAGCCTAAAAAGAGACGAAAAATGTGTTTTCCTAAAAGGCTAGCATTTCCTTCTCATTTAAATAATATGTGGATATATAGTCAAAGCTCGGTCATTATGATTACTGCAAGTCCAGCACTTACCACTGACTAAGTAATCTGATGATTTAAGCAAGGTTCCAAAAACATTCACATTAGCTTAATTTTGCACATTTCACATAGCATGAAATAAGACCATAAGAAATAGAAGTAGGCCATTTGGCCCATCAAGTCTGCTCTGCCATTCAATGAGGTCATGGTTGGTCTGAACCCTCAACTCCACTTTCCTGCCTTTTCCCCATAACTCTTGATTTTCTTACTGATTAAAAATCTGTATCTCAGCTTTGAATATACTTAACGACCCACCCTCCACAGCCCTCTGTGGTAAAGAATTCCACAGATTAACTACCCTCAGAAGAAATTCCTCATCTCTGTTTTAACTGGGCGCCCCCTGAGATTATGCCCTCTGATCCTAGATTCTCCCACATGGAGAAAGAACCACCCAGCATCTATCCTGTCAAGCCCCCCTAAGAATCCTATATGTTTCAATAAGGTTGCCTCTCATCTTTATAAACTCCAATGAGATCAGGCCCAACCGACTCAACCTCTCCTCATAAGAAAATCCTTCCATTCCCGGGATCAACCTAGTGAACCTCCTCTGGATTGCCTCCAATGCCAGTATATCATAACTTAGATAAGGGGACCAAAACTGTTCACAGTATTCTAGATGTGGTCTAACTACTGCCTTGTATAGCTTTAGCAAGACATCCCTACTTTTATACTCTATTCCCTTTGAAATAAAGGCCAACATTCCATTTGCCTTCCCAATTACCTGGACTTGTATGCTAGCTTTTTGGGATTCATGCACGAGGACCCCAAAATCCCTCTGTGCTGCAGCTTTCTTTTGTCTTTTTCCATTTAAGTAATATTCTGTTCCTCTATTCTTCTGCCAAAGAACATAACCTCACGCTTTCCCACATTACATTCCATTTGCCACGTTTTTGCCCACTCACTTAACCTGTCCATATCCCTCTGTAGACTGTCGTCACCACTTGCCTTCCCTGTTTTTGTGTCATTCGCAAACTTGGTGATAGTACATTCATTTCCCTCATCCAAGTCATTAATATATATTGTAAATTATTGTGGCCTCAGCACTGATCCCTGTGTCACTCCTCTATTTACAGGTTGCCATCCTGAAAATACCTCGCTTATCGCAACTCTGTCTTCTACTAGTTAGCCAATCTTCTATCCACGCTAATATACTACCCCCTACACCATGGGCTCTTATCTTAAGTAGCCTTATGTGTGGTACCTTATTGAACGCCTTTTGGAAATCCAAATATATTACATCTACTGGTTCCCCTTTATCTATCCTGCTTGTTACCTCCTCAAAGAATTCTAACGAATTTTCAGGCACGACTTCACCTTCATGAAGCCATGCTGACTCTGCTTGATTAGATTATGCATTTAATGCTCTATTACATCCTTTATAATAGACTCCAACATTTTCCCAATGACAGATGTTAAGCTAACTGGTCTATAGTTACCTGTTTTTTGTCCCCCTCCCTTTTTGAATAAGGGTTACATTGCAAGTTTTCCAATCCTCCGGGACTTTTCCAGAATCTGTGGACTCTTGGAAGATTACTACCAGTGCATCCTCTATCTCTGCAGCTATTTCCTTTAAATCCTAGGATGCAACCCATTAGGTCCAGGTGAGCTATTGGCTTTTAGCCCTAGTAGTTTTCCTAGTACTTTTCCCCTAGTGATAATTATTGTATTTATTTCCTCCCCGCTTTGGCTCCATGATTATTTAGTATTTTTGGTATGCTGTTAGTGTCTTTCACCATGAAGACTGATGCAAAGTATTTATTCAACTCCTCTTCCATTTCCTGGTTCCCCGTTATTATTTCCCCAGCCTCATTCTCTAAGGGGCCTATATTGACTTTGGCCACTCTCCTTTTTATATACTTAAAGAAGCACTTACTGTCTGTTTTTTTATTACTTGCTACTTTACCCTCAAAATTTATGTTCTCCCTCTATATTTTTTTGGTCGTCATCTGTTGGTTTTTAAAACTTTCCCAATCCTCTGGCTTACCACTAATTTTGTCACATTGTATTTTTTTTTCTTTCACTTTGATACTATCCTTAACTTCCTTGGTTAGCCATGGTTGGTTTATCCCCTTCCTACAATCCTTCTTCTTCACTGGGATATATCTTTGTTGTGGGTCATGAACTATTTTCTTAAATGGCTGCCATTGTTCATCAACCATCTTTTGTACTAAACTCCTTTCCCAGTCCACTCCAGCCAACGTTGCCTTCATGTCTTTGTAATTACCCTTATTTTAGTTTAGCACAGATGTTTCCGGATTAAGTTTCTCACTCTCAAACTGAATGCTAAATTCCACCACGTTATGATCACTGCTTCCTAGGGGGTCTTTTATTCTGAGCACATTTATTAAAACCTGTCTCATTACACATTACCAGATCCAAAATGGCCTCATCCCTGGTTGGATTCACAACACATCGCTCTCGGAAACTGTCCCGAATACACCATGAATTTTTGCTTGTGGCCACCTCTGCCTATTTGATTTTCCCAATCTACATGGAGGTTAACGTCACCCATCATTACATGCCTTCATTTTTTCCTGATTTATTCATTGCCTGGCAGCATAGCTACTATTAAGGGGCCTATAGACTACTCCCACCACTGTCTTCTTCCCCTTGTGATTTCTTACCTCCACCCATATGGATTCCACATCTTCCGATTCAAGGTCATTTCTTGCTATCATACTTATTCCATCTCGTACTAACAAAGCTACCCCACCACCCTTTCAAAAAGTCACATACCCTTGAATATTTAGTGCCCAGCTCTGACCTTAATTAATTGTGCCTTTTTGCCATTTTTCCCCCCTTTGACCCTATTTGCTGCTTTTTCTTTATGCTTGCACACTCTATCCCTTGCTGTCACACTCTGGGTATCATTACCTAAGTAGCTGCCCTGCAAAGTTGTCATATCCTTTTGCTTTGGAAGCTTACTCATCTCCTCTCCAGAAGCCGCCCCCATTCTATAATTAGTTTAAAGTCATCTCTACAGCCCTAGTTATTCAATTTGCCAGGACACTGGTCCCAGCATTGTTCAAGTGAAGCCCATCCCACCGGAACAGCTCCCTTCTACCCCAGTACTGATGCCAGTGCCCCATGAACTGAAACCCATTCCTCCCACACCCATCTTTGAGCCACACATTTAACACTTACAAATTCAAACAAATTTGTATATGTTCTGATAATTTCTCCATCATTTAAACTACATGTAGTCTTTGCAGTAAGACACGAGCTCTACAGTGCAGAATTGTATTTCCTTTAAAAATTCTTTACAGAGCAAAACCTTTGCTTTTCTGGAGCATTTTAAGGCATGTTAACATTTTCAATAAAAACATTAGGACTGAAATACTAGTATAAATTTTGGAAAATGCATTCACATTTTGTGGTTTCGACCATTAACTTTATCAGTCCTATTAGCTATGTCTAGCCTCTATCTACAGTCCTCCTTTGTGAAAATTGTAGTAGGCCAACCAAATCCTGATTGTCATACAAGTAGAGCATCCTTTATCTGAAACCCTTATGGCCGATTGCATTTCGGTATTCAGATATTTTTGGTTTTCAATCTACTATATATATTAGGCCTATTTACATTACAATAACCTAAGTCTAGGCTAGCTATAGTCTACAAATGCTAGGTTGTTTCTCCATTTGCCAACTCGCACACATCTTACTTCTTACCTGTCAACACTTATTACACCTGTGATATATTACACCACCTTTTTTTAAAAAATTCATTCATGGGACGAGTGGGTCACTGGCTAGGCCAGCATTTAATGCCCACCCCGAACTGCCACTGTGGTGGTGGTGGTGAGGTGTCTTCTTGAACTGCTGCAGTCCATATGGTGTAGGTACACCTGCAGTGCTGATAGGGAGGGAGTTCCTGGATTTTGACCCTGCGACAGTGAAGGAATGGCAATATATTTCCAAGTCAGGATGGTGAGTGCCTTGGAGGGGAACTTCCAGGTGGTTGTGTTCGCATCTAGCTGCTGCCTTTGTCCTCCTAGATGGCAGTAGTTGTGGGATTGGAAGCTGCTGTCTAAGGAGGCTTGGTGAATTTCTGCAATGCATCTAGTAGATGGTACACACTGCTGCCACTGTTCGTCAGTGGTGGAATGGGTGAATGTTTGTGGATGGGGTGCCAATCAAGCTAGCTGCTTTGTCCTGGATAGTGTCAAGCTTCTTGAGTGTTGCTGGAGCTGTATTCATCCAAGCAAGTGGGGAGTATTCCACCACACTCCTGACTTGTGCTTTGAACAGGCTTTGGGGAGTCAGGAGGTGGGTTACTCGTTGTATGATTCCTAGCCTCTGAATTGCTCTTGTAGCCGCAGAATTGATATGGCTAGTCCAGTTCAATTTCTGGTCAATGGTAATCCCCAGGATGTTGACAGTGGTGGGGGGGGGGGGGGGGGGGGTGGATTAATTGTTAGTAATGCCACTGAATGTCAAGGGGAGATGGTTAAATTCTCTCTTGTTGGAGATGGTCATTGCCTTGCACTTGTGTGGTGCAAATATTACTTGCCATTTGGTCAGCCCAAGCCTGGATGTCGTCCAGGTCTTGTCGCATTTGGACGTCATTGCTTCAATATCTGAGGAATCGCGGATGGTGCTGAACATTGTGCAATCACCATCAGCGATCATCCCCACTTCTGACCTTATGATGGATGGAAGGGAGGCCATTGATGAAGCAGTTGAAGATGGTTGGGTTTAGGACACTATCCTGAGGAACTCCTGCAGTGATGTCCTGGAACTGAGATGACTGACCTCCAACAACCACAGCCATCTTCCCTCTGTGCTTGATATGACTCCAACCAGCAGAGAGTTTACCTCCTGATGATTCCTACTGATTCCAATTTTGCTAGAGCTCCCTAATGCCACACTCAGTCAAATGCTAACTTGATGTCGAGGGCAGTCACTCTCACCTTACCTCTGGAGTACAGCTCTTTTTTCCATGTTTGAACAAAGGCTGTAATGAGATCAGGAGCTAAGTGGGCTCTGGCAGGACCCAAACTGAGCATCAGTGAGCAGATTATTACTAAGCAAGCGCTGCTTGTTAGCACTGTTGATGACCCCTCCCATTACTTTACTGCTGATTGAGAGTAGGCTGATGGAGTGGTAATTGGCCAGGTTGGGCTTGTCCTGCTTTTTGTATCAAGATGTATCTGGGCAATTTCCCACATTGCTGGTTAAATGCCAGTGTTGTAGCTGTAGTGGAGCAGCTTGGTTGGGGGTGTGGCAAGTTCTAGAGCACAAGTCTTCAGTACTATTGCCAGGATATTGTCAGGGCCCATAGCCTTTACAGTATCCAGTGCCTTCAGCCGTTTCTTAACATGACGTGGAGAGAATCGAATTGGCTAAAGGACAGCATTTGTGATTCTGGGGATCTCCAAAGGAAGCAGAGATGGATCATCCACTCGGCACTTCTAGATGAAGATTGTTACAAGTGCTTAAGCCTTATCTTTTGCTCTAATGTGCTGGGCTCCCCTGTCATTGAGGATGGGGATATTTGTGGAGCTTCGCCCTCCAGTAAGTTATTTGATTGTCCACCACCACTCACAACTGGATGAGGCAGGGCTTCTGATCTTAGAACTGATCCACTGGTTTGTGGGATTGCTTAGCTCTGTCTATCACTTGCTGCTTATGCTGTTTGGCACGCAAGTAGTCCTACGTCATAGCTTCACCAGGTTGACACCTTTTTTTTTAAAGGTATGCCTGGTGCTGCACCTGGCATGCCTTCTTGCATTCTTCACTGAACCAGGGTCAATCCCCTGGATTGGTGGTAATGGTAGAATGGGGCATAGGCCAGGCTATGAGGTTACATATTGTGGTTGAGTGCGATTCTGCTGCTGATGGCCCACAGCACCTCTTGGTTGCCCAACCTTGCATTGCTAAATCTGTTCAAAATCTATCCTACTTAGCAGAGTGGTAGTGCCACACAACACATTGGAGGGTATCCTCAATGTGAAGGCGGGATTTTGTCTCCATAACGACTGTGTGGTGGTCACTCCTACCGATACTGTGATGGGCAGGCAGGTTGGTGAGAATGAGGTCAAGTACGATTTTCCCTCTTGTTAGCTCCCTTACCACCCGCCGCTGGCCCAGTCTACCAGCTATGTCCTTTAGGATCAGCCAGCTCGGTCAGAGTGCTGCTACTGAGCCACTCTTCACGATGGACATTGAAGTCTTTGCAACCCTCAGTGCTTCTGCCAAGTGGTGTTCAACATGGTGGAGTACTGATTCATCAGCTAAGTTGGGGGATGCGGTACATAGTAATCAGGTGGTTTCCCTGCCTAAGTTTGGCTTGATGCCATGAGACTTTATGGAGTCCAGAGTCAAGGTTGAGGACTCAAAGGCAAATCCCTCCCAGGTGCATACCACTGTGCCAACACCTCTGAATGAAATGCATTCCATTTGAAGTCTAATTTCCTCAGTTATATTACTTATAATACTTATAACTCCAAGAAAAAAGGCTTTTAAAGTCTTATGCCACTACACTGTTGATCTTTGGATTATATATTTTTTAACGACACATAGTCCCATTTGCTGTTGATATAAGTTGCTCATTTTTATGTTCAGAATTTAGCTGGCAGCTGTTCCAAGTTGGTTGTGCCGCCCATCAAGAATAACTTGATGGACTTTCTTTTGACAGAATAAGGTTCTAAACAGTAAAAATCTTTATATTTATGATCAATTTCATTCATCTTGAAACATGACAATCCTCACAAAGCAAATTGTGAAATTACAATAGCTAAATTTTAGTTTGTACACAATTGCAGCAGGCAGTTAATGAAGCCCTGTAAGGACACAATCTTGGCCTATTTCTCAGCTGTTCGACAAACACAGAGCTAGAACTCAAAACGTACGCACCATTTCCTCATCTTCAGCAAGCACAAGATCATAATCACTTAATGCCACACAGAATATTATTGCAGTTACACCTTCAAAGCAATGAATCCACTTCTTCCGTTCTGATCTCTGTCCTCCTACATCAAACATCCTAAAATGAACAGAGATAGCATTAACACTTTTAAAAGCAATTAAATTAAAACTGCCAACCATTTGCAGTCTTCTCTAAAATATCACAATAAATTAGTTGCATATGCAATAAGTTTTGATGTAACATGCTGCACAGATTTTATAATCATGATTTTATAAATAAAACATATGCATATAACATACAGAATTTGTGTAATAGCTTTAAAACTCTATACACAAGTTTCTGTAGGTAATCAGATTTCTCTAACATACTGGCAACAAGTTACAACAATTTTGAATCTCATACGGAATACAGCTGCATGTATTTTTAAAAATGCCTCAAGCATGTGGTGGTCTCTGGGCATCCAATTCCTGGCAGAACCCCAAGGGCATGTTTTAAGGATACAACTCATTTATCAACTTTTGAAATCTATTTACTGCAACTCATTAAATACTGTAGCTCTATATGATATGCGCTTATACAGGTGTAATATTAAAGTATACTTGGCATATATAGTATACATATTAGATTTATTTTTGGTACTCAAAATGTTGAATAAATAAAGTTTTAAAAGGAGAACTCTCAAATACACAGTCAAAATGTAAACAGAAATGTTGGAAATACTCAGATCTGGCAGCATCTGTGGAGAAAGAAACAGAGTTAATGTTTCAGGTCGACGCATCTCATGCCTGTGAAAATAAATATCATTGAACTGCCCTGGAGAATAACTGAAAAGATATGAACTTTCCTGGTGCAAAACCAATAGTAGTGCTTATTTCTGCATTAATTCCAAACTAGTTATATTATCGGGGAAGGGCTCAGCCCTCCATCATGTTCCCTTCAGAGTTAAGTTACATATTTAACAAAGTCAAAATGTTGACATCAAAGATTCAACAGCAGATTTCAGTCCTTAATTAAGAGATCTTTCATCTGACAATTTATACACAAGTAGAATGAGCCTTCCAAGTGTCAACTAGATAAACTTTTATGTATATGTTGTTAGTAACCAAAAATGAATAAGTTTCATATAAGTAATTTGAATTCTAATTGATTTAAAACCTTAAAATTGGGTGCAAGAATGAAAATTACTCCTGGTTCAATTGCTCCCTATTGCGAATTCCAACCAAAGCTAGGCTGGCTCAATTTTATTAGTGTTTGTTATGATCCTGGACCAGACCCCCAAGTTTTTGGTACAATCTGGTTAGGAACCAGTAATTTTTTGTTTAAAGGAAATGAAGTTTGGGATCCCAAGTACTTAATAAGAGAATAAACCCATAAGATTCCAGTTTTTGAAAATAAACTTTACTATACAGAGTCAGAAAAGCAATGCAAATTACAATATCTATTTCATACTCTAACATTCAGAATTAACTTAAGGTACATGTAAATTGACAGGCAAACTGTGGTAGAACACTCTATACTACACAATAAATTGCAGATTTGACCAAGACAGATCTCACGAATTTCTCAGCAACACACCCAGGTGTTAGTATCCACTGCGAGTTACACAATCTCGTTAAAACTCTGTCTGCGTCATGAGGGATTGCAAACTTTTCACTTTCAAAGTCAAGTCTCTGAATTCCTTCAAAGCTACTCCAACTTAAACTACTGTTCACCTCCCAGGGTTTCAATCTCATCTCCTGAGATTACGTTCTCCTGGATTTCCAAGTGTGCACCCCAGCACTGACTTACAGGTACAACTCCAGCTCTTCAGCCATGCCGAGCAGAGCACCACTGCTCTGAAAGATTAACTTTGCCCCAGTAATCCACAGCAGTCACCGACCTTCTGCTGCTTTTTCAGCTCTGCGGGGCTTCCCAAGCCCTCACTACCTGGAGCCTACCAAACCTGCTCCTCCGAGCTCACAGCAGCACTTCAGTTACATGCAGCTTCTTCTGCTCCTGTGTCTCTCTCTCTCCCGTCTTTTTGACTGACTCTTGAATTGCTCTTCACTGACCCTTCAATTGATCTGGGTGATCTATCAAAACACTCCAACAGGGTCCTGTCCTTGTTACATTTGATTCTGCCTAGAAACAAGTATGGGAGCGGCCTTTGCTCTGAATATTATAATCTCCACAGGTGCAAGCAATAATTTTCAGATAGCAAAGCTGTTTCAACTCAAATGCAAATCAGATAGATTTCCTTCAGAAAATAATTTTGGGATTTAATATTTTGAGACATGAAATGGAAGAAATAGAAAAAATAGCTGATTTATTGTTCCTGTAGCTCTTCACCAAGGGTTTTCCTCATACCATTTCTGGGTCTGTTATAGACTAATTGAAGATGTTAGTCAACAACTCATTATCATTGTGTCATGTAATTAGTAGCATGGCAAAAGTGAACTAGACAGGCCATGGTCTTATTTCAATTCCGATGTTCCCTTGAAAATAGTTCTACTGATCATGATGGATATGGCTGTTGGTTCAACACTTCATGAGTCAAGAATGTGTGCAAATTGCACAGTATCCCTGCCATTCACTAATTAACTTCTCGTGAACCAATACAACAACCAAAGACAATGTGGTTACAATGCCCTCTTCTGCTTGTTCTTTCCAAAAAATAATTTTTACTTTTCCTTAGTTGCTTTCTCTTAATCTGCTCTCTTCCCTTCCCTCTCTATTTCTGGATCTAATTTGACTCCAAATCATGCTATTTCCTTCTCTGTTGTTCACTCAGTTTTCTCTCTGCACATTTCTTTCATTGGCTGAGGAAATAGGTCTTTAGGCATGCATCTATGGGGTCTGAGGTGAGACAATGAAATCGCTGCACAATTCCAGTAATTTGCAGCATAAATATATCTAATCAATGTGGTAAAAACTCCAATTAATTTAACCCACCACAAAGTGCCCCATTGCAATTTGCAGTCATGATATATTTACAGAAACTAAAACTTTAAAATTGATTCTTAGTCCAATAGGATCACGATCTTCAAGAATTTATGGTCCTGGGAAAGATGCTTATCTACATTATGCACAAATACAAATGGTAAATACACTGGTGATTAAGGAGCATTATTACTTACTTAAAATACAGTTCTTTGAAGGTAAAGTGTGTCTCCACTATGCCTGTAGTTTTCACTCTGGTCCTCAAAACATCTTGTTGAGTTGGGATGTAGCCTTGTAAGGATATTCTATCCAAATCATTCAAATAACTAAAGAAAAATAACTTACAATGAATTTGATGACGATACACCAATAAATCCAATTCATTTTCTAATAGACAGTCTGATGGTCACTGCACTTTTAGACGTCTCTTATGCTACATGTGTAATAATTTAAATAGTTTTGATTGAAGGGTAAATGTGTTAGATGAGATACTGAGTTCAACCATGTAAGACATGGATCATCACAAAATTGGCTATAATTTGCACTGACTAGCCAGCTCAGATCAATGTGTTAGCTGTTATGGAGATTGGAATATTCACTGAAGGAACACACTTCTTAGGTTGGGAATAAGATACTGTTGTTGGAGGACAAGAATGCAAAATATCCATCTGGTATTGTTGTGATACTATGTGTTTCTAGGCTGCTCACTGTACCTAACCTTTAAAAAGTAGTTTTACATTTACGTTGTAAAATGATTGTGTACAATATCCTGCAAGATCCATCCCAGCCATCCCTTTCAGTGGCCATGGCAGAGTTTCTAAAATTTGCGAATTAGTGCTATTCTACACAAAAGACCGCGTGCTATTAACTCCCCATTTGGAGTATGACCGTTCACTTGTCAGTAGAGTCAATGCAACTGAAAAAGAAAGAAAATACGTTGGGGAGGAGAGAGAAGACAGACATCATCTAGCCCTGGGAAGTGTGTTCTGCAGTCAACATCGTGGTGAAGCAGTCTGGGAAGAGTGTCCTGCAGTCAGTTTTTGTTGAAAATAACAAGAGTGACATCACAAGACAGCGTGAGAAAGTGGCAGAGAGATCAGAACGAGCGCAAGTGTGGGGAAGCTTCAAAAAGTGACGTCAGCATAAAGTTGAGAGCTGATTGGTGAGTGGCGGGTAAGTGCTTTTCTCCAATTTAAAATAGATTAAGCTAAGGTAAGGGTTCCAGTTTTTATTTAAGGTACATAAATAATTTAACTATTTTTTACTGCATTTAACTAAAAGTAAGGGTTCTTTTTCAAGTAGAGGCATGGCAGGGCAGCTCAGTCCCGTGTTATGTACCGCCTGTAACATGTGGGAAGTCCTAGACACTTCGTGCGCTCTGACCGGTCACGTATGCAGGTAGTGCTACCAGCCGCAGCTACTTAAGCTCTGAATTTCAGAGCTTGAGCGGCAGCTGGAGGCACTGAGGTGCATCTACGAGGTTGAGAATTTCGTGGAAAGCACGTTTTTAGATGTGGTCACCCCACAGCTTACGGAAGTGCAGACAGAGAGGGAATGGGTGACCATCAATCAGAAGAAAGGTATCAGGCAGGTAGTCAGGAAATCCCCAGGAGCATCTCGCTTGAGAACCATTTTTGTGTGTTGGAAAAAGGTGAGAGTGATGGTTCCTCTGGGGAGAGCAGCCATGCTCATGGCACTGAGTGGCTCAGCTGCACAGGAGGTGGGGGGAGAGAGGAAAAAGAGGGGAAGAGCAATAGTGGTAGGAGATTCGATAGTAAGAAGGATAGGCAGGCGTTTCTGCGGCTGTAGACTTGACTCCAGGATGGTATGTTGCCTCCCTGGTGTCAGGGTCAAGGGTATCACTGAATGGCTGCAGGGCATTCTAAAGGGGAAGGGCAAACAGAGATTGTAGTACATATTGGTACCAACAACATAGGTAGAAAGAGGGATGAGGTCCTGCAAGCAGAATTTAGGGAGCTAGGAAACAGAATAAAAAACAGGACCTCAAGGGTCTGGATTACTTCCGGTGCCACATGCTAGTGAGTAAAGAAATAGGAGGTTAGTCCAGATGAATGCATGGCTGGAGAGATGATGCCAGAGGAAGGGCTTTAGGTTTCTGGGGGCGGTGGGACTTGTACAAGATGGACGGGTTGCACCTGAACTGGAATGGGACCAACATCCTTGCGGGGGAGGTTTGCTAGTGCTGTTGGGAAGGGTTTAAACTAACTTGGCAAAGGAATGGGATCCTGAGAGGAGTTTCAGCAGGGGGAGATGCACAGCCAAAATAGAAGAAAAAGCAAGTGTGTCTGGAAGGCATAGAAATTATAGGCCAGTTAAGGCACAAGGGAACTTGGCAAAGTTGGATGGTATTTATTTCAATGCCAGGAGTCTGACGAATAAGGCAGATGGGTTGAGAGCCCAAATTAACACATGGAAGTATGATGTCATTGCTGTCACAGAGACATGGTTGATGGGGGGCAGGATTGGCAGCTCAATATTCCAGGATACAGGGTCTTCAGGCAAGACAGGGAAGGAGATAAAAGAGGAGAGGGTATTGCAATATTGATCAAGGAATCAATTACAGCAGTAAGGAGGGGTGACATCTTAGAAGGCTCCTCAAATGAAGCCATATGGGTAGAACTTAAAAACAAAAAAAGAGCAATCACATTGCTGGGAGTGTACTACGGGCCCCCAAACAGTCAGAGAGAAATAGAAGAGCAGATATGTAGGCAAATTTCAGAGAAGTGTAAAAATAATAGGGTAAAAATAGTGGGGGATTTTAACTTCCCCAACATTAACTGGGTTAGTCATAGTGTGATAGGTTTAGAGGGAGCGGAATTTTTAAAATACATCCAGGAGAGCTTTATAAGCCAGTACGTAGAAGATTCTACAAGAGACGGGGCGGTTGTGGACTTAATGTTGGGGGAACGAAGCCAGGCAAGCGGTAGAGGTATCAGTGGGGGAGCATTTTGTAGATAGCGATTATAACTCCGTTAGATTCAAGGTTGTTATGGAAAAGGACATGGATGGGCCAAAAATCAGAGTTCTAAATTGGGGGAAGGCCGATTTTAATAAGATCAGATATGATTTGGTCAGAGTGGACTGGGGGCAGCTACATTTAGGTAAATCTGCGTCAGAGCAGTGGGACTCATTCAAGCAGGAAATAGGGAGAGTACAGCACCAACATATTCCAGTGAAGACAAAGGGTGGGACGAACAAATCCAGGGAACCCTGGATGTCGAGGGATATACAAGATTGGATAAAGAGAAAAAGGGAGGTTTATGGCAGATACCGAGGGCTCAAAACAGCTGAAGCCCTAGAGGACTATAGAATGTGTAGGGGGGAACTTAAAAAGGAAACTAGGAGAGCAAAAAGGGGCATGAAAAAACATTGGTAGGTAAAATAAAGGAAAATCCAAAGTTATTTTACATTAAGTGTAAGAGGATGACTAGAGAAAGAGTAGGGCCCATTAAGGACCATAGCGGTAATTTGTGTGTGGAGCCGGAAGACGTAGGTAGGGTTCTAAATGAATACTTTGTGTCGGTGTTCACAATTGAGGGGGACGACATGGGTATGGAAATCAGGCAGAGGGACTGTGATATAATTAAAGAAATTAGAATAGAAAGGGAGAAGGTTCTAAGTGGTCTGGCAGGCTTAAAAGTAGATAAATCTTCAGGCCCAGGTGAAATGTATCCCAGGCTGTTGAGTGAGGGAAGGGAGGAGATAGCAGGGGCGCTGGTAATAATCTTCTATACCTCTCTGGCCATAGGAGAGGGGCCAGAGGCCTAGAGGACAGTCAATGTGGCACTTTGAAGGCAGGAAGGGATAAACCAGAGAACTATAGGCCAGTCAGTCTAACCTCAGTGGTGGGAAAACTATTGGAGAGGCAGGGATTAATCAAGGACCAGTCAGCATGGTTTTGTTAAGGGGAGGTCACGTCTGACCAATTTGATTGAATTTTTCGAAGAAGCGACCAGGTGTGTAGATGAGAGCAACTTGGACTTCAACAAGGCTTTTGATAAGGTCGCACATGGCAAGGTAAGAGCCCATGGGATCAAAGGCACTTTGGCAAACTGGATCCAGAATTGGCTGAGTGGCAGGAAGCAGAGGTTGATGGTCGAGGAATGTTTGTGTGACTGGATGCCTGTGTTCCAGTGGGGTTCCACAGGGATCAGTGTTGAGTCCCTTGCTGTTTGTGGTTTTTATAAACGATTTAGACTTGAACATAGGAGGGTTGATTAGTAAGTTCACAGATGACATGAAAATTGAAGGGTGGTAAATAGTGAGGAGGATAGCCTTAGATTACAGGAGGATATAGACGGGCTAGTTAGATGGGCTAATGGAATTTAAACCGCTAAGTGTGAGGTGATGCACTTGGACAGGACAAACAAGGCACGGAAATACATGATGAAAGGTAGGGCCCTAGGAAGTACCGAGGGTCAGGGGGACCTTGGTGTGTATGTCCACTGGTCCCTTAAGGTAACGGGTCAGGTAGATAAAGGTGGTTAAGAAGGCATATGGAATACTTGCCTTTATTAGCCAAGGCATAGAGTATAAGAGCAGGGACGTTATGCTGGAACTGTATAAAACGCTGGTTAGGCCACAGCTAGAGAATTGGGTGCAGTTCTGGAATCCGCATTATAGGAAAGATGTGATTGCGCTAGAGAGAGTACAGAGGAGATTTACCAGGGTGTTGCCTGGGCTGGGGAGTTAGTTATGAGGAGAGATTGAATAGACTAGGGTTATTTTCCCTGAAACAGAGGAGATTGAGGGGGAAATGATTAAGGTGTATAAAATTATGAGGGGCATAGATAGGGTAGACAGGAAGGAACTTTTCTCCTTGGTGGATGGATCAATAACCAGGGAGCATAGATTTAAGGTAAGGGGCAGGAGCTTTAGAGGGGATGAGAGGAAGATCTGACTCACAGCCTTGAAAAGGTGGTAGAGGCAGATACCCTTACAACATTTAACAAGTGTTTGGATGTGCACTTGTGATGTCATGGCATACAAGGCTATGGGCCTAGTGCTGGAAAATGGGATTAGAATAGTTAGGTGCTTGTTTGACCGGCGCAGACGCAATGGGCCAAAGGGCCTTTTTCTGTGCTGTAGGCCTCTGTGACTTTGAATACTACTTTTAAATTTAAACAGGTTCATTAGTTCATGATAATCTGGTTCACACAATCAACATTTCAATCAGTAAAACACAGTAAAATAGGTAGTGCCATGATCTTCCTGTCAAACTACAACCAGTCTATGAAAATCAACAAAGGCTCATTGTTTTATATAAAGACACTTCACACAGAAATGGATCTGCCTTGGCTGTTCTTGTTGCCCCATTTATATTGCAACAGATAATTTTAAATTACATAAGCTCTGATGTTTAAGAGTCATGACTAGCTTTCTGGCTAACTACCTTTAGAGCTGGGGAAGATCCATACAGGTCAAGTATTTGGCCCAGATGCAGGTGTGTAAAATAGTACTTATAATGGCAGCAGTTGTCACCATCGCTAACATGAGTGCCAGTGAAAAATATCAAGATGACATTGACAAGCAACAGCCTCATTTAACTTGCAGCACTGTTACTGGAGATAGGGCTGTTAGTCATGCTGATGCTGCAAAGTAAATGCTGTATCAGATTAACCATTGGCATAAAAATATTTCCAAAAACTGGAACTGGAATGAGAATGGTCTTCGTCCATCAACAGACAAAAATTACTAAGCGATGTCTGCATTAATCCCTCCAAAACTTCAGACTAGTCTGGCAAGCAAAGGTCTTAGGCTCTTTTGCTAACTAGCCAACATAAAACTCTACAAAGTAGAAAGTAGCTTTCCTGTATATCTATGTTAGAATCAATGTGGCTCAGTTAGCAACCCCCCAGCCTCTGGAGTTAGGTGGTTATTTATACAGCATTGTATAACCTGCTCAGGATGTTCCAAAGTATTTTACATCGTGATTCTTTTTACTGTACACACTTATGTAGCAAACACAGCAGCCAATGGATAGACTGAAAAGGTCCCACAAATGACCAATCAGATGAACTGAACAATTTTTGGTTTCGATCCAGGAACATTGGCTTGGAAATCAGGGAACATCCCTATTCACCTTCAGAAAATGTATGGGAGCAATTTTGCATACTTCTGTAAGGAGAAGGGATCATGGCTTAAACATTGAGGGAAAATTTTACAGCACCACCCCTCACCTCACCTCGGTGTGTTTTCAGCCAGCAGTTGGGTGGGGGGGGAGGTGGTTTGGCATGTAAAATAGTCGAGCAGGTGGGTAGTGCACCACCTCCCTGCCCACTCCTGACCCAGTCGCCATAACAGCAGGAGTGGGTAAGGAACCCGCTAGGCTGCCCACCCTTAGGCCTACTCTGGCCCCTAACCACCACTGCCATAATACACTGGGCAGTGGAAGCCAGGGAACAGCGAGAAGGCCGGTGGGGGGGGGAGGTCAGTAAGAGAGGTGGATCCTGTCGCATCGAGGGCAAAACCCCCGCCCAAGATTATACCTCCACTTTCTGCCTCCCCGCTTGGCCTCCAAAACCTGCACCCCCACCCTCTTCCCCCATCCCATGGATGCCCAATCCCTTCTTGCCCAAGAAACCCTGGACTCACCATATCCAGTGTCCATAGCACTTCTTCATAATTCTCCTTACAGTCTCAGCAGCATCCTCTACACTGACACTGCTGGACCTCCAAGAGCTGTCGGCCAATCTGACTGGCCAACAGCTCTCGAGGGCGAGACTTCCTTCCGTTAAGGGGCGGAGGTTTAAAGTCAGTCGGTTTGCAACCGGCTTTACTTCCAGGGAGCGTGAGCAGTACGCCCCCCAAAAAATTCAGCCCCTAAAGTAGTACACTTTGAATGAAATGTGGATAAAAAACCCTAGCAAGTAGTTTTACTAAAGTTTCAAACAGACTGCAGCCAGCTACAATAAACATCACAAGTAAAAGGCTTGATCATGCTCCAGGTTGAGACAAATAATTCAAGACTGCTCCAACTGCATCAAAGCTCAGTAAAGGCGATTACAGCAATTCAATCTATGTGGTGTGCAGAAAATAAATACCAAAAGGCGGCACAGAGGCTACTTTCATATCTTAATTTGGTAACGTGTTGTATAAACATAAGGAATAGGAGCAGGGGAATTCCATATGGCCCATCAGGACTGCACTGCCATTCAATAGGATCATGGCTGATCTTGGGTTTCATCTCCATCCCCCCGCCACCCTCCAAAGCTCTAGATTCAATGAGCATCCAAAATATCTATCTCAGCCTTAAATATATTCAATGATGGCATGTCTATATCCTTCCAAAGTTTCCCAATCCTGAAAATGAAGAAATTTCTCCTCATCTCAGTCCTAAACAATCAGCCCCTTATCCTGAAAGAGTGCCCCTTGTTCTAGAATGCTCAGCCAGGAGAAACAACCTCTCAATATCTACCGTGTCAAGCCCCTTCAATATCTCAAATGTTTCAATGAGATCACTTCCCATTCTTCTAAACTCAAGAGAATATAGGCCCACTTTACTCAAGCTCTCATCATAGGACAACCTTCTCACCCGAGGGCAAAGTCTAGTGAACCTTTGCTGTATTGCCTCCAATACAAGAATAGCCTACCTTAAACATGGAGACCAAAATTTCACACGTATCCTAAGTACGATCTCTGCAAAGTCCCATACAATTGTAACAAGACATCTTCATTCTTGTATTCCAATGCCCTTGCAATAAAGGCCAAGAAGTCATTTCCTAATTGCTTGTTGTCTGTGCATGCTAACATGGGTGTCCTTGTACAAGGAATCTCTGACCATCAATAGTTACAAGCCTTTTAAAAATATTCTTTTATTCTTACAATTAAAATGAATAACCTTACACTTCCCCACATTATCCTTCATCTACCACTTTGCTGCCCACTCACTTATCCTGTCTTTGCTGCCTATTTGTGTCCTCCTCATAGCTTGCATTTCCACCTAGCTTTGTATTGTCAGCAAATTTAGATATATTATTCTGTCTCTTCGTCTAAGTCATTAATATAGATTGTAAATCATTGAGGTCCCAGAACGGACCCTTGCAGCACTCTACTAGTCACACTAGCCGACTTGAAACGGCCCCTCTCTGCTTCCTGTCCATTAATCAATCCTCCATCCATGCTTGCATATCATCCCCCAACTCCATAGGCCCTTGTGTGGCACCTTATCAAATGCCTTTTGGCAATCCAAGTACACTACATCTAATGGTTTCCCTTTATCTCCCTATTATCTAGTTACATCCTCAGAAAAACTACGCTTTATTTTTAAGTGCATTGTTAAGGCTTCCTTAATAATAGATTCCAGCAATTTCCCGGTGACTGATGTCATGCTAACTGCCCGTCATTCCCTATTTTCTCTCTCCCTGCTTTCCTGAATAATGGTGTAACATTTGTTAACTTCCAATCGGGAAGTTGGGTCTGTTCCAGAATCTAGGGAATGCTGGAAAATGATATCCACCATCTCTGCAGCTAACTTTTTTAAAAACCTGGGATGTAGGTAATCAGGTCCTGGGAATGTCAGATTTTAATCACCTGAGTTTCTTCTGCCATTTCCTCATTCCCTATGATCATTTCTCCTGTCTCTGCTTCCAAGAGACCTAAGTTTGCTTTAGCTACTCTTTTCCTTTTTGTATACTTGTAAAAGCTCTGTTTGTTTTTATACTCCTGGCTAGTTTACTCTTATATTCTATTTTTATCCTTATCATAAACTTTTCGGTGGCCCTTTGGTGATTTCTAAAACACTCCCAATCCTCAGACGTACTATTTTTGCAACATTAAAGCTTCTTCTTTAATCAACTGGTATCCTAAACGTCCTTCATAAGCTCTTCCTTGCAGAGTTTTTGTTTTTTAAAGGAATGTATTTTTGTTGAACATTTTGAATTGTTTCTTTAAATGTTTCCCACTATTTATTTACTGCCATAGCTTTTAATCGATTTACCAAATCGACCTTAGCCAGCTCTCCCCTCATCCCTATGTAATTGGCTTTAAGATTCTTGCTTGTGATTAGGGTGCATCATTTTCAAACTTAATGTAGAATTCAATTGTGCAATAAGTCCTTGCTAAATGTTGCTTCACCCAACGTTGTTTTGATTTAATGTTACTAAAGCAGTGGCAGTAAATCTGTCTGATGTTGCCAGTTTCACTATAAAGTAGTTTGCCACAGACTTCCTCTTCTGTGGCCTGCCTGTGCACAAAACGTTTCCCACAGCACTTCCGCACTCGCCCCCAGTCCCTCTTCCCCCACCCTGTACTTGCCTCCAATGCTGTCCTCCGGTGCCCGGGGCTAGCAACCTACGCTGCCCGCTGGCACGCACCTCCAGGACCGCTACATTGCTCTATGGCCCACCTCCAACCCCCCCAGCACACACTCTCCGGCCCGCCTCTAGCTCCCCGATGCTGCTCTTCGGCCTGCCTCCACTACGCCCACCACCACCAACAACATTGCTCCCTGGCCTACCTCCCCACTGGCCTTGCCCCCCACCCTCTGTTTTTACCAGGGTCTGTTTTCAGCTGCTCTGCTCCTGACTCCCACCCTAATGGTAGAGGGTAGGCAGTGCAGAATTCCTGCAACCTCTGTCATGACATGGAGCCTGGCCAATCTAAAATTACTGAGGTGAGTGTAATTTTTAAAAGTTATACCATGTATTGTATGTTTTTTTTATATTTAATGATTTTTTAATGTGAAAGTTATTTCAGCTAGGAATTCACAGTATGGTACAGTATTTCAACTTGTACATTGTTGTGACAAATGTCTGAAAGAACCTACCACTGGCTTTAACATTGATTCCAATGGGAACCCATAATTCACTTAGTCAATTCACTTAAAGTAATGATTTTCAGGAACAAAGCCACAACTTTAGTGAGGACTCCCTGTATTATGATCACTATTTCTCAGTGAATCTTTTACTATGACATTACTAATTAACCCTGTCTCATTCAGAATACTAGATCTAAAATAGTTTTATCCATAGTTGGTTCCACAACATATTCCTCCAGGAATTTGTCACGAAAGCACTCTAGAAAGTCATCTTCCAGACGACCTTTGCCAATTTGATTGGTCCTGTCTATATGAAGATGACCTATTGTATTGCCTTTGTTACAAGCTCCAATAATTTCCTGCTTAATGCTCTGCCAGTGGTATAAATAATGTTGGGGGGGGGGGGGGGGGGGGGGGGGGGCTATAAACTACTCCTACTTGCATTTTCTGGCCCTTGTTATTCCTAATCTCCACCCATAATGATTCTAGTTCCTGATTTTCTGAGCTAAGATCCTTTCTCACTAACGTCCTTGTGTAATAAGGGCTACCCCTCCTCCTTTTGCATTCTGCTTGCCCTTTTGAAATGTCACGTACCTTGAAATATTTATTTCCCAACCTTGGTCACCTTGAAACCATGTCACTGCAATGGTGATTAGATCTAAATCTTTTACCTCTATTTGTATCACTAGCTCATCCATCTTATTGTAGATGCTCTGTGCATTCAGAGAAAGTGGCTTAATTTTTTTTCTTTTACTGCTATTTTCTACATGGACCTTACTCGCTGAAGCACTATTACCATTAAGCTCTGTCCCTTCCAAGCTTGCCTTGCATTACAAAGATAATATTACAAAGATAATATTGACATTAAAAAAGCCATACTCACTATGATGCAGAATCATTCAGCTGATATTCTCTGGATCTACCAAAACAAGCCTGAACACCACCATCCTGCCATAATCTTTTGATAACTCCTGCAAGTTCTGTTGTCATGATCCCTTCCTCTGTGGTTCCTGCTAGGACAAACAGCTGGCGGGCATCATCCTACACAAACAAAAGTGCTTTAGAGATTGGAAATTATATAAAAAAGGTATAATACTGTAAATTTAAACCAGTGAACACAGACTTTACTTTGTATTATTTAGCACAATATTTCATATACTATATCTGTCTGGAAAAATATTTTTGCCAAATTAAAATTAAATTTATTATGTGCAGTTGCAGGCCAAGAATTAAAAATTGAATTTGAGGTCAAAAATGGTTAACAACTAAAATTGCAATAAACAATGAACATGATCCAACATTTTTAAAAATCCAAACACACAAAGCTCTAATATTGAACCTATTGGTGTCAGTTATTTTCAACCTTCCTTCAGTTCCAGTATTCAACTCTAAAATATTGCGTAGTTTACAAATTTAGATCAGACCAAAAACTTCAAAAGGAAAAGATGAAATGGTCTTATCTTTAACTTTGGCATTGGCTGCAACCAAATAATTAATTTTAATGTTCATTCTCAAAGCAAGTGATGGTCAATGTTAGGCAATAGAACATTCCTAACATTATGAACAAACGTTTCCAGTACAAGAGCAATGCAGATCAGATGCAGGCCCTCCTCTCTCCAGTCTCTTCAAACATATTTCTAAAACATTAAGTCATTTCTTTAAAATGCCTTGGGACAGACTCAAATCACAACGCAAGTTAAAATTTGAATAGATTAACTAGCAGTCTTTAAAAATATAGCCAATCACAAAATAAATTTTTCAACAATGCTCTTAACAGCTTCTGTTACATTCATTAATAGAAGTATCATATCTTGCTGCAGTGTAGCAGTTCAATTTTAATTAAACTGAATCTGTTTGCAAAGTCTGCAATCTTTTTTTCATTTTTTTACAATTCTTCTTTAAGAGAAAACTATTGCCTGGATAATTAAATATCATCCATTGACTTTAACCAAAGGATCACGTAGGTAGATTCAAACATAATTGACATGTACTCACTGCTCTTATTGGGTCTCCAAAATCAACCTTCAACCGCCCCATGGCCCTGATTATAGCAATGATGGACTGAATTGTATTGCTATAAACCACTGCTTTATACTGTTTGCACTCCTCCTCCGAGTACCCATCCTCATGAATGATTCTGCAAGGTCACAGGCAAAAAAGAATTTATTAAAATTGCACTTCAGGAATGCAATGCTGAACTAATCTTGAGCTGAGGGCTAAAAAACTATACTTAATGTGAAACCATGTCCCACCACACTAAAAAGAAATTCCTGAATGAGATGAACTCCACAACAAGTACAATGGTCAACTTTACAGTGGTGTAGTTCTTACTTTCTGAATTAGCTCATCATAAACAAAAGCTAAATTAAGGTTAACTATAGGGCGAGTAAAAAGTGCACTCAATATCAAGAACTGCTTCCAGTCAGTAATTTGAAAACATGGTTATTTTTCTCCCCACAGTGATTCACCGTCTTGAATCTCTTTACTCAACATGTCAGCTCCGTAAATATCAGCAAATAATTCTAATGGACGTGGCATTGATTTGACTTCCTTTACAGCCCTGCAGTCTAACCTTGGAAAATAGCACTGCCTTGCCAGCAATGACATGTATAAACTTGCAATGTACTGGTGAGAGTTTGCTGAAATTCTGTTGGTGCTATTTCCCTGTCATGCAAAAACAATGATCACGTATGCATTTTGCAGAGGATTTCAATTGGAGCTGGCACTTTGAAAGGATCCAAACCCAGACCAAAGCAATTTTTGTTTCGAACAGCAGCTTTGTAAAGTACGAGAGTCGAATTGTTGCCCTATAGCAAAGCCAGAGGTTTCTCTCAAGTATCAAACTAGTTTTTATATTGTTTACTGCGACTTTAAGGGAATGAAATTCCATCAATAAGATGCATCTTGCAGTCAAACCTAGCTGTATGCTTATGTCTTTTTAACTCAAATAGCCCCAAGTAATTTGTCCACAGACCTAGTTACATACACAAAAGGTACCACTATAGTGATATAACAGAAACAAATGAGGTTTTATGCACCCTTATTTCTGCCTTCAGTAGTAGCTAAAATGGCAAATGTAAAAATATTTGTCTTGAAGCATTGAAAGGCAATCTGTAAATTTTGGCAAGGGTCACCTTGGACTGAATCCGAACCGGGCTCAAGAGGCGCACCAGTTTCCCTTACCCTACGAAAGACTGGACAGTAGTATGAAGATAGGTTAGAACAGTAAACTAGAATTTTTATTGTATTCTGCTAGTTTTATACATAGCGAGTAATTCATTTTTCACATTGTGTAACAATCAATATTACTCCCTTCCAAATTGAAGGATGAAAAAATGCAGAGAATACAAAGCTTCTCAACACAACATGGAGAAAGGTATCAAGAAGTGGATGACGTGGCCACAGTTCCACATTTAATCTAAACATACAATACAATAAAGGCCTACAATGAAGTGTGCATTAGCTTTCAAAATTCTCAAAGCAAGAAACCAAGGTCAAAACCAACAAAGATGTATAAGCTGTTTCAGACTCACTTCATTTGTTTTACAATGGTGCTTTTCCCAGATTCTCCAGCACCTGCAAGGAAAAATAAAATTGTAACTAATGTCACACCTCAGTACCTTCACACAACTTTGAATTACAAGAAGCATGCTTCATAAGCATGGTTTCAGCTAAACATGACACCACAAAATCTTCAACGCTGTCACATTTATGGATAATGATGTATGTCTGTTTCAGAATATGTCCAATGGTTCTATGAAAATGCTGTGGATTAGTCAAAGGTGGCAATAATAGCAGAAGCAATTAGAGTTAATAAACATCAAGTATCAAAACATCACTGATACAATTCTATTGAAAATCCTAAAGCTCAGGAAACAAAATTATATTTTGCAACACTTGGTTAGCATGCATTTAGATATAAACTGTAAAGACATCTTTAAATCCTGGGATTGTCACTGTTTCAAAAGTTATGTCTTCCCTCACAGCTGTAAATGCAATGTTCCCTCCCAGCCCGAGATGTGTATAAGGCATTAAAAGGTCAAGATTTTGCAGTCAATGGTGAACAAGCAGCACAAGTTATTTGTTAAACTTGCACTTGCCCTTAAACTTCCTAAAGGCTTATGCATTGGAAGTTCTTCTCAGATAACTATCAAAAAGTGCAGCACCCTTAGCAGGGCATTTGGGATGCCTGAACAGGGTACACAACTGAATCTTGTTAACTAGATTTAAGAACTGTTAATGAGCTGCACAAGTTTCAATCAGAAAGTGCCAGTTAGAGTATGTAATTCAATGTCAAATCAGGTACAGAAAACCAAACAGAAAGAGAAAGAAAGAGCAATGAACAAAATATAGAAAAAGTAAAAAATAAATAGTGTTTCAAAGAAGTCTCCAAAAATTATAATCTGAAGGAATGCGACTCGACACTTTTAGATTTCATTTTCAGTGCCAGAGAAGTTTTTTGGCCGTAATTAAGGCTTTATCATGCAGCTAAAAGTTTACTTAAACTGAAATGGACAAGCCCCAACCTTTTCCTGACATGTTTATTGTGTTTATCAGGTTAAGTACAGCAACTTCACAGTGTTCCTTGTATTTAATAGCGACTCCGTCAGCAAGATACCATTCTGGCACAGCTTTTGGACAAGCCAGGCACTTCGGGCAGTAACTTCTTGAAATATACACTTAACTCCACGTGTGCAGTCCCTGGAAGTTGCTATTAGCTTCACTGTTACTTCTACCGCAAGGTCTGGTTCAAGCGGTTTTTACAAAAGCATTCAAATGCATTTGGAAGCAATACAGGTTATTGAAATACAAACTTCAGTCTATTCTAACTGAATTTTTAATTTAGACTTGTTTCGAGCTGCATGGGTGCTGACCAGTAACAGCAAAAATGAAGTTAGCTGAATAACCATTAGCAAATGATTTGTTGCTTCCAAATACGTATCTTTTCCGCCATCTTTTATAAGTATGAGGTAGAAAAACTTGGATAACGCAATTGCCATTACAAGAAATACTACAAATCACACTGTTGAGGGGAGATGGGTGGGAATAGCAGTGTTGTTGAATTGGGTAGCCAGTTGTTAGATTTGATCGTTTTTCTTAACATTTAAATGGAGATGATAATCATCAGATTAGAATTCCTGCTTAGATAATGGACATAACCAATCATACTGAAATATTTTTTAAACATGACAAGATTATACATTCCTACCCATGCCCCAAGTTCTAGAATTCCCATCTAAACCTCTCCAGCCTACTCTCTTCCATTAAGCCATGATGGCTCAGTGGAACTTGAGTACAGAAAAAAAATTTCAGCCTACTCTCAATGCAGTAGCCAGGGAGTGCTGCAACATTAGAGGTGCTGTCTTTCGGATGGGTCAATAAACCAAGCCCCATCTGATCTGCTTTTCAAATGAAGGGTCATTGACTTGAAATTCTAATTGTTTCTCTCTCAACAGATGCTACCAGATCTGAACATTTCCAGCATTTTCTGGTTTTATCAGTCTGTTCTCTCAGAGATTCCAAAGCAATATTTGAAGAGTAGTAGGGGAGGACTTCCCAGTGTTCTGGTCAATACTTAACCCTAATAAACATCACTATAAAGGAATGTCTGGTTATTTTTATGCTTTTTGTGGGACCTTGCTGTGGACACATTTACTGCCACATTTTTACATGACAGCAGTGACTGTACTTCAAAGTACTTTGTTGGCTGTAAAGTGACTTGGGAACTCCTGAGTTTGAGAAAGGTGCTAAATAAATATAAGACTTCTTTTCTTTAAGATATACCACCTTGACAAAGCTTTTGGCCACCTGCTTTAATACCTCCTTACATAATTTGGTGTTAAATTTTGTTTTGTAACACTCCCACGAAACGCCTTGGGACATGTTACTATGTTAAAGGCACTACATAATTTTGTTCATGTTGTGAGGCACAAGCCAAAACCAACCGTTACAAGTGAATGCTGAATCATTTATATTACCTCCTTATTGCATATTTCAGTTACTGTTGACTGCAAAAATGTAGAACCTCTCAGCCAGGTTGCAATCATAATGAGCTTGACACCTGCTCTATGACTAGATGTCAACCCCAAGACCTTAATTTGGCCTGGTATCAACAGCCAAGTCCACCATTACTGGCCGTATCATCCTCAAAGCTTGCGGAAGGGACCGAGACCAGATAAAAGGCTAGTTTTCCACTTTATCACAGGAGATACAGACTATATGAAAAAAGCTTGGTCTTTTCAATTAGTTGCACTCCATTGTACAAATGCCCAAGTGTTTTGGATAAATGCTGGCCAGGAAACCTGTTGTTCTTTGAATTACACCATAGGACCTTTGACATTTTCTAGAGAGAGCACAGAGGGTGTCAGTTTACAGACTCACCTGAAAAACAGCACCCCCAACAGTGCTGCATTCCCTCAATACTAGTGTCAGTTTAGATTGTGCTCATGCTCTTGGAATGGGAAATGAACACACAACATTCTGAATCAAGAGACAAGAATGCTACTACTGAGCAATGGCTAAGCAGCAGGGATTTGGACTAATTTAAAGTGTAATGCCTCAAGCTTCTTCCCTACACTGTGTTCCCCCTTCAGCAAGGGGTGACTGAGGGTAGCGAGAAAGAAGGTCTATGCAGCTGTGTATCCAAATGAGGAGGAGGACTGCGTGAAAATCCCCCTGCTGCATGGCCTTCAGCCAACCTGTGGCTCAACCATATGCCAGGGCAAAGATTAGGAAAAGAGAGACTATGATCCGCCGTCCTGTGCTATCACATTAATTGACTGTTGTGAGGGAGCTGGGAGCTGGTCTACTTATATAACAACAGGAAATCAGCAACTTCGAGATGAAATTGCATTTTTATAGTGCATCAGGATATTCCTAAATGCTTTATAAGAAACAAGTCACTTCCAAAGCACAGTCAACCAATTTGGACACCATGAGCAAATTAATGAATGGTGCTGGGTCAGGGAAGAATGTTTTCCACTCTTCTAATATTGTTGAGATCTTTAACATAAACCAAAGTAGGCCAACGGGGGCCCTGGTTTAATGTTATAACAGAGAGGCAATACCTTCAACAATGTAACATTGCACTGAAATATCAGTCAAGACTGTATGCTCCTACCTGTAGTCAGACTTGAATGTAACTTAGAGGAAACAGTACCACCAACTGAAAAAAGCTATCAAAGTTCCTTCAGATGATACAACTAATCTAAAAATCAGAGCAATAAACATGCAGCTATGACCAAATGTCACTTTTTGGATATGGAATGCTGATATAAGACCAAAGGGTTACAAATAGATTGGTAGTGTATTCTCTTCCAGGAAAAAGTACCTATGACCCCCTTAACATATAGATGGGAAAAACAGTTTTACTTGAAAGACTTCTGGGTGGTCTGGAATCCACCTAGTTTCTCAGCACTGGCAGAAAAATGACCAAGTTCCTTATGCAATAACACTAGTGGTTTTTACGGGTAGGGTCTCCCCAGCCAGAGAGAATTGTTGCATGTCACACAATTGTCCATCCAATTTCATGTAGAGAACACTTACTAAAAATTGACCTTCTATCTAACATGTTTCATATTTATGCTGCAACGTATCTCGACACTATCTGGCTTAAGAATACTTAATAGCAGCTGAATGTTTTTTTTTGTCTAAAAGTTGGACATTTGTTCATATATGTATGCAGTGGCTTAATCAATTTTTAATCTACAGTACAGACATCCTAAACTTTTCCTTCTGCTATATTTAAATATGAATCCTGTACTGCTAAGTAAATATATCTGTGGATTAAAACACAAACCCAGTCCTCATAAGTTACAAAAGAAAACCAATTTAATCTCATCAGAACATTCTCATTTCTGAAGTATTCAGAAATCACAATCAATAATAGTTTCTTTTTGATATAAGTCAATTCAGAAAGATTTGTGCAATAATTCAGTAGGCTGGAATAAACCAAATGGATAGGATTCCATGTTTAAAATCACTTTAAAAATCCACAATTTAATATCTTTAAACAGCTGCTTAGAAAGTACTTTAAAACTATAATTTTATTAACATTGGTGGGTCCACTCTTTTCAAATCAGAGCTCTAAATAATCCTATCAAGCTTTCTTCACAATAACATCTAGGCCTTTACCTAAATCCTACATTTGGTGATTCATGTTGCAAAAATATATTTAGATGCTGGAGAATATTCTGGCTAAGCTTTTCACTGAATCCTTCTGCCGAAGTTTGCGGTCTTAACATATTAAAACCATATTATGAATGTAAAAAAAACATTGGCTTACTTTATACATGGCTGCCATTTTAAAGTTCAGAATATATGAACAAGTCCACAGTGATGACAGGGTGGAACTCTGATTTTCAGTTATACCCAAATTGACAGTAAAATCCAAAGTAATGGGTACCGTAAGACTTCCAGATATTTTTCTTTTGTTAAAATCATAAATACCAAGATGCATGTGGCAAAAAATACAAAATTACATCAAGATGTGAAGAACAGATCACAATACTTTCAGATCACTTTGCAGCAGACAAATGTGAATAAAAACTAGGTCACTAATTGAGTATTTTTTAAAAAAAATTCACATTGACAATCAGGAACCTAGTAGACATTATTCCAGTTTTTGAATACCACTTTTTTTTAAGTGCAGCCATATAAAATGCCACTGAGTCTAAAACATCATATTAATATTTAGATCCTGTGTAAAACAATTTTAACTTTAATTCAACGATCAGTATTTAGGCATCTTTTAGCATGGAGAAAATTTATATGAAATTTAAAACTGCAGAATGCATTGGAAGCCAAGGTATGGTAATGTACTGGTCATGTTACTGAACTAGTAGTTCACAGGGCTGAACTAATAATTCAGAGAATGAGTTCAAACCAAAAATAGCAAGATGAGATTTTTTATTTTAAAACTGGAAATAAAAATCTGGTATTATTAAAAGTGACCATGAACTCTATCTGAATATAGGAAGTGTATGTATAGTGTAGTCGTTTGCCACCCAGTGAAGCTACCATATAGTCCAGGAAGGAAATTTGCCTCTATGAGTATTCTAGGCTTGTGAAGGGGCATAAACAGAAGAAATAGTCTCTCTCTGTTCATCATCCAAACCATTCATAATTTTAAAAATTATCATTTAGGCTTCATTGAAGTGAAAATAATAGTATCGCAAGCCTCTCTTCAACAATAGCATCCCATTTCAGACATCCTGTCAAATGAATATTGCATTATTTTCTATAACGAGGCACTAAAAACTACAATATTCAGACTGTGAACTATACAACGTATTGTATGAATTTACAAATACTTTACAAGTGCGCTCAAAGCTTTCATTCATAAACTAGTAAAGGGGAGAATAGAATATGAATGCAAACTAGCAAAAAAAAACAAAAATGTACTTTGAAAGCTTCTATAGGTGTGTAAAAAGGAAGCGTTCGGCTAAGACAAATGTGGGTCCATTACAGGTAGTCAGGAGAATTCATAATGGGGAACAGAAATGGCAGAGAATGATTACTGTGTGTCTGTTTTCACTGAGGAAAATACAAGAAATCTCCTTGATTTAGAGATCCAAGGGACTAGGGAGAATGAGCAGTTGAAGGAAATTTGTACAAGAAAGAAGGTTGTATTGGAGTAACTAATGGGTTGAAAGTTGATAAGTCTCTGGAAGCTGATATTCTGCATCCTAGTGTTGAAAGAGGTTGCTATAGAGAGAGTGAGTGTATTGGCAATCATTTTCCAAAATGCTATAGACTCTGGAATGGTTCCTGAAGATTGGAAGATAGCAAATGTCACCCCACCATTTAAGAAGGGAGGGAGAGAGAAACAGGCAACTGCAGGCCTGTTAGCTTTACATCAGTCATAGGGAAAATGCTAGTATCTATTATAAAGGATGTGATAGATGGATACTTGGATAATCGTGATCTGATTGGACATAGTCACTGGACTTGGTCAGCATGAATTTCCGAATGGGAAATGGAGTTTTTTGAGGATGTTACTAACAAGATTTATAGAGAGTTGATGGATGTAGTATTCTTATATTTCCAGAAGGCTTTTGATAGTCCCCCACAGGAGGTTGATTAGCAAAATAAAAGCACATGGGATAAGAGGCAATACACCAGCATGGAAAAAGGATTGGCTAATGGGCAGAAAAGCAGAGAGTAGGAATAAACAGGTCATTCTCACATTGGCAGGCTGTAACTAGTGGGATACCACAAGGATCAATACTTGCGGCCCCAGCTGTTCACAATATATATCAAAGTGGGGGCCAAATGTAATATTTCCAAGTTCGCAGATGGTACAAAAGGAGGTGGGAATGTGTGTTGTCAGGAAGATGTAAAGTGGTTACAGGAGGATTTGGACAGACTTAGTGAGTGGGCAAAAACATGGCAGATGGCATATGATGTGTAAAAATGTGAGGTTATCCACTTTGATAGAAGGAACAGGTGTGCAGAGTATTTCCTAAATGGTAAGAGATTAGAAAGTGTAGATGCACAAAGGGACCCGGGTGTCCTTGTCCATAAGTCACTGAAAGTTAACATGCAGGTGCAGCAGGCAATTAGGAAGACTAATGGAACGTTAGTCTTTATCGCAAGAGGGTCAAAGTAAAGTAGTAATGAAGTCTTGCTTCAGTTGTATAGAAACTTGGTTAGACTGCACCTGGAGTAGTGTGTGCAGCTTTGGTCCCCTTACCTCAGAAAGGAGATTATTGCATAGAGGGAGTGCAACAAAGGTTCACCAGACTAGTCCCAGGGATGGCAGGACTGTCTTATGAAGAGAGATTGAGAAAGCTGGGCCTGCATTCTCTAGAATTTCGAAGAATGAGAGGTGATCTCATTGAAATCTACAAAATACTTAAAGGAATAGACAGGGTAGATGCAGGTAAGAAGTTTCCCCTGGTTGGGGAGTCTAGAACCGGGGGCACGATTCCAAAATAGGGGGAAAGCCACTTAGGACTGAGATGAGAAGAAATTTCTTTACTCATAGGGTTGGGAACCTTTGGAATTCTCTACCCCAGAGAGCCGTGGAAGTTCAGTCATTGTGTGTGTTTAAGGTAGAGATTGATAGATTTCTGATTGACAATAACGTAGTTATGGGGATAGCGTGGGTAAAAGGTATTGAAGTGTTCGATCAGCCATTGTATTGAATAGCGGAGCATGCTCAATGTGCTGAATGGCCTTCTCCTGTTCCTATATTCCCAAGTTAAAATGCCTTTTTCCAACTTTATATCCAGCTGCACTTACACTTTCATTAAATCAGCTATTTAAACCCCTCAGTCTGTTCATCCACATCTTTCAGCATTTCTCATTGAGTATATGCCTATTGCATTTTTCTTCTCCAAAAATGTTACACAGGACTGTATGGCTCAGCCAACCATTTCACTAAATAATATCTCCCTGAAGTCTTTTACAGCCCTCCTCGTTGTTTTCCAAAACATCTACTTTTACATTATTTATAAATTTCATAAAGGATTGTATTCCTTATAATTAATCCAAAGCCATTTTACAAATTTGTTACATGATAGAGGGGTAACATTCAGAATGACAAAAAGTGCTAGAAATTGAGTTACTCCAATTTTCAAGTGCATTGGTCACGATGCATGATCTGCCCACTCTCACTCAGATCAAGGTGGGCAGCACACAAGTTTGGTCCGCCCACCTCATATGCACGATTGTAGCATCTGGCCGAATGTACAGCTGTCTTAATGCTGCCAGCTGCAGTAGTGCTCAGCACTGGAACCCAGTAGCATTATTCAGGAACCATATGGTACAGTCAGCCTTTTTGCTTCAAAGGCAGGCTGCCCCAAAGAATATTGCTGCAATTTAAATGGTGGCAAAGTGAACAGGGGAGAAAGGGGGGTCCAGGGTGATGGATAAACCACTGGAGATTTCTAGTGGTGAGGGCAGGTGAGCAGGAGTGACACCATTGTTTCATTGGGTGCCAGAAGGTCCTCAAGAATGAAGTAGGAGCAGGTGGCTAGAGTGGTTAACTCCAGGAGACTGGAACTGAGGACCTAGCAGCAATGCCAAAGGTGGTCTAATAAACTCACATGGGTGGTCAAGATCAGTGAACGCATCTTCACATGACATCGCCAACCTACACGCTGTTCAAGACACCATACTTCCAACACTCACTCAGAACCAGATCCTGGCACTCAGGACGCACGTCTAACATCCAGAAGCTTCATCTTATCTTCACACATCTTCCGATACTACCAACCTCAACACCCACAATTCTCTGCCTCCACATGCCAGTAACTATTCAGCAGTGGAAGGCACATCACAGAAATGATGTAACACAACCATGACATTCCGCTCTTGCAGAACAAAGTGGCATACAACAGCAGGGAAAAAAGCAAAACCCGAAGGGAGAAGGATGTCTGCATCACCTGAGCCATATGGAGGAGCTGACTGTCAAGGGACCAGATGCGACAGGGTGCATGGCAAACAGCACTGAGAACACTGAAGATGACAGTATGCTCCTGCCTTATGCCCTTCTCAACTCCCAGCACACCCTCATCCTATTATCTAGCACAATGAGTAAGCTGCTGTGACCATGGGCCTCTGGCTTCCGCTTTCTCTCACACCAACCTTCCCCTCAAGTTCTTGCTTTTAGACACTCAAGAACTACCACCTACTCACAGCAGAGACATAGCAGAGCACTTAAGAGTCCCTGTTACTTGATCTGGCATCTGGCAACTGCAGCTACCGGCTCAGAAACTGGCACAGTACATACCTTGGAGGCTAATATAGAATTGGAATCAGCGCCTGGTGAGTCACGATGGCACGAGTGGGCTGCAGCCAGGCCAGCGATAGAGATCCTCAGGGTAGCGTTGTAGGCCGAACCATCTTCAGCTGCTTCATCAATAACCTTCCTTCCAACATAAGGTCAGAAGTGGGGATGTTTGCAGATGATTACACAATGTTCAGCACCATTTGCGACTCCTCAAATACAGAAGCATTCCAAGTCCAAACGCAGCAAGACCTGGACAATATCCAGGCTTTGGCTGACAAGTGGCATGCAACATTTGCACCACATAAGTGTCAGGCAATGACCATCCCCAACAAGAGAGAATCTAACCATTACCCCATGACATTCAATGGCATCACCACTGCTGAATCCCCCACTATCAATATTTTTTTGGATTACCATTGGCCAAAAACTGAACTTGACTAGCCATCTGTGGTTAACAACAAAAATTAAAGACAGCATCAAACTTAAAGGAAAGGCATATAATTGCACAAAGGCAGGTGGCAGGTCAGAAGTTGGAAAGAATATAAAGAACAAAGAATGACAAAAAGATTAATAAAGAGGGAAAAATTAGAGTACGAGAGAAAGCTAGCTAGTGATGTAAAGACGGTTAGTAAGAGTTTCTATAGATATTTAAATAAGAAAAGAATTAACAAAGTGAGCGTTGGTCCTATAGAAAGTGCTTCTGGGGAATTGATAATTGCCGTGAAACTAACATTTTTGCATAATATTTTTCTGGTTTATTGCAAAGTAGGTTTATGGGAGTAAGTATAGTTGGATCTGTCTGTGAGAGTTAATTACATTTGGAGTCAAGTAGACTGCAAGTTTGAAATCATCAAAAGCAGCTAGGCGCTTGACATGCTAATGAGTAAACATGGATGCCGGCTTAGCACGCAAGGTGTAAAGGGAATTCAAATTTTTAGATAAATGAAGGAATGTTGGGATTTCAAAGGGATCTTAGTCTGTTTACAACCAGCAAGATAAGCAAGGCTAAGGAGTGTACTTATTTTTCCTAAAGGTTACTGACAATACATACTGGCAACATGAAACTTTTTATATTACGAGGAAGATAGTTTCAAAGACATACGGAATAAAATATACATATTAAAAAGACAAACATATAGAGAGGAGAATGAAAGGTTATGTTCAGAGGGCCATGTAAAATCTAACAGGAGTATGTGAAATAGCCGCAATGAAGCTTCCAGCACTTGTGCATAAGTCTGCTATCTAACGAAACTGAAGGAGAAAAGTCCTTCAGGATTCCACTGTCAGGGTATTGTGTTAACTTGCTGAGTTTGTCTTAAATCTAAAATCTATTGGGGACCATTGCCTTAAAGGGAGTGAAACTGGGGCTTAGTTAATTAGGCAGTAATTTGTGGTCTTATGTATGCGCTTAAAATCTTTGATATTTTGTTAATAAATATTTTAATTTAATTTTTAAAATCTCTAAAAGCCTTGGTGGACTTATTACTTCTGAATTCAGTGCATACGTCTCGTAATAAATACAAATTGCAAAACCATGGTGATAGCGCGACCAGGTTTCCCTCGTGGATTTGGTCCGCCTAGCAAACATCATCTGCCATGTCATAATATAATGGAAAATAGGGAGATGGGGGATGAATTAAGCAGGTATTTCACATTGGTCTTCACTATAGAGGACACAAGTAACATCCCAGAAGCAGCTACAAATCAGGAAATGGAAGGGAAGGAGGAACTCGGGGAAATTATAATCACTAGGGAAGTGGTATTGAACAAATTGTTGGGACTGTGGCTGACAAATCCCCAGGTCCAGATGGACTTCACCCTAAGGTCTTGAAAGAAGTGGCTAGTGAGATTGTTGATGCATTGGTTTTAATTTTCCAAAATTCCCTAGATTAAGGGAAGGTTCCATTAGATTGGAAAATAGCAAATGTAACTTCTTTATTCAAAAAGGGAAGGAGGCAGAAAGCAGGAAACTACAGGCCAGTTAGCCTAACATCTATAATAGGGAAAATGTTAGAAGCTATTACTAAAGATGTTATAGAAGGCCATTAGAAAAATTCATGGCAATCGGGCAGAGGCAACATGGTTTTGTGAAAGGGAAATCATGTTGAACTAATTTATTGGAGTTCTTTGAAAGAGTCGCATGCGCTGTGGATAAAAAGGAACTGGTGGATGTACTGTACTTAGATTTCTAGAAGGCATTCGATAAGGTGCCACATCAAAGGTTGTTGTGGAAAATAAAAGCTCATGGTGTAGGGGATAACATACTGGCATGGATAGAAGATTGGCTAGCCAACAGGAAGCAGAGCTGGCATAAAAGGGTCTTTTTCTGGTTAGCAGGCAGGAGGTGGTGAGTGGTGTGCCACAGGGATCAGTGCTGGGGCCTCAAATTTTTACAATTTATATAAACAACTTGGAGGTATGGTTGCTAAATTCACTGACAATACAAAGATAGGAAAGTAAATTGTGAAGAGAAATGGGGCTACAAAGGGACCAAAGCTAGATTAAGGCAAAGATCTGACAAATGGACTATAATGTGAGGAAATATGAAACTGCCCATTTTGGCAGGAAGAATAAGAAAGCTTATTATCTATATGGTGAGAGATTGCAGAGCTCTGAGATTCATAGGGATCTGGGTGTCCTAGTGCATGAATCACAAAAGACTAGGATGCAGGTACAGCAAGTAGTTAGAAAAGCTAATAGAATGTTATCGTTTATTGTGAGGGGAATTGATCGCAAAAGTAGGGAGGTTATGGTTTCAGTTGTACACAGCACTGATGAGACCACATCTGGACTACTGTGTACAGTACTGGTCTCCTTATTTAAGGAAAGATGTAAATGCGTTAGCAGTTCAGAGAAGGTTTACTAGGCTAATACCAGGGATGGGCAGGTTGACTTATAAGGAAAGGTTTGACAGGTTCGGCTTGCATCCATTGAGGTTTAGAGGAGTAAGAAGCGACTTGATCGAAACCTTTAAGATCCTGAGGTGTCTTGACAGGGTGGATGCAGAGAGGATGTTTCCTCTTGTGGGGAAATCTAGAACCAGGGGTTACTGTTTACAAATAAGGGGTCACTCATTTAAGACAGAGATGAGAAGATTTTTTTTCTCTCAGAGGGTTGAGTATCTTTGGAACTCTTCCTCAAAAGGCAGTGGAAGCAGAATCTTTGAATATTTTTAAGGCAGAACTAGATAGATTCTTTATTAACAAAGGATGAAAGGTTATCAGGGGTAGGCAGGAATATGGTGTTGAGGTTACAATCAGATCAGCCATGATCTTATTGAATGGCGGAGCAGGTTCAGGGGCTGAGTGGCCAACACCTGCTCCTAGCTCATATGTTCATCTATAAATACCGTGGCTACAAAAGCTGGACAAAGGCTAGGAATCCTGCGGCGAGTAACTCACTTCCTGACTCCCCAAAGCCTGTTCACCATCTACAAAGCACAAGTCAGGAGTGTGATAGAATACTCTCCACTTGCCTGAATGAGTGCAGCACCAACAGCACTCAAGAAGCTTGACACTATCCAGGATAAAGCAGTCAGCTTGACTGACACCCCATCCACAAACATTCATTCCCTCCACCACTGAGGCACAGTGGCAGCAATAAGTACCAAATACAAGATGCACTACAGGAACTCACCAAGTCTCCTTAGATAGCACCTTCCAAACAGATGGCCATTACCATCTAGAAGGACAAGGGCAGCAGACATATGTGAACACCACCACCTGTAAGTTCCCCTCCAAGCCACTCACCATCCTGACTTGGAAACATATCGCTGTTCATTCACTGTCACTGGGTCAAAATCATGGAACTTCCTCCCTAACAGCACTGTGGGTGTACTTACACCACATGGACTGCAGCAGTTCAAGGCAGCTCACCACCACCTTCTTGAGGGTAATTTGGGATGGGCAATAAACGCTAGCCTAGCCAGTGACACCCACATCCCATGAATGAATTTTTAAAAAAGGATGGTTTCTTTTCCAGTTCATGGAGGGGGGCGGGGGTGTAAACGAGTTCTACTTGAGAAGTCTCAGATAAGGCCTTCAACTGGGCTGCATACATAAGTGTTCTGATGGGTATGCACACTGGGTGGATGCATTGTATAGCCTATCAGCCTACTGTAACCATTGAGAAGTCCAGCTCAGTGCTGGCAGAGGATGTGGTGCAGAGCTTGCCCTCTTTGCAGCAGCTTCTGCTCTATTTCCCTGCCATGCTGCAGACTGAGAGACACTGTACTGCTGCCTCTAAACCAGTTGCAGCCATTTTGTCTACACATGGCTCTAGGCTATTGAATTTCACACCCAAAATCAACAACATATGCTTTTTTTCCATTTAACCATTTCAAGTTTTGACATCGCTGAATATAGTTATATGCCCGATGCACTATTTACCATATAATTTGTAGAACATTCTTACCAGTGCACAATGTTAGCAAATAACATTATTTATTTATGCTTACAGCTAAATCATAAAAGCAGGATCCATAGTCATTATCTCTCTGGGCACTGCCCAACAAACCTAATATCATGTTAAAAGAAACGATTCAAATTGTTCAACAAAAATTTGTTCCATTAAAAGTCAAAAGCTCCAGAGTGATCTATCCCTGACTTACTAGCGAAATTGAGGACCATATTTGATGAAAAGCGGCTTAAGAGCATTGCAAAGAATATGGGTAATCCTGAGGATTGGGAGAGTATTAGAAACCAGCAAAGGACAACCAAAAAGAGGAAAAAATAAAATGAGCCAACTAGCCAGGATTATAAAACAGATTGCAAGAGCTTTTACAGGTATATAGAAAGGAGAGTATCTAAAATAACTGTTGATCCCTTACAGGCAGAGACTGGAGAAATTATCATGGGGAATGAGGAAGTGACTGGGACACTGAGCAACTATCCTGAGTGTCTTCGCAATAGAAGACACAAGTTACATACGATAAATAGAGGGTATCCAATGGGCTGAAAAGTGAGGAACTTAGAGTATTTCATATCACAGAGAAAAAGTATCAGAGAAACCTAAGAGGCTATAAGCCAATGGATCCCCAGGATCTAATGGTCTACATTCTTGGGATTTTTAAGAGATAACTGCAGAAATAATGGATGCACTGATATGATTTTCCAAAATTCCCCAATTTTAGAATGGAAAGGTTGTTTACCCTGGCTGGAGAATCTAGAACATGGCAACATAGCTGAGATAAGGAGAAATTTCTTCACTCAGGATTGTGAATGTTTGGAATTCTCTAACCCAGAAGATTGTGTATGCTATAAGCTGAGTATATTCAAGACTGACATAAATACAAAAGGAAAATACTGTAGATGCCAGAAATCTGAAATTAAAAGCAAAAAATGCTGGAAATACGTAGCAAGTCATGCAGCACCTAGGGGGAGAGAAACAGTGTTAAGGTTTCACATCAATGGCCTTTCAATGAAAGGTCATCAATCTGAAATGTTAACTATGTTTCTCTCACCACAGATGCTGCCTGACCTGAGATAGATTGACTTTTGGGCTCTCGGGCAATGAAGGACTATAGGGAGAAAGCGGAATAGTGGAGTTGAGGCTGAAGGTCGGCCACAGTTTTGTTGAATGCCAGAACAGGCTCTAAGGGCCATATGGTCTACTCCTGGTCTTATTTCTGACGTTCTTATGTGATCAATAGCTGGATAATAAGTAACTCAGTTTCACAGTTCAATAATATCCTATTACTTACATTGACATTTTATAACTCCTGGCTTTTTTTTAAAAAAAAGGTAAGCTATAATTGTCCAAAAATAAAACATGATAGATACACAGAACAAAAGTAGACTCAGCACTGACTGATGCGGTACACCACTTCCAATCTTTCCATAATCCAGAAAGCACCTACTTACCCTAACTCTTTTGTTCTAGTCTTCAGCAAATCAAATTTTAAAATTTAAAATAAACTTAATCCTTTTAACTTTGGTAGACTGTAGAAATTACAACTGTATTATAAAATCTTACAGATTAAAATATTGAGTTGAGTGCAGTTTTGTTACCAAAATACGAATATTGTTTTTAATTAATGAGAACAGAAACACGGGTGATAGCATTCAAGTCTTCTTTTCCCAAGCAGGACAAAACATCAGTTTAGATGCAACAAAAATCCAAACTGTTAACTTACGAGAAAGAAAAAGCCTGGAAATGAGGTTTTTTAAACATTTTGATTAGTATTGCTGAAAAAGAGAGATGTCAAAGCTTTTTGTCTTGCACTCATCAGGATACTTCACAATAACACCAATGTAAGGGGAAAACAACAATTTATACCATATGAGAGGAGTGCTGATTGGTTGGCGTGGACTCTGATTGGTAGAGGTGCTGCCATGGAGAATGCACCAATTGCTGGTGACTAAATGCACCAATTGATGGTGACTGTCAGTCATCACCAATTGGTGCATTCTCCACGCTAATGCCTCTACCAGAGCCCACCTACCAACCAATCAGCACTCTCTTCTCAAACGGTATTAAACCGGTGTTCTTGCAAAGTGTCCTGATGAGTGCAAGATGAAAAGCTTGACGTGTCTCTTTTCTCAGCAATACTCAAGTTCTGTACTATCAAACGGCTATTTTGATTAGTGTTCACACATAAGCTTTAATAATAAGGCTGCATCTATAACCACTATTATGAACTAATTGAAGAACGTGCATGTACTACCAGGCTGAAATTAGTATAAAATCTTCTAGTGTAGCTCTAAATTTTGTTAAATAATGAGTCATTTTGTTGGAAGATATAATGGGACATATATTTGTCAAGATTTAAGCCGTCAAAGTATAGGGAAGTGATTTGCATCCGTGTTCACATATGCAGTGCAATCAATATTCTAACATTCAAGAAAGCAGGGTGCCTGAGGACCAAATCTTTCCGCATTAAATACTAGTTAAGTTGCAGAATGTTCTGATTCGTGAATGTATTTACTTATTTTTTTATTCTTGTTGGAACATCACAGGCATAGGATTCATATCACTCTGGGCACTGCACAGGAATCAATACATGAGAAGTAACAGGACCACAAGTGACCCATTTCCACAGTTCAACAATATGTTGCTACCTATACTAACATATCGTAATGCTGTGCTTTTCAAGATGCAAGCTAAATTTGACCAAGAACAAAATATAATGTCACCCTTCATAATATAGTTTTTAAAAGTGTTTATTGTTTTTCTCTATCAGATTAAGTTCTCATATTTTAGATCATTTTCATAGATGAAATGCAATTAGTGCATTTGAAAGTTATCTTAATTAACCTTGATATCCAGGTAGTTTTCAGTAATTTGTCCATGATAATGATCTCATTTAATTAATGGAATTGCAATTACCCCATGAATCCATAGGATTTTTCTTCTGTTTCCAATAAATAGTAAGCAACACAACATGAGATCTTGTTTTAGATATAAACTAAAATACAGCACTTAAGGAATTTCTTTGTGCTGAGCTTCAGAAGTTGGTTAAGTAACGTGTACTGAACCCCAAGAGATTTAGTAAATCTCAATACTTTGTCAGACCCATTATTGGTTATGAATACAGCAAAGTCCTTTCTTCATCGCTACCTCTTTATATAAAAAATATAGAAACCCAGTCTTCTGACACACCAAATTAACTTCGATTGCTAGGATCTTTCAAACCATTTTTTCCACGTCTAAGCTGCAGGGGACAAAATAAATTATGATTCCTTAGTATTAAGAGTTACAGTAAACCTCAATAATCCATACATAAGAGCTATCTTGCAACTGCACGAAGCTACTTTTTACATTGCACTAAGGCCTGGTGCTGGCTCTTGACACTGGTCTTGCACAGCTAGCTGCAATTTGAAAGTAAACTTGTAATGACAGCAAAAATAATTTTAAATTGAGATTTAAGCAGTTCCTGGTAAATTTATTTTCAGACTGCACTTGGCTGAATGAGGCACAGGCATCAGCAGCTGGTGCCACTAGAAAGCTCAATAAAGGCCTCAGGTACTGTAGAGTTGTTCATCTGTGGCCTGACAGGCAGTTTAGTTCACAAGTTTGGGACACACATTTTGGTCTAGTACCACATAGATTATAGCACCTTGAGCCCAGAAAAAAAACTCATCGTGTTCAATCTTTCATACATCATGCAGTTACCTTTCTCATGAGCCTCTCAGATGAGCGAATTTATTCAACTACATGGACAAAGGAAAATTTCATGCTCAGGATTCTGGAACGTTCCATTAATATTTGAAATGCAATATGGATTAATAATTTGTCAAAGGGTCAGTGTAAATTTCTATTGTGAATTAATTTCAATAGAAATATACTTCTATGTTAAATCCACGTCAGGGTATAACTAAAGGAAGTATACCAGTTAACAGCAGTGATATCATATAACAGAAATATATTTGTGCCCAAGGAAGCTGGAAATGTAAACCAGTAACATAGAAAGTAGTCAATAGTTGCTGAGGCTGTCCCATGACAGCTCTTTTAAAGAGCTTTAATCCAATAGAAAGGAGAAGGAAAGGTTAGAGATGATTTTGTAATTCAAAGTTCTGCCTTTGTAAGAAAAACTAAGTACCTGTTGACACAGAGAAAGTCACTCTCTCTGCTAAGATACCCAAGAGATGGCAATTATGAAAGAACATTTACATGTACCCTCTCCTTGCAACTGAGTCACATGCTTTCCAACCAACCTAGAAGCTACGGTGTGGACGAGAAAAGTTCCATCACCAGCTGTAACATGCTCTCTCCAACCTGTTGCTGTAATGAAGCCACTTCTGATTGGTCCTGGTAATAGCATTTTCTTTTATTCATTCATAGAGTCTGAGCAATGCTGGTAAGGCCAGCATTTACTGCCCATCCATAATTGCCCTTAAGGTGGTGTTAGTGAATCACTGTAGTCTGTGCGGTGAAGGTGCTCCAAAAAGTGCTCGTTAGGAAGTGAAATTCATGATTTTGGAGTGATCACTGGTGTGACCCAACAGAGCAATTGTTAGTTTAAGTTCATTTAGCTGTTTTTAAAAAAAAGTTTATCACTATAAAATAGGCAAACGCTTGGAATGCAAAACGATCTTAGGCTTTCCTTTCCCTGTTTCCTGTGAGCAAATATTTCTATTGAAAGCTGAAAGCCATAAATAAAGGGCCAATGATAACTTGGTTTCTCATTTTACAGAAATACTAAAAAAGATAGTGTAATAAGTTTTGATTGTTGATTTACATTGAGAAATCTGAGTAGAAAAGTACTGCATATGTAATTTACCACTAGCAGAGCCCCCATTATGTTACTCACATTAAGTATGTGCTTAACAAAAACAAAAATACCTGGAAAAACTCAGCAGGTCTGACAGCATCTGCAGAGAGGAACACAGTTAACGTTTCAAGTCCAAATGACTCTTCAACAGAACCAAGAAAAAATAGAAAAGAGGTGAAATATAAGCTGGTTTGGGGGTGGGTGGGGGGGGCTTAGGCTGTTTTCTAATTAAGCTGTCAAGGAAATTGCAATCGTGTTAAGTGTTACAGGGGAAAAAAGACACATATGGATTGTGCATTCATGGGAAATTCTTAATACATTGGATAATTGAGAGAGGAACCAAAAAATTCAATTCCCCACGAGTGTGCCATAGAGATGTATTTCTCTATGTTTCCAAATCCAATTCAAGAAAAGTCATTAACAGATTTAATAGACAAAATCAAAAAAATAAATTCCAGTGAGATATTTGAAGGAACCTTCTATATCAGGCCAGAAGACAAGAGTTATTTACTAAATTCAGTAAACAGTCAGTCTCTGATTCCAGTTTAATATCTAAACCTCAGCAGAACTCAAAAACTTTGGCAGAGACATAAGAAAGTGGCAATGGATCAGTTACCAGTTAGACATCCCACTTATTTTGCTTTACACTGAAGTAATGGAAAAAATCTGCTATTGTTTGTGTTTCACCTCAGCCAAAGCTGCAGGTTCTACCTAGTATTTTAGAAAAGCTTTAACTATACCTCACCAGAGGTTTCCCTGTATTCCCTTTAAACTCAAGAGTCTGCACTAATTTCATTCCAATTGCTGCAGATTGAAGTCAATTGTTCTACACCATCAGCAAGACACATCTTTTTATAAAAACAGAAAATGCCAGAGAAATCCTCCGTACATTTGGCAGCATCTATGGAGAGAAAAATGGAGTTAGCTTTACAGTCATCAGAAAAGTCAGAGAGCTGAAATATTAACTCTTTCCCTCTCCACAGACGCTGTTAGAATGCTCAGTATTTCCAGCATTTTCTGTTTTATTTCAGATTTCCAGCACTTGCAGTATTATACTTTTCTACAACTATCTTTCTATTTCATATGTATTGGCATGGTGAACTATGTAGTAAATGGCCATTTCTCTTCTTTATCATATTTTATTATTAGTTTTCTATACATTTTTCAATTCTCATTGCAGGGAATCTGTAGTTACAGACAAACATTTGAAGTAGGAGGAGTATGCCACTCACCCCCTCGAGCCTGTTCCACCATTCAATAAGATCATGGCTGATCTGACCTCAATTCCACACGCCCCCAATAACCATTCAATTCCGATAACCTTTCACCCCTTGTTTAGCGAGAATCTATCTCTGCCTTAATAATATTCAAAGACCCTGCTTCCACCGCCTTTTGAGAATGAGTGTTCTAAAGACTCATGATCTTCAGTTACACGTTTAAATACACATTACACAAAGAACTAAAAACTTCCTCCTTCCCCCACACCCCTCCATTTCTTAATATTTCCCCTCTGTTCCTGAAAACGTTGATAATGTATAAGTTCCTAACCCTAATACTGCCTAACACTACCCTGGCTGACATCACTATCTTTCTATTTCATATGTACTGGCACAGTGAACTATGTAGGTAAATGGCCATTTCTCTTCTTTATCATATTTTCTTATTAATAGTTTTCTGTACATTTTTCAATTCCACACCTGTGTGCAAGTTTGGTCTCCTTATCTGAGGAAGGATGTTCTTGCTGTACAGGGAGTGCAGTGAAGGTTTACCAAGCTGAATCCTGGTTTGGCGGGACTGACATATGAGGAGAAATTGAGTTAGTTAGGACCATATTCGCTGGAGTTCAGAAGAATGAGGGAGGATCTCATAGAAACCTAAAAAATTCTAAGAGGGCTAGATAGGGTAGATGCAGGAAGGATGTTCCCGATGGTGGGTGAGTCCAGAACCAGGGGGCACAGTCTGAGGATACGGCATAGACCATTTAGGACTGAGGTGAGGAGAAATTTCTTCACCCAGAGCGGTGAGACTATGGAATTTGCTACCACAGAAAGTAGTTGAGGCCAAGACATTAAATGTTTTCAAGAAGGAGTTAGATATAGCTCTTGGGGCGAAAGAAGTCTAAGGATATGAGGAGAAAACTGGAGCAGGCTATTGAGTTGGATAATCAGCCATGATCATAATGAATGGCGGAGAGGCTCGAAGAGCCGAATCGCCTACTCCTGCTCCTATTTTCTATGTTTCTATTTCTATCAGCTAACTCAACACAGACATACAATAAAACCCACTGAACTACAGAATTATTATGCAAGCTTTTCCCTTATGTGATTTGCATCAGGCAACTAATCACAATATTATGCGATACATTAGGAAAATCAAACATGACATTTTTAGACAGGTTACAGCTATACAACCAACTCTCAAATGGAGAGAGAGACATTCCCATGTTCAATCAGCAAACCATATTAATAAGCAGGCAGGTAGAAAACAAAAGATGACAATAATTTACACAAAATATGCTCCATCAGTTTTATTAAAAATGTATTATCCAGGCTTTTACCTAGTAAAATACACCATCTTGTATGTATTTAATTTCACATTTAGGTCTGTCCAAACTGTGAATGCTTGCATTGTTGCTTTAAGTCCAGATCATAATATGTCTCACCAGAACAGTGCTGTTCCAGTGGGAACTGAAACAGCTGATCTTAAAGGGGGAGGAAATGAACACTTCCACAAATGTGTCACATATTAAGATTTTTTTGAGAATTAGATGGAGAGCTGCACACCAAATTTACTTCTATACTTTCCTTCCCTTTTAAGTCTCTCACAGGTGATTAATTTAAAGGGAGACACATTTATAGCTTTGACAGCCCAAAAATAATTTATTCATTTCCACCTGTGGGTTTGCATTATGAGGTTCATTCTCTAGCTCATAAATTTGGCCATGTGATTCATCATTGCACTTCCTATTTGTGAGTAGAAAAGAGAACATTCTAAACATGTTGTAATGAATGAATGAGACTCTCAGATACAGCCTAAAATGGTTGCAAACCATACCAAAACCCAAAAAAGGAAACAGGTTGAAATTTTGCAATGAAACATTAGCTATTTTTCTTGCAGGATATATATGAGGATTTGTAAGCTACATAAATGCCAGTTATAAGCTGGTTTCATCATACAGATAGCAAAAATAAAATGTGAAGAATGCAAGCCAAATGAACATAATTAAAACAGCTCAAGTTACTTCCCATAGCAGATTCTATCTAAAGTATAGTCACTGCAATTTAATCTTTCAGCAAGGCCATGTCAGCAAATGAAATTTAGCATTTTAAAAATTATTGGCCCAACACTCAGCATTCTATCCTACTCCCTCAATCAGTATCTGAACATAATTCTCTTGCATAGTCATAACTGCTATGACAACACTACATTATTAATTTCCTTCACCTATTCAAAATAATATGAATAGATTATCAGACTTCAGAATACATTAGCAACATTAATTAAAATGCTCATGCATCAATGACACCTCCCCCAAAGTTTAATTTTATTCAAAAGGTCAACAGATTACAATAATTAAAACCAAGGGAAGGTAATCATTTTATTCAAAAATTTTAATATTGCTGAAAAGAGAGACATGCTGCTGAAGCTTTTCATCTTGGGGACTCCATGGTTCCCTGTTAATTTGTGCAAGGCAACGCCTTAGCCAATCAGCACGCTTTTTTTGTGCAGTATAAATTATGATCATTTGAAATTTGGCATTCTTGCATCTGTCCTGATGAATGCAAGATGAAAAGCTTCAGCAACATGTCTCTTCAACAATATACAAAAATTTAAGGTGACCGTCAGTGTGTCCTTGGTTACAATCCAGTCAGGATCCTAAGATGGCCATTTCGAAGCGGGGGGTCAAATAGCAGAAATACATTTACACTAAAGCTGGCCAAAAAAGGGCTATCCAGCCTAATCCTACTTTCCAGCTCTCGGTCCATAACTGTGCAGGTTACAGCACTTCAAGTGCACATCCAAACAGTTTTTAAATGCAGTGAATGCTTCTACCAGCCTTTCAGGCAGACAGCTCCAGAACACCCTTGGAGAAAATATTTCTCAATTCCACCCTAATGTCCCCAAGTTATTGCTCTCTGCTTCCTTTCCACTCCACGTGGGTCCACAAAGTTTTATACATCTCAATTTAAATCTCCTCTGTCTTCTCTGTTGCAAAGGGAAGCAACTCCTGCCTATCCGATTTTTCCTCCTATCTGAAATTCTCCATTTCTGGCAACATAATCGAAAACTTCCTCTGCGTCCTCACCAGGGCAATCACATCTTTCCTGTAATGTAGTGACCTAGAACTGCAGTACCCTAGCTTTGGCCTAAGCAGTGCTTTATATAGAATAACTTCCCTGATATCATATTCTATACCTCGCTAATAAAGGAAAATATCCCATATGCCTTCTTAACCACCTTATCTTCCTGTCTACCTAGAGATCCATGGATATGCTGATCCCTCTGCTCAACTTCTCAATATCTTGTCATTTACTGTGTATTCCCCTTACCTTGGTGTCCCTCACCTATTCTGCCATTAAAAATATTCACAACAATCCAACAGTTCCCTGTAACCCCACCATTTTATAAAACAACATATAGCATATGGATAAAAGCAAAAAACTGCAGATGTGGAAATCCAAAACAAAAATAAAAATACCTGGAAAAATTCAGCAGGTCTGGCAGCATCTGCGGAGAGGAACACAGTTAACAACTCGAGTCCAAATGACTCTTCAACAGAACTAAGGAAAAATAAAAAAGAGGTGAAATATTTAAGGGGGGAGGAGAGAGAGAGAGCTGGATAGAGGGCCAACGATAGGTGGAGATAACCAAAAGATGTCATAGACAAAAGGACACTAAAGAGGTGTTGAAGGTGGTGATATTATGTAAGGAATGTGCTAATTAAGGGTAGAAAGCAGGACAAGCAAGGTACAGATAGCCCTAGTGGAGGTGGTGTGAAGGGAAGGGATCAAAATAGGCTGTAAAGTGCCTAGTGAAGCTTCACTCCAGTGAAGCTCAACGCAAACTGGAGGAACAGCATCTCATCTTCCCACTAGGCACTTTACAGCCTTCCGGACTGAATATTGAGTTCAACAATTTTAGATCATGAACTCTCTCCTCCATCCCCACAACCATTCCGATCCCTCCCTTTTTTCCCCAATAATTTATATAGATTTTTCTTTTCCCACCTATTTCCATTATTTTTAAATGTATTTCCATCCATTGTCTTACCTCCACCTTTTAGCCTATTTTGATTCCTTAGATAATATCACCACCTTTGTCCTTTTGTCTATGACATCTTTTGGCTATCTCCACCTGTCACTAGCCCTCTATCCAGCTCTGCCCCCCCACCCTCTTAAACCAGCTTATATTTCACCTCTTTTCTATTTTTACTTAGTTCTGTTGAAGAGTTATACGGACTCGAAAGGTTAACTGTGTTCCTCTCTGCAGATGCTGCCAGTCCTGCCGAGTTTTTCCAGGTATTTTTATGTTTGTATAGCATATGGTTAGGGGGAAATAAGTGCTCAAAATGCGAACTAAAAAAAAAGTACTGAAAGCACATAGCTGGTCAGTCAATACTTAAAGAGCAAAAAAAAATAGGTCAAAGGTATGCACAGACCCATCAATTATGAGGAGTCTCAAGGCAAAATGTTAATTGTTCACATATTCATATGCTGGCAGGTTTACTGTATATTTCTAACATTTTTTATTACCTTCCCCCAAAAAACCTACCACTCCTCCTGTAAGATGGTTTTACTATAACATATCTTCTTTGTTGCACCACTTTCAGGAAAATTACAGTGCATAAACAATTATCCATAATTGGTCTGTTTTGAGCAAATCTTGCAGAGTTGTTCAACTAGTTGCAAACTTGATCTCATGAGTTTAACGCACATTAACTGCCAATTATACTGAACCTCACATGTCATACATCAGCAATATAACTTGTGTCTAATGTGGCTATTCCATGATCCCACAATGAATACTAAGGAGTGCTTAATTGGGGTCAGTTTTAATGCACACACACACACACACACACACACTGTCAACAGAACAGCTCACAATTGGGTGTAAAATTGTCCAAGTCCATATATCAATTTGAGACTACACCATTCCCATCTGGTGTCTTTTAGCCACACTGACTTTTAGGCTGAAAGACCCCTGCAAGGGAAAGGGACCCAATTTTAAATCTTAAAGTTGAGGCCTGATGTCTTCAGTGCCACAATGGCATTTTAACTCCTGCATTCAAGAGGTCTGCAAGGGTCCAGAAGACAACATGGTAAATTTGAAAATAAACTTACACGTAGAACCCTTATGGGCCACGAGGAGTAGCAGTACACTTGATGGCCTTAAAAAGATACTTGGATTTTCACTTCTGGTTCCTGCTCCGCCAATGAGATTTTACTTTCACTCACTCTGCTGGATAAAGCTTCAGTGGGTCCCCAGCAGTGAGCAGACCTCCTGAAACAATTTCCAATTCCTGCCCCTGGCAATGATGTCACTGCAAATGTCTTTGGTCGGGAAACAGTTTTATGGAAGGTATTCAAATGAGGCCAGGGGTTAAAATCTGCTGGGTTTCACCATCTGGACGGTCAAATGGAACTTCAACAACTTCACCTCCTTCCCCCTCAAATTACAATCCACATCATATAGTGCCTGATACATTATAGTTCTGGTAATATTGAGCCAAGCCCCATGAAGGCCACAAAGTCTCAATTAAGTAAACAGCACACTGTCAGGCTTTATTTGATGTTTGGTCAGTACTTTGTAAATTGGAATATGCTAGCTAGTCCCTTACAAGATCCAAAAATAAGAACTATTTCTAGATTGTCATAGAAACATAAATGGTTAGATAAACTTTGTTATTTTAACCACCACGCATATGTTAGGATTGGTTCAAACACATCACAAAAAACCTAACTAATACTACATACTGCCTCAAGGTTTTAAATAGGTATTTTTAATATCTCCAACTCCTAATTTAAAACTTACTCAGCAAGACTTCCACTTAAATCAGTGTCCTTAAATGAGTTTCCTTATTACTGCAATTTATTAATCAGATCCAATTTAAGGCTTCATCCACACCATTGAGGTAAACTGGCAAAGACCACAAAGGTGGGCTGGGACATGGCCGCAGTTGCAATTTACAACTGGACCTTGTCTCAAAACACTGGGGCGGAAGTTACTGTGCTCGGTGGCGAACGGGGACCAGTTATATCTTGGAATTCCTGCACACATTACCTGACCAAATACGCTAACGTCCACCCCATAGTTATGAGACAAGAAATTCCAATTGCAAATGGCAGCTACAGCTATGCCTCAGGCAACTTACAGTCTTTGCCTGTTTGCATCCTCCAAATTATAAATCTGGGTATGTGCACTTTCCCCATCACCTTGCTTCCAAACCTCCTCACCCACACCAGAATGCAACCAAACCACCTCACTCCCCACATCAGCGGGTGAGCGAAGCCCCTTAAACCCCAGTGGGTGAGTAGACCTTATCAAACCCACCAATATGGTGGGCAAAGCCCCCCCTCCCCATCAGTGGGTGGGCAAAGCCCCCCCACCCATCAGTGGATGGGTAAAGCCTCTCAACCCCTGCCCCCCCACCCCCCACAGTTGGCAGGTGGGTTGAACCCACCCACCCCCCCTCGCCCATCAGCAGGTGGGTCAAAGCCCCTGAACTCCACACCCCCCCAATCATCTGCCCCCTACCCAACCCCCCTCAATCATCTGCCCCAATACCCAGCCCCCCCTCAATCACCTGCCCCAATACCCAGCCCCCCCTCAATCACCTGCCCCAATACCCAGCCCCCCCTGAATCACCTGCCCCAATACCCAGCCCCCCCTCAATCACCTGCCCCAATACCCAGCCCCCCCTCAATCACCTGCCCCAATACCCAGCCCCCCCTCAATCACCTGCCCCAATACCCAGCCCCCCCTCAATCACCTGCCCCAATACCCAGCCCCCCCTCAATCACCTGCCCCAATACCCAGCCCCCCCTCAATCATCTGCCCCAATACCCAGCCCCCCCTCAATCACCTGCCCCAATACCCAGCCCCCCCTCAATCACCTGCCCCAATACCCAGCCCCCCCTCAATCATCTGCCCCAATACCCAGCCCCCCCTCAATCACCTGCCCCAATACCCAGCCCCCCCTCAATCATCTGCCCCAATACCCAGCCCCCCCTCAATCACCTGCCCCAATACCCAGCCCCCCCTCAATCACCTGCCCCAATACCCAGCCCCCCCTCAATCACCTGCCCCAATACCCAGCACCCCCCTCAATCATCTGCCCCAATACCCAGCACCCCCCTCAATCACCTGCCCCAATACCCAGCCCCCCCTCAATCACCTGCCCCAATACCCAGCCCCCCCTCAATCATCTGCCCCAATACCCAGCCCCCCCTCAATCACCTGCCCCAATACCCAGCACCCCCCTCAATCATCTGCCCCAATACCCAGCACCCCCCTCAATCATCTGCCCCAATACCCAGCACCCCCTTCTCTCTCTCTCTCTCTGACATCCCCGAATCTCTAAACCGAGCCCCTGTCCAACCCCCCCGCCCCCCGCCCCCCTCCCCCGCCCCCCCCCCCCCCCCAAACACCCCGGTCCTATTCTAGGGCGAGGTAGGGTGGGAGGGGGGAAGAGTTGATGCTAAATTCCCTCCCCAGCAAAAGGCGAGGGGCATCATTCTCCAACCTGACCGGCGAGAAGTAAAACTCCGCTCTGGATCACGCTTTGAAAAATAAAATAAATGAAAAGACGGTGTTTAGTTATTATCTATTATTATTATTATTATTATTATTTATTATTTATGCGGTTTTTTTTTTTTTACCCAGTAGCAGAAGTTTGACCTCCCGGGACGATTTCTCGCCGTCTTCCTTCAGGTTGCGGTCGATCATTCTGCTCCGGGCCATCGCCGCCTTGTCCTCGGCGCTCATGGTGCAGCCCATGCCGGCAGCCGGGGACAGCCGAGCCCCGGGGCGGGGGATCGGGGAGAGAGCGGAAGGAAAATCCCCTCAGACCCGAGGCCCGGAGGAGAGAGTCGGAGGGAGGGATGGAAGTGGGAGGGAGGTGGGGGGGGGGGGGGGGGGGGGGGGGGAGGTGGTGTTGGAAACACCCAAATAAAAAAACTCCCTCACAGAGTTTAACCGAGAGACGGATAAATTTCTTCTTCTTCTTCTTCCTTATCGGTTAATTCACCTAAAAATACATAAAGAGAGTTTGCGAGGAAGAAAATAAAGGAGGGGGAGGGGGGGGGGGGGGGAGGAGGTTGGTATAAGAAGTTCTTTTCCAACCGCCGCTCGCCGACCGTTAGCGATTCAAACCTCCGACGCCGGGAAGGTGGGGGCCGGCGCGAGCTTTCGGGAACCGGAAACCCTCCCACGCCGACCGGAATCCGTCACCCCGCCGCGCGGAGCACTGTGGGGGTTGTAGTCCACCCGCCGACACACCTGGGCACAGCAGCTGGCAGCTGGCAGCTGGGGTGGGGTGGGAGCAGAGATGAGATGCTGGGTGGCGCTGCAAGAACGACTTGCATCTTCGCTCAGAAGCCGGTGAACCTTTGGAATTCTCTACCCCACGGGTGGGAGGGTGGGGGAGTGGGGGAGTGGGGTCTTCGGGTATATTCAAGACAGAGATGGATTGGTTTCTAGGTTTTTCTTTTCAACCGGTTCGCGGGATCTGGGCTTCGCTGGCTGAACCCCAGCATCTATTGCCCTCATTTCCCTAATTGACCTGGGGAAGGGGGTGGTGAGCCGCCGCCTTGAGCCGCTGCAGTCCATGTGGTGTAGGTACGCCCACGGTGCTGTTAGGAAGGGAGTTCCAGGATTCTGACCCAGCGACAGCGAAGGAACGGTGATTATATTCCTGAGTCAGGATGGTGTGTGGCTTGGAGGGGAACTTGCAGGTGGTGGTGGTGTTCCCATGTGCCTGCTGCCCTTGTGCTTTTAGGTGGCAGAGGTCATGGGTTTGGAAGGTGCTGTCAAAGAAGCTGGGGTTATTTTCTGCAGTGCATCTTATAGATGGTACACACTGCTGCCAATGTACATCGATCGTGGGGTGATTGAATGTTGAAGGTGGTGGATGGGGCGCCAGTCAAGCAGGCTACTTTGTCCTGGATGGTGTTGAGGTTCTTGAGTATTGTTGGAGCTGCACCCATCCAGACAATGGAGAGTATTCCATCACACTCCTGACTTGCGATGGTTATTAAATATATCAAGGCAGGGAAATGGGGATAGTGTGGCAAAATGGCGTTAAAGTTAGAAGATCAGCCATGATCTAGTTGAATAGTGGAGCAGGTTTGAAGAGCAGAATGCCCTATTCCTCCTATTTCTAATATTCCATTGGTATGGAAACTTTAACATCCCCCCCCCCCCCACCCCCAGCCAAATATATCAAGGGGCAAAATTTGATACCGAGCTACATATTTTCTTTTACTTTTATTCATTAATTGGCTTGGTAGTACAGAACTTGAGAATCGCTGAAAAGAGAGACATGTTGGCACAGATTTTTATCTTAACTCATCAGGACAAATGCCAAATTTCAAACGATCACAATGAAGTGGTCACAACAATTTATACTAGCGGCGAAAAGGGTGCATTTGGCATTCTTGCATTTGTCCTGATGAGTGCAAGGCGAATAGCTTCAGCAACATATCTCTTTTTTCAGCATGTATTCATTCCTGGGTTGTGAAGGTTGTTGGCAAGGCCATCATTTGTTGCCCATCCCTAATTGTCCTGGATAAAGTGGTGTTGTAATATTGCTTTGTGATGCTGTTATTACTTAGCAGTTGGTAAAGGTTGAGTTGTACAAATCCCAGAGGGAAACTTGAACAACTGTCATAGCCTATATTTTCAATTGGGATGCAGCTCTGAATTCAAGAATAAAACCACCAAGCTTCAAGAGGTTTTTTATGTAAAACTAAATTAAACATTTATTAATTTAACAACTAATTAAACACATGCACTTGTCTACAAATTACTCCTCTAATAACTTTTAAACAAATCCCCAAATTAATCACTCCCAGGTAAATCTTCACCAAGGCAACAATAACCCATGGACTTTAAATAGATACCAGGCAAAGCATATTGGACCTTACAAATCCAAAATTTGGTTCCTTTGCAGACAGTTGTAGGTTTACAGGCTGGTTAGATCTTACATGCCCCTGATACACACACACACACACAAAAATTCCTCTAAATTTATACCTAGCTTTCCCTTTAAGTGTAATTTTTCCATTGTATAACTAGGTTTTTGATTTTACCTCTCCTAACAATAATCCTTTCATTCCACAAATTTTATTAGTAATATAATCACATTGCTTGGCATCTCCCTGCTAGGTGCAAGATTTTACCCATTCTTTTGAATGGTTTATTCAACAAATGCAAATGTACTCTTTACCTTCTACCCTTACATTTATCTAATTAACATCTCAAACTACTATGCATCAAAGCACCCAGATTAGCTGGCTTTAATCCAATTAAACCACACAAAGACACACACATAGACACAGACCGCACTACAATTCGAATTTAAAAATAATTAACAATAACATTATAGACATTAATCTCTTCATGACAGGCGCATACTGCTGAATATGTTAATGGTTTGATACACATTATCATAGGAAGTGAAACAAACCAACAAGTGATATATTACTTGGAACGGTATTGATCAGCAGGTTACAATGTATGAAGAGCTCTCCTGGAATTCTGTTGTTCTTCAATGAAGAACCTTTTCTTTAGAATACCAATCATTGTCTTAGTGTTTGATACGTTTGTGTTGAGAACCGATAACACAACATCGCCTCTTTGAACCGCTACAGTCCATCTCTTTCTTTTCTATTCTTTTTTTTTGGGGATGTGGGTATCACTGGCAAGGCCAGCATTTTTTAATTGCTGTTGAGCAGGTGGTGGTGAGTCCATTAGCTGGCACACTCACAGTGCTGTTAGAGAGGGCGTTCCAGGTTTTTGACAAAGCAGAATTGAAAGAACAGCGATATAGTTCCAAATTAGGACACTGTGTGGCTTGGAGGCGGAGCTTGTAGGTGGTACAAAAGCAAAATACCACACATGCTGGAAATCTGAAATAAAAACAGAAAATGCTGGAAATACTCAGCAGGTCAGGCAGCGTCTGCGGAGAGAAACAGAGTTAACATTTCAGGTTGGTGAACCTTCATCAGAACTGAGAAAAGGTAGAAATATAATAGGTTTTGAGCAAGTGAAGGGAGGAGAGGGAGGAAGCACAAAAGGGAAGGTCTGTGATAGGGTGGAGAACAAGAGAGATTAAATGAAAAATGGTTTGATGGTACAAAGGTCAAAGGGAGTGATAATGGATAAAGAAACAAAAACATCTGTGTAGATGAGATGTGAATGACTGGATAGCAGCTCACTGAATGCAAAGCATAGGCATAGAGAAAGAAACAAGATAGAACCATCAAAAAATAACACAAAACAGAATGGAGACAGAGGTTATGTTCTAAAATAGTTGAGTTGTGAAGGTTGCAGAGTCAAAAGATAAGGTACTGTTCCTCGAGCATGCATTGAGCTTCATTGGAACATTGTAGCAGGCCAAGGACAGAAAGATCAGTGTGGGAGTGGGTGGAAAATTGAAGTGACAAGTGACAGGAAGCTCAGGGTCATGCCTATGGTCTGAATGGAGATGTTCTGCAAAGTGGTCACCCAGTCTGCGTTGGTCTTTCCAATGTAGAGGAGAGTACATCGTAAGCAGCGAATATAATATACTAATTTGAAAGAAGCACAAGTAAATCACTGTTTCATTGAGAAGGAGTATTGGGCCATAGATGTGAGAAGGGAGGAAGTAAAATGACAGGTGTTGCATCTCTTGCACTTGCATGCAAAGGTGCTGTAGGAAAGGGAGGAGTGACTGCAGTGACTGAGCAGTGACCAGGGTGTCAAGGAAGAAAAGGTCCCTTTGAATGCTGAAAGTGTAGGCAAAGAAAGATGTGTTTAATGGCAGAATCATGCTGGAGGTGACAGAAATGACGGAGGATGATCTGTTAAGTAAGAAGGCTGGTGAGGTGTAAAGTGAGGACCAGGGGGACACTATCATGGTTCTGGAAGGGAGAGAATGGGGGTGTAGGTGATGGTGTTCCCATGTGTCTGCTGCCCTTGTACTGTTGAAAGGGATTTAATGCCAATGACCAAAAGCTTGGTCAAAAAGCTAGGTTTTTAAGGGGCATCTTAAGGAAGACAGAGAGGTTTTTTGAGGGAATTTCAGAGCTTAGGGCCCAGACAGCTGAAGGTATGGTCACCAGTGGTGCACTGATTGAAACCCAGAAAGCTCGAGAGAACAGAATTGGAGGAATGCACAGATTTTGGAGGGTTGTGAGCTAGGAGAATGTTACTGAGATAGAGGGAGCGTGGCCATGGAGAGATCACTAAGCAGGTCAGGCCGGCATCTGTGTGAAGAGAGAGAGAGAGAGAGAAAGAAAATTAATGCAGAAACCCTAATTTCATTTTAAAAAATGCATTTGAAATGCTGTAACTTTCAGAGCTACGAATCAAGGGCCAGGAAGTGAATGCAGACTGGATAGCTCTTTTCAGCTAGCAGGGCCACCACAATGGGTGAAATGGCTCCTCCCATGTTCTACGTTTCCTATGTTGACATTTCAGTTCAATAACCTTGTCAGAATTGCAAAATGTTAGAGATGTACCAGTTGTTAAGCAAGTACAGAGATGGGAAACGTTTCAGAAGTAGGGTGGGGTTGGAGAAGGAGAAATGGTGTGATAGGATGGATGACATAATTAAATGATATTAGTGAGTGATTATATGACAAAAAGGATGATGGTGAAAGTGGGTGGTAATAGAACAAGTCAATCAACAAAAAATGGCAATGGTCATTACCAACATCAGTTGTCTGAAAAAACGGGAACAGTTGTTATGATCAGAAATTTTGAACTTAATGTTGAATTCAAGTTAAGAACAGGAGTAGGCCAGTGAGCACCTTGAACCTGCTCTGCTATTTAATTAGATCAAGCTGATCTGCAGCCTAACTCCTTTGTGTTGGTTCTATAATTTCTTAATATTCTTTGCTAGCAAAAATCTCAATGTAAAATTATTAACTGAGAAAACCCTACTGCTCATGGAACAGGCCCTTTGACATTGGGTAATGGAACTGTGGGGAACTCTGTGTGATGAGGAGCTGGATTAGGAGACAATTGAGATGACATAGGGTGGGACACATCCAAAATTGCAGCTTGGTGAAGGCAAGAGAGGAAATGAGGGAGAAGTTATAGAGCCAAATGAATTTGGGGTAGAAGGAAAGGGGAGCCTGAAATGAGAATAAGAGAATGGCAAAGAGGCTGAGGCAATCTCAATCAGGGGGAGATGGTGGGGTCGTGATATTGTCATTTGACTAGCAACCCAGCTAATGCTCTGGGGGCATAGGTTCAAATCCCACCATGATAGCTGGTGGAATTTAAATTAAATTAATCAATCTGGAATATAAAGATAACCTCAGTAATGGTGACCATGACAACTATCATCGGTTGTCATAAAAACCCATCTGGTTCACTCTTTAGGGAAGGAAATCTGCCATCCTTACCTGATCTGGCCTACATGTGACTCAAGACCCACAGCAATGTGGTTGCCTCTTAACTGCCCTCAGTTCAGGAGCAATCAGGGATGGGCAACAAATGCTGGCTTTGCCAGCAATGCCCACATCTCATGGAGGAATAAAGGAAAAAAAATCTGTTCGCTCCTCACACCTGACACTGTGGAAGTTATTTGTCATTGAAAATATTCTGGGGTTTTCCTTAACTCTGGGTTAATGAAGGATTAGCAAGATGGTTTGTTTGTGGAGAGACAGATCTGACCGTGAATCTCCAGGCCAATCGTGTGTCAAGTCACCGAATGAATGATTCAAGTGTGAAGACTATGCACTGGGGATATGGGGATGTGTGTGCTCTTTAAATCCATAAAGAATGAAACCCCAAAATATTTTCAATGACAACCAAATTCCTCAGTGTCAAGTGTGAGGAGCAAACAGAGTGAGATTATCCCAGCCTCATTCCCCTTCTCTTACTTTTCCACTCTCCCAATTCCCTCCTGCTTCTATTTCTGATGTTCTTATTAGATTTTGGACAGTGAGGAAATCGAGGTTATGGGAATCAGGTGGGAAATTGGAATTGAGGCAGAAGGTCAGCCACGATGTAATTGAATTATGGAGCAGGCTCGAGGGGCCGTAAGGTGATCCCTGCTCCTATTTCTTGTGCCCTTATGTTGCCAAACCTCTTCTGAGAGCAGTGAATCTTGGTAAGATTAAGTTCCATTGGTGCTACTACACCCTCCAGTGTCTGGGCCTCCCCCCATGTATCAGATTAAAATTTGAGTGGTAGCTGTAGAGGAAATCACAAACCAGTCCGACCCTAACCTCAATCAATATCAACACATGCATTTTTCCACCATGGGCAAGATAAGGAGCAGGAAATGATGGTTTGATAGTCTGAGTTGCTGTGGAGAATTATTTTGCCCTGTACTACCAGCCTAGCTAGGATCAGCAGGCAAAGCGTAGGCCATGAATGGAATTTGGGAACATTTCTGGTCTGTATGATTCAGTTCCACATTGAACAGTAAATGAAAACCAATGTTCATGCAACATTGATTTTTTTCAAACTTCTTCAAACTCCATTTTTGTCACACTTCAACATTATTTTAGGAAGTTTAAAACCGGGGCACTTTCAAAACCCAAGCCACTACAGATCAGATAGTGTTACTATTTACCCAGATCAGTAGTTGCATAGCGAACAACTCACATTGAAAAAATATCATAAAATGGAAAGGCTTATGTTTATGGAAGACTTTTCATGATCTCAGGATGTCTCAAAGAGCTTTACAGCCTATGAAGTACTTTTGAAGTGCAGTCACAGTTGTAATGTTGGAAATATGGCAACCAATTTCTTCACCAATTAAAAACTGTTTGCGGTGCAGATGAGCTGTATCAATTAAGAAACAATGCAATTGATGTATTTTTCTAACACAATCTCTCTCTGTAATATGTAATAAAAACTTAATTTCTACAGTACGTGCACTTCCTTGTCTGCATCATGTGACTTCTTTATTTTTTGTCAACAGTTTCTATTCTAAACCTTTGAGCATGCACTTATCATGGGATGTGCGTATGTAATCCTATTACTCTGATTGTGAAATCTGACTGCTGCGTTCCAACAATTCTTTCAAAATGTTTTCTGAAAGTGTTTTCACATTTTCTACCCCTGCCATTTCTCAAGAACTCAAGTTTCAAGTTTTTCCATCAAGGGTTTAACCAAAAAAAAAACACGTTTCACAATAATGAGGTTAAACTTAGTCATTGAATTATCGTTTGTGTCTTTTAATGCTTTCATTTAAAGTTTTGCATGAAAGCCCCATAATCCTCTGGCAATGCAAAGCTGCATTAGTGGTTCCAGTTCCGGACCAGCCAGTGCTTCTCATGCCCCCAATAATCTCAGTGAACCCCCAAATTGGGAACCTCTGTATTAAGACTGCAAAGAGTGGGAAAGAAAGAAGGAGATACTGCCCTACCTGGGCTGCGAGAAAAAGAGACAGTGGTTAGGGGAGAGAAAGCTGGTTGAGAGAAAAAGGCTGATAAGTTTACATTGGAAGTTTTCATTGTAAGCGTAGACATCTAAAATTTATAATAGACTTTTTAGAAAGGGATAGTATGTATTACTTCAAAAGGGGGATTGAGTTACAGTTATGTACTGTTGTGTGATTATCGCTGTAAAATTCTAATTTAGCAGGAAGGACATTACAGTAATATTTAAAAATTATTAGACAGTTTTTCCATTTCAAATCAATTGATTGTGTAATTCTTAAAGATTCCATTGAACTAGCGAGTAAGTATCTTATTACTTCTGGAAGAATGCTTTAAACAGATGTATCATATTTATCAACCTCTTTAATTGTTCAATGGGACAGTGTAGAGGGAAGTTTACTTGAAGTTATATTGCTTGAGGTAGAATTGCTGTCCCCTGGGGCAGGATTTTTAAGTCGGCGTGCGGGCACGATTTGTGGCCCGGGAGTAGCTGGGGAAGGGACTGCAACTGTGAGCTGCCCCTGACCGCGATTTCACGCTGGCTGGACTATTAACGGCCAGCCAGAGAGAAGCGCGCGCCCAAGTTAACAACGCTGCTGAGGTGGGGGCAGGAAGGTGGGCACTGATGTAAATGCGGGCAGGGGGGGGAGCACTGAATGAAAGCTCCCTGTACGCAGAGAGCTGCCTCGGGGAGCTGAAAACTTTAAAACCAATAAATAAAGTTTTAAAACTCATGGAAAAAAACGGTTCACGCATCACGATCCATTCCCTGAACACAGACATGATAAAAATACTGTCCGTCGGTTTTTTTTTAAAAATGTAATAACGGAGACCTCATCTCGCCCTTGGATGAGGTTTCATGAAAAATGCAAAGTCCCACCTGGCCGATTGTCCCGTCCGCCAAACATAAGGGTGGACGGACCACGAAAAATCAGAGAAAGTTACAACTTTAGAGACCTTACTAGGCCTCTTAATTGTCGGTGGCGCGCTTCCTACCGAAAATCCGTGAGAGCGCAGGATGATGTCGGGACTCTCGGCCGATGTCTTCATGTGCGATTTCGCGTCTGATCAGTTCGGACACGCACCCTCACTTCAACCTAAAAATTCTGCCTCTAGTTTTTTCTTATCTATTCTTTCACAGAATGTGGGCATCACTGGCTGGGCCAGCATTTGTTGCCCATCCCCAGTTGCCCTTGAGAACGTGGTGGTGAGCTGCCTTCTTGAACCACTGCAGTCCATGTGGTGTAGGTGCACCCACAGTGCTGTGAGGGAGAGAGTTCCAGGATTTTAACACAGCGACAGTGAAGGAACGGCAATATATCTCCCAGTCAGGGTAGTGGTGTTCCCAAGCATCCGCGGCTTTTGTCCTTTACTGATATATGCTGAGAATTCTATCTTATGGTTGAGACAATAAACCAAGATCCCATCTGCCCTGCCTGGTGGCCGTGATTGACCCAATGGATCTCTTTGAAGGAGAGTAGGGGAGCTCTCCCAAGATAAACCAGCATCATTGTTTGCTGACATTGTTTTGTGCAAATTGACTGTCACATTTCCAACACTACAGGAGTGACTACAATTCGTAGTTACTTAATTGGCTGTCAAATGGTCTGAATGCTCCAAGATCATGAAGGATATCATAATTCTTTCCTTCTTTACTGATAGTGAAGCACAGACCATTTTATGTAATATTGTCTGAAAATTTAATCTACTAGAACATCATTAGAAATTATTTCTACTCTCAAAATAATTTTATTTGTGCCTTTCTCAATTTGTTTTCCACATATATATGGCTGGTATTACAGCATTTCCAACTGTTGAATTCCCTGTAAATATTCAGTAATGTCAGAGGCATGAATCATCTAATAAAAGCATCACTGTGTTAATTAGGGGTTCTGTCACAATTCAAATCATAAGAAAAACATACATATTTATGGGTTGATGAGTTATGATTAGTCACTTTCCCTGACTGTTAGCTTAGATTGGCTTCCAGAGAATCCCCATTGCTAACGTGTGACTAGAACTACCCTAGGAAATTAATCTGTCTTTTGTTACTGTGAATGACTTAAGCAATCACTTCAACTAGCCTGCTTGTTCAGCCCACACCACTTTGGCCGGGATGTTCCATGCCTGCCGGTGTTGGGTGTGTTCAGTGGGGTGAGCGGACAATCTAGCAAGAAGGCCAAAAATCAGTTTCACGCCACCGTGAAACCAGTTTGCAATCGTCCGCTCGACCCGCTGCTGACAGGCCACGTTTCCTGCCACCTGACATCAGGGACCTCATTGTAATACATCTGTAGATCATTATAAGCCCAGCCAGCCAGAACCATCCTCCACCAGCTGGATCACCCGCTCACATCGGCACGATTGCACGCCAGCGTGTTTCACAGCAGCATGTAAAAGACGTGCACTTGGCGGGCTGCACTTTGAGGAGAACTCGGAGGTGAGTATACAGTAACGTTGCAGAACACTCGCCTGGGTCGCCTTTTGTTTTTCAAGGTTGAGGCACGTTGTGGGGGGAGGGGGGTGGCGAGGGCTGCCCTGCAGTTGAGGCACATGGGTAGGGGGGGCAAGTTCTGCCTTGTGGCTGAAGGTAGCGCACAAGCACGTTGGGGGTGGGGAGGTAGGCAGGGGAAGCGGCCATTCATTACAGGAACCTTGTATAAAGTGACCATTCCTCTGCAGATGAGACAGTTCAGGCAGAGCCACATTGATATGATTGGAGTCGGGCCTCTAGCCCCTCTGCCCACTCAACCAAAGCAGAGGCATCAAAGTGCCACCGAGTGCTCCAGCGCTTTTCGCCCCTTGGCACAGACTGCAAAGTAATGGGCGTTTTAGTGGACTGCAGAGCAGTTAGGCAACTGGGCACGTTGTACAATCTTCTTGCCAAAGCTGGCCATAGAGCAGTCACTGGTGGAGGAGCTCACAGCCCCTTGCAATGTCTTCAGCCCAGTTTGGACCAGTCTCCCCAATGGTTCAAGCAGCCTTGCAGCTTGGGTAATGAGAATCCCTGCCCCCTGAGCTGAGAGCACAGCATGCAGTCCAATGAGCAAAGCAGCCACCAATCGGTCGGGTGCAGGGGGGGCAGAGGTGGGTGGGGTTTTGGGCAGCCATGCAGCGCACTAATCTCTGGTCATCCAAGTTGTAGCCAGCACTCTTCGGGATGCATTAAAGGGCTGATAGACTTAACCAAGGCAGGTTCTTAGTACACCCATGCTAACCCCCACTCAACACTTTCATCCTGCAGGAGGAGTACATCAGGGTCATGGAGCCTGGTGACCTAGCTGTATGCGAAGATGACAGAGAAGAGAGCGACTGGCTGCCTAGAGGGAGGAGCAGCGCCCTCTGGAAGAAGGGGCAGCTGGAGCTCCTGTGCATGCCGCTGAAGAACCATGGCAAGCTTTCACTGGTCAGCGCTTAGCTAGACCCAGGTTCTATAGATACCGCCTTTCATTCCTGCAGATAACCGAGAACCAGTGTCACCAAAGACTGCATATGTCTATGGAACTGGTCGGTCATATCTGCCAGCTACTCTAGGTTTTGGTGCCACAGGCATATGGAGGACATCCACCTCCAGTGGCCGTGAAAGTGACAATGGCACTCAATTACTACGCTAGTGGCTCCTTTCAGGACTCCACGGGTGATCTTTGTGGGATACCACAAGCCTCCACCCACAAATGAGGTCAAGGATGCCATCTTCACGAGTGCACACAACTTTGTGAATTTCGCCCGGGACCAGGAAAGCCAGGGTGCAAGAGCGATTGGATTTGCCCAGATCTCGGGTATCCCACAGGTGCAGGTTGCTGCTAACTGCTCAGATCTCTGCTGCATCACGCGGTCCACTATGTCAACCACAAGGGATTCTATTTGCTGAATGTGCAGCTGGTGTGCGACCACCACAAACACTTCCTGCAGTTCTGTGCACAGTTTCCAGGTAGTGTGCACAACTCCTACATTCTCAGTCGGTCACAGGTTCCTGACGTCTTCCAGCGTGCACAGAAGATGCAGGGCTGGACCCTCGGGGACAGGGGCTATCCGCAGAGGCCATAGCTGATGACATCCGTATGGTGGCCTCAGACTTCAGCAGAGTGACGGTATAATGAGGTTCATGCTGCAACTCACAACTTGGTGGAGCAGACCATTGGGACGCTGAAAATGAGGTTCCGGTACCTGGACCGGTCTGGTGTAGCCCGGCAATACAGTCCGCAGAGGGTGTCACACATTGTTGTCGTTGGCCGCCATCCTACCAGTGTTTACCTCGATGCATTGGCACGCCAGCGCTATCGCCTAAGCCTGAAGACGGCTGGACGCCTCCCTCATGCCTTGCAATCTGAGGAGTGCAGCGGACATCCCTCCCAGAAGTTCCTAAGCTTGCCTTTCCAGCTCCAGCAACTGCGACATGACCGAGTTCAGAGGTCGTCATTTGAGTCAGACTCAGCAACTTTCTGGCCTCCAGCTATGCTCCGAGTGCTGGACACCTGGGAAGTCCCTGATGCTGCCTGCTGCAGATCAGACAGTGTGATGTGCTCACTAGAATCTGATCCTGAGGCTACTGCAAAGCTAGGTCCCACTGAGGTGTATGCCTCTGCACTGATGGAGGGTGCGGGTGAGCGCTGTGACAGAACTTCAGGGAGGGTGCCTCCTGATTCCTCTTCAGAGGTTTCTTCGGGGCTTGATTGGAGGCCCTGGATCATGGACTCTGTCAGCTGTTTCCCAGATGTGCTTGCGGAAGCAAGGAGAGATAATTAGTGCATGGCAGTGGCCTGTGAAACAGGATACATCACTCACAGCATGGTTGCCTGATGGATGTTGCACTGTTGGATCCTCACTTGGTAGAGCAGCGCCAACCTCACCGTCAGCACAGGACCGGTCCAAATCCTCGCTGGCCAATTGGATGGCTCTGTTTTCCCGGACCTTGATTTCAGACATTCCTCCACTGGTCTGAGACCTTTTTCCTCTTGTGTGCCAGCTTGTTCTGCATGAATAGAGATGGAGAGAGTGTAAGCAGGATGCCTGCCAGGCCAGATTATAAGTACGCCTGGCATGTGCGGGTGGTCCCATGGATGGGATGAGGATAATGAAGGTGTGTGTGAAAGAGTGAATGGTGATGTCCCTTGGCACCACTGCCTTCAGCAATGAATGAGGGCCCTGTGGATGGGTTTGTGAGTGTGTAAGTTGAGAGTGATGAGAAGAGTGATGAAACAGAGGAGATCATTCATCCTCTTGTGGTTCTGTGTGTCTGTCCTCTATTGAAGGGCGTTGGCACTGACCACTGCTGCCACCGCCTCCCAAGCTGCATTAGTGAGGTTACTGTCCATCCTGCGGCCAGAGCTGGGGCAGAGGACATCACGAGACTCCACTGCATCCAAAAGGCGTTCAAGGGACGTGTCATTGGAGCTGAGGGCTGCGCCTGTTTTGCCTGACAGGGCCATGTCTTCCTTGCAGCGGTCATAGGTTGGAAGCACTGAGATGTGTGCACGGGGCTGGACTTTAAATATGGGACCTGGCATGCTGAAGCAGCGAGGCGAATGAGAGCCCGCCCACCATGGAAATGGCGTGTTTGCCAGGAATGCATAATTAATGCTTTGGTTTTGGGACATTACAGCATGAAAAGCTGCCATTGTGGCCGGTAGGTACAACATTGTTTTACAAGTCTGCTACAACACTTAGTGCAAACCTGGGGCGATTCTGCCCTTTAGGTCTGAATAGTTCAGGCACATATTGCCACTGCTACCAAATATCAATTCCAATGGCCAAGCTATTTGAATTAGCTTTGTTATGAACAGAAGTCATCCAGGTATCACTGCAGATTTTAATCTTGGCTGTTTTGACCATATTCCCAAAGGACTTTCTTGACCGCAAGTGACCCTATCCTGGATGCCATTGCTACAATAGTGAGCGATGATCTTAGTTCTGGAGATCAAGATGTAAAATTAGTTTGGGCAGAGTTGAGAAATAGTAAAGGTAAGAAATCACTTGTGGGATTGGTTTATAGACCCCTGAACGGTGACCCCACAGTGGGATGGAGTTTACAGGAAGAAATAATGGGGGCTTGTGAGAAATGTACAGTGATAATCATGGGTGATTTTAATCTGCATATGGATTGGACAAACCAGATTGGCAAAGGCAACCTGTATGAAGAGTTCATAGGATGTTTTGGGGATAGTTTCTTAGAGCTGCACGATTTAGCACCAGCCAGAGAGCAGGCTATACTAGATATTTCACGTCTGTCTTTACTAAGGAGGATACAAATAACATCCCAGAAATAATTGTGAATCAGGAGGTGAAAGGAAGGGAAGAACTTAAAACCATTGCAATAACCAGGGAAAGGATATTAAACAACTTATTAGAACTAAAAGGGTGACAAGTCCCCAAGTTCTGATCAACTTCATCCTAGGGTCTTAAATGAAGTGATGCCTTGGTTTTAATTTTCCAAAATTCCCTGGTTTCTGTAATGATCCCGTCTGATTGGAAAATAGTGAATGTGACTCCTCTATTTAAGAAAGGACGGAGACAGAAAGGAGGAAACTATAGGCTAGTTAGCTTAACATCTGTTGTAGGGAAGTTGCTTATGAAGGAGGTTATAGCAGGGCACTTAGAAAATCTTAAGGCAGAGTCAACATAGTTTTGTGAAAGGGAAACCATGTTTGACTAATTTGTTGGATATCTTTGAGGAGGTAACAAGCAACATGGATGAAAGGGAACCTGTGGATGTGCTTTACTTAGATTTCCAGAAGGTATTTAACAAGGTGCCACATCAAATATTACTGTGCAAAATAAGAGCTCATGGTGTGGGAGGTAACATATTAGCTTGGATAGAGGATTTGTTAGCTAAGAGGAAACATAGTAGATATAAATGGGTCATGTACAGGTTGGCAAGATGTGATGAGTGTAGTGCCACAGGGATCAGTGCTCGGGCCTCAACTATTCACAATTTATATCAAAGACTTGAACGAAGGGACTGAATGTTTGGTCATTAAATTTGCTGATGACACCAAGATAGGTAGGAAAGTAAGTTGTGAAGAGGATATAAGGAGTCTGCAAAGGGACATAGATAGGCTAAGTGTGGGCAAAAAATTGGCATATGGATTATAATGTGGGAAAATGCGAACTTGTCCACTTTGGCAGGAAGAATAGAAAAGCAGCATAGTATTGAAATGGAGAGAGATTGAAGAGCTCTGAGGTACAAAGCGATTTGGATGTCCTGGTTCATGAATCAGAAAAACATTGCATGCAGGTACAGCAAGTGATTAGGAAGGCAAATAGAATGTTGCCATTTATTGCAAGGGGAATGGAATATAAAAGTAGGAAAGCTTTGCTACAGTTGTACAGGGCATTGGTGAGACCACACCTAGAGCACTGTGTACAGTTTTGGTCTCCTTATTTAAGGAAGGATATAAATGCATTAGAAGCAATTCAGCGAAGGTTCACTCAACTGATACCTGGGATATTTTGGGAGGTTGGGGTGGGGGGAAGGCTGGACTAGCTGGGCCTGTATGTAATGGTGTTTAGGAGACTGAGAGGTACTCTTATTGAAACACATAAGACCCTGAAGGGGTTTGACAGGGTGGATGCTAAAAGGATATTTCCCCTTGTGAGAGAGAACAGAATTAGGAGACACAGTTTTAAAATGAGGGGGTTTACTATTTAAGATGGAGATAAGAAGAAATTTGTTTCTTAGAGGGTCATGAATCTTTGGAACACTCTTCCCTCGAGAGTGATGGAGCAGGGTCATATGAACATACGAATTGGGAATAGGCCATTACTAGTGCTGAACAAAAACAAAAACAAAAATACCTGGAAAAACTCAGCAGGTCTGGCAGCATCTGCGGAGAGGAACACTGTTAACGTTTCGAGTCCGTATGACTCTTCAACAGAACTAAGTAAAAATAGAAGAGAGGTGAAATATAAGCTGGTTTAAGGGGGGTGGGACAAGTAGACCTGGGTAGAGGGCCAGTGATAGGTGGAGATAGCCAAAGATGTCATAGACAAAAGGACAAAGAGGTGTTGAAAGTGGTGATATTATCCAAGGAATGTGCTAATTAAGGGTAGAAAGCAGGACGAGCAAGGTACAGATAGACCTAGTGGGGGTGGGGTGGGGTGAAGGAATCGAAATAGGCTAAAAGGTAGAGATAAAACAATGGATGGAAATACATATAAAAATAATGGAAATAGGTGGGAAAAGAAAAATCTATATAAATTATTGGAAAAAAGGGGGGATCGGAAAGGGGGTCGGGATGGAGGAGAGAGTTCATGATCTAAAATTTATGAACTCAATATTCAGTCCAGAAGGGTGTAAAGTGCCTAGTCGGAAGATGAGGTGCTGTTCACTGGAACAATGCAGCAAGCCAAGGACAGACATGTGGGCATGAGAGCAGGGTGGAGTGTTGAAATGGCAAGCGATAGGGAGGTATGGGTCATGCTTGCGGACAGACTGAAGATGTTCTGCAAAGCGGTCACCCAGTCTGCGTTTGGTCTCTCCAAAGTAGAGGAAACCGCATTGGGAGCAACAAATGCAGTAGACTAAATTGAGGGAAGTGCAAGTGAAATGCTGCTTCACTTGAAAGGAGTGTTTGGGCCCTTGGACGGTGAAGAGAGGGGAAGTAATTACTAGTGCTGGTTCAGTGTCAGTTTTGGCAGAGTGGAAGTACTTCTTTAAGGCAGAAATTCATCGAGATGTGAGCGTGTAATTCGGGCTGATATTTTATTGCAACACTGAGGGTGCACAAAACTGTTAGAGGTGCAGTCTTTGGGGTGAGATGTTCAACACTTTTTAATGGACCTTAAAGAACCCAGCCATTATTTTGAAAAGGAGCAGTGTGTTTTTCATGTGTCCTGGCCAATATGTATCCCTCAAATAACATCACTAAAACACATTTTCTGATCATTATCACATTGCTGTTTTTGGGACCTTGCCATATGCAAATTGGCTGCTGTGTTTCCTACAGTACAGCAGTGGTTACACTTCAAATGCAATTAAATTGCCTGTAAAGTGCCTTGGGGCAGCTTGAGGTCATGAAAGGTGTAATATTAATGCAGATTCTTTTCCTTTGTTTCCTTTAGTATTGCAAAGAGAGATTGAGAAGCGTTGCACATTTGTTATTTTGTATATCTAAAACCTAATTACTCAGTATTCAAGTAAAAATTGCTGCACTAACTTTACACTACTGTTTAAACTTTCAATGTTTCTTTTGATAGATATCATTCATGGTTGTAACTTAGATCACCACTGCTGATAAGAGCATTTATTTTTCCACTTTCCAAAGGCTAGTTGCACTACAGAAGACTTGTGTTGATTTAGTGTGCTGATTGCAATATAACTGTTTCCGTTCAATCATATTCTGCGGAATGGTCTTTGGTGCCGGGCATGAGGGAATTATCTGGTTGGGGACACGGCTGTTGCAGGCTGGCACATTCCAAGGTCCAGGACTACGTGCTGAGGGACGCACTAAAGCTTGGGGCAGCTGCCACAAAGGCGCAATGGGGAAAGGTCGCTCTCTAAGACCTTTCTGTCACAGTGCACCGAGGGGCTGAGAATTGCATGGATCCCTTGGGCTGTACGACTCACAATGAACGTATGCATTCAATACTAATTGTATTATAATTGTATTGAAGCACCACAGAGTGCAATATGATGTATGTCGATAACTCCAATCCCATTGCACTGCCTTGACTGTCTGTAATGACCATACTGAAATGACTGTAATATTCATTGAAGCACCTCGTGATCCATATGTGAAAGTTGAATATGATTGCACTTTTTGTGATGGCCATTTAGAAACGTTTTGTAATGTTCTTTCAGATATTTTATGAATAAAGTATATTTTTCCAAAAAAATGGGGGAATTACCTGGGTAAAGACTGATGTTTTTCAGAAATCAATTACGTAATGGCACTGCTCTTCAGTGCCACAACTTGCAGCCAAATGGCCAAAGGAGCTGCTGTCATAATTGGATATAAAAGATCCCAAAGCAGCATTTGAGGTAAACTAGGGAGTTCTCCCAGTGTCCTGGTCAATAATTATTTCTGAACCAACACTGCCAAAGCAAGATAAACTGGCCACTATCTTGTTTAACTGTTTGTGGGACTCAGCTGTGTTTAAACTGACCATCACATTTGTCTAAAAAAAAAAGTTTCTTTTTCCAAAAATATACTTTATTTATAAAATTTGTGAAAGTACATTTTAACCTGAAAATCACAAAAGTTGCCATAAAATTTGAGTTGCCTCCATACAATATGTTCCACTCCTCAGTGCCTCCACACAATTGTAATTCTCTCGATTATTTACCATATACATTTTATGTCGGGCACACAGCCTGACAGCAAGAGATTTCAAATTGAAAAATGATACAAAGTGCAATAGAATTCAACTTTCCTTCATAAGCATATTCCTCTCTGAGGTGTCTCAATGCAATTTCAATATTCTTGATATTCGAAAAGTCAATTCAATGTCAGGCATGCAGCCTGAGGGGTTCTGCAAATTTTCCAGCCCCTCAGTGTATTATGGCTGGAAGACCATAGACAGTGATCTTTCCCCATTGCGCCTCTGGAATGACTACCCCAAGCTTTAGTGCATTCCTCAGCATGTAGTTCTGGACCTTGGAATGTGCCAGTCAGCAACACTTGGTTAAGGACAACTCTTTGCACTGGATTACCAGCAAGTTTTGGGCAGACCAAAGAGTGTCTTTCACCGAGTTGAGGATTCTCCAGCAGCAGTTGATGTTTGTCTCGGTGTGCATCTCTGGGAACAGCCCATAGAGTGGAGAGTCCTGTGTCACGGAGTTCCTCGGGATAAACCTCACAAAAACCATGGCATCTCTTTGAAGACCTTCTTTGCAAGGCAAGTTCCAGAAGGAGCTGAAAAGCGGTCTCCCCTGCCACAGCCACCTTGGGGGCAACGTGCTGAGCAGGTGAGACTCCAGGTGTGTAGGAAGGACCTGATGGGGAGGGTCTTTCTCACGACCAGCAAACAAGAGGCCAGTAGCTGAATGAGAGAGGAATTATATAGTCAATTCCCTCTTTAACAAGAGATTGAAAAACTATCAAACCCTAACAGCACTGTGGGTGTACCTACACCCGTGAACTGCAGCGTTCGAGAAGGCAGCTCACCACCAACTTCTCAAGGATAATATGGGATAGGCAATAATGGCTGGCATAACCAGCAATCCCATGAAAAAATAAAAAAAAGTTTGTTCCAGTCCAATGAAAATGCATTGAGCACAACTCCTCCAATTAAAGCAGCCTGTAACAGCACTTCATTCACTTAATGACAGTACAGCTGCCAAATAATTGTCATATCATCCAGATAATCAATGCCACTTTATTTGCTGAAGCATCAGTATAATTCAATTTATCACATAAAGATATCAATAAAATGTTTTGTGGCATTTAGCTATCAGTTTGTATTACTATCCCAAAATCAATACTTAGAGGAAATGTTGAGTATCTCTGTACAATATATTACACTTGGGACTTTGAAGTCAGAGCTATTAATCCCTGATAATTGCACTAATTCTTGTCAAACATTTGCATGTACCTGCACAAATATTTGCACACAATAATGCACAGACTCAAAAACAAAACAAGTGTGGATGCTGGAAACCTAAAAATTAAAACAACACTTGGCAAAAGGTCAACAACTTGAAACATTCACTGTTTCTCACTTCATACAGGCTGCCAGACCTGCTGAATGCTTCCAGCATTTTCTGTTTTTATTTCAAAACGAACAAACACAGACAGTATTCCTGTTTCACAGGTATGCTTTGAGATTTGTGCTGTTATTTATTTTGGCCTCTGTTGTAGGAACCACATGAAGGAACAGTTTGAAAAAAAAACAGAAAACCCATTGAAGCCAATGGAATGAAAATTATACATGTTCTTTAATGGGTGGATGATTTACTCTGTCTGCTTATCACCCCAGGGAGTGAAGACAATCACTTACCAAAGTAAAAATATTTTCCTTTATTTTTGTAAGCTTTGTTTCTCTTTACCCAATCTTCATGCAGTGACCTTGATAATTGCAGGAGTTCCTCAGGGTAGTGATCTTTGGCCTGGCTATATTTAGTTGCTTCAGCAATGACCTTCAGCCCAGCATAAGGTCAGAAGTGGAGATGTTCGCCAATGATTGCACAGTGTTCAATACCATTTGCAATTCCACAAATACTGAAGCAATCCGTGTCCATATGCATCAATATCTGGACAACACTCAGGCTTGGGCTGATAAGTGGCAAGTAACATTCGCACCACACGATTACCAGGTAATCACCATTTTCAACCAGAGAAAATCTAACAATCGCGCCTTGAAATTCAACGGCCTTGCCATTGTTGAATCCTACGCCATCAAAATTATGGGGAGGTGGGGGGCTTTACAATTGACCAGAAACTTTAACCGGCCAAGCCATATAAATACTGTGCCTGCAGGGAGAGGCTAGGAATTCTGTGGCGAGTAACTCGCCCCCTTCTTTCCAAAGCCTGGCAGTTTCAAGACACAAGTCAGGAGTATGATGGAATACTCTTCACTTGTGGATGAATGCGGCACCAAGAATTCTCAAGAAGCTCAACATCACCCAGGACAAAGCAACCTGCTTGTCGGCACCTAATCCACCACCTTAACCATTCACTCCCTGAGCAGTGTACCATCCACGAGATGCATTCAGCAACTTGCCAAGGCTCCTTCAACAGCAACTTCCAAACCTGTGACCTCTACCCAGGACACATAGGAACATCACCACCTGCAAGTTCCCCTCCAAGACATAAACCATCCCGACTTGGAAACATATCACTGTTCCTTCACTGATGCTGGGTCAAAATCCTTGCATTCCTGTGGGTGTATCTGCACCTGATGGACTACAGTGGTTCAAGAAGGCAACTCACCATCATTTTCTCAAGGGCAGTTAGGGATGGGAAACAAGTGCTGGCATTGTCACTGACATCCCAGAAACAAATAAAAGAAAAGTTACAAAAAAACAGCTTTCAGGATTATAAGCAAGGTCAGGGAAGCATTTTTGACTATTCTGAAACTCTCTTGGCCAGTATACCATCCTCCAACTTCCATAAACATCAGCATATTATATTCACCATATTATATCCCATGCCAATTTCCATTCACTCATTACCCCTATACTGGCTTCTGACCCCCCAACAGCTGAGTTTTAAAATTCTCATCCTCATGTTCAAATGCTTTCATGGCCTTCCTCTATCTCTGATGTCCTCTACATATACTATCTTCCAAGAAATCGTTTTTTTGCTCGAACTTTGGCCCATTCGCGTCACATCATATTTGTTGACAATGTCTTCTGTTGTCGAAGCCCTGAGCTTTGAAATTCTCTCCTTACAATCTCTCCAACTCCCTCTCCTCCTTTAAGACCCACCTGAAAACTCATCTCTCGGACCAAGCATTTAGTTACCTTTCCAATTATCCCCATTCTTTTGCTATGGGTAGATATTTGTCCAATAATGTTTATGTGAAGAACCTTCAGGCATTTATTTTCTTTGTTAAAGGCACTATATAAAAGCAAGTTGCTGTTTAAACACTGGCTTGAAATGTCTACAATATTGGTTACTTTCATTCCATCATTCTAGGTTCACCTCTAGATCCTAAAGATAAAAGGCCAATACCTAAATCACTACAGAACTTAGCTCCCCTTCATAGAGCTGGTCTCCTGCACTGAATCAGCGATGGACTCATTTTTGAATATTTAAGAGTTGGTTTACATTATTAACTCTGAACAATGTTAGACTTCTTTATGTGTCTATTGTATCTCTATTGCAAGGGACAGAAAACAATTACTTAAATTGTTGACTTGGAATACACAAGTAGTAAACAAAAATATGTTGTCAGTTGAAGCAACACCTTTTTTCTTGTAAGCTTACAACAAATCAACGTATAGATTTTGCAATCAGAGGTTTATTAAGAATTGCAAGGTTGGGAAAATTGTTCTGTTACTAATCGAATTCCGAATGAGGAGTAGTTACGGGCTAGTCCTGCCCAAGGCAGCCAGAAACTGCAGATATGATCTAACATGCGCAATGCAGTTCAAGGATATTGATTCCCTTGTGAAAAATACCTCTGCACACTCAACAAATTTGCATTCAAACTTCTAGTGACAATGAGTTCTGACTCATCATGATAGAATGGGCTTTCTGCCTAGAAAATGCACTCTCCTTCTCTCTATTAATTATCTATATATAACCTCCTGTCTCATTTGGCATTCCATTTTCTGTGTTCACCATCGCCATTAATTATAGCTACATATCATTTCAATTAACATCTGCTGAAATGACTCAAATTTCTGCCTCAGTTTCAATAAAAGCAACAGATCCCAAAACAGGACATAATTAGCTCTGCAGCAACTCTTGTAATTACTGTCTCAAAACTGCCTTTCTCCTCCTGGCTCGGAATAAATCTTCTCGCTTAGCTCCCATTAGGTGACAGGCTGAGTAGCAGACCTGCTAGTTTCTTTCAATAAAACATCCAACAATTAAACAAAAAGAGTAGGGGAGTTCTCGCTGGTGTCCTAGCCAAGATTTATCCTTCGACCAACATCATTATCAAAACATATTTACCTGGTTATTATCAAATTGCCCTTTGTGGAAGCTTACTATGCTCAGATTAGCTGCAACTTTTCCTACATTGCGACAGTGACCGCACTGCAAAAGTACTTATTGGCTACAAAGTGCTTTGGAAATCCTCCCAGAAGGAAAAGCCAGTTCAAAATTTTCAAGCCCCAGTAAACGTCAATGAAACTGGCACCAGTAATACTGGAGTTCCATTTTAAGATATACAAGACGATTCTAGACAAGTTTTGCTGGTACCCTTCATTTCTGAGTTTTGCTTGTTGTTCTTTCTGGGCTGAGGTTGTGAAAGGTGCGATATTAATGTAAGTCTTTCCTTTATGCATGTTTCTAGGACTTTATAGTGTGCAAATTGGCCGCTTTGGTTTCCTATGTGAAGCGGTGAAACATTGTTTGGAAGACACTTTGAGATGTGCTAAGGATCTGATATCCTCCTATTGAATTACATGTTTTTTCTTTCCAGCAGACCCACAAACTGTCCAGATGCAATTGGGAAAGATGTCAACATTGTTAAAGGGAGGGAAGGAAATTCTGAGTTTCCATTTGTGTGGCTGATTTCTGAGTGGCAAAAGTAGTAGGTGTGTCATGGGACTGCCCTCATTAATAAAAGCAAAAAACTGCGGATGCTGGAAATCCAAAACAAAAACAAAAATACCTGGAAAAACTCAGCAGGTCTGGCAGCATCTGCGGAGAAGAGCACTGTTAATGTTTTGAGTCCGTATGACTCTTCAACAGAACTAAGTAAAAATAGAAAAGAGGTGAAATATAAGCTGGTTTAATAGGGTGAGGGGGTAAAGCTGGATAGAGGGCCTATCACTGGCCCTCTATCCAATTCTACCCCCCCTCCCCCACTTAAATTAGCTTATATTTCACCTCTCTTCTATTTTTACTTAGTTCTGTTGAAGAGTCATACGGACTCGAAACGTTAACTGTTTTCCTCTCCGGAGATGCTGCCAGACCTGCTGAGTTTTTCCAGGTATTTTTATTTTTGTTCTGTCCTCTTTAATGTCTGGTGCAGACAGAATAGAGTGCAGACAGAAAATGAATAAATACTTGATCAAAGACTACCTGCCTCTCCCAATTCTTTTTAACTGAAATTTGAAGTTGTTTATAGGAGAATTAAGACCTACATGAATGGGCATTAAACCAAAAAAATGAAGACAAGATACAGAGAAGTTAAAGTCAGCTTTGTTAGTTTGCCAGAACCTTCTCTGAGTTTCCTGGTGTTTGTTTTCAGTCCCCTGGTATTCCTTTGTTGTTACCAAAATCTTCATTTCTTTTTGTATTTGCCCAGTATTTGTCAATTTGGGAAGTAAAACTCCCTATTATTGACGCTATTGAATATAATGTTTGCAATTTTAAACCCAGCGGGCTAATGGACCAGTTAAGATAACTGAGAGAGGATTGTTATATGGACATGATAAGTACGTGTGCATTAATATCTTAAAAACAGTATGTTCTAAAGCAATGTATAGAGGCTTTCTTAACTGATTCTGTTTTTAAAGCACTTCTTGTGACTGAATGCAAATCCCGACACTTATCTTTTCCAGGAACCATCAATAAAAATACAGGAATAAGCTTGTGAGAAAGTGGATGACTCAGGGTTGTCTAGCTGCCTCTCCTCCTCCCTTCAGGTGCACGAGGGCCCCAGCCTGACTCTTTGAGGGAAGGAGCACCTGGGGGGACATCAAGGGGTCCGGTTCCTCTCTTGCGTTGCTTCTGCAGGAACTCGCCCATGGCTATTGCGATGGAGTACAGGTCTTCACCCATCTCCGCATTCTGCTGTACCAGGGTCTCCATGGTTTCCGCCATCCTCTCCATGGACACCTCAATGTGTGCACATGTGGGCACCACTTCATCAGAGAGCAGGCTCAAAGCCACTTTATTGAGGGTTTCCAACGGCTCTGCGCGATGTTCCCGGCCTTCTGTTGGCTCTCCGCGATGAGTTGGGAGGATGAATCCAAAGACTTGTCATCTGACTTTGACCTCACAGATGCCTCTTCCCCAGGAGTCCTCCGAGTGCCAGGGAGCTCGGCTGAAACGGCCTCCTCCTGCTGCGGACATGTGTCCGTGAGGTAACCACCAGATTGTGAACTCAAGCCTGTTCTAGATCTAGGTCCCACCGAGGTGTGTGTCTCTGCGCTGGTGGAGGGTGTGGGTAAGCGCTGTGATGGGTCTTCCAGGCTGCTTCCAGCACTTCAAAGGAGTTGGTGTCCTCTTGGCTGGAGGTGAGGACCTGGATGGAGCTGAGGGACTGGCTGGCTGAGGGTGTCAGTCACTTGGCAGAGCTCCCTGTGAACCAAAGTAGAGAAAATGAGTGCAGGGCAGCAGAGTCAAAAATAGGAGAAAGAGCACTCACAGTTATGTTGAGAGGGGGATGATGTGGTGCAGGATCCTCAGATGAGTGTTCGCTGCCAACCTCACCATTGCCACAGGTATGGTCCACAGACTCACCAGTCAGTCTGATGGCACACTCCTCAAAGTGAGTGAGGGGCCTAATGTGGGCCACCCCACCCCAGTCTGGGACCCCTTGCTGATATGAGCAGGCTTCTGCTGCATGAAAAGAGATAGAGAGGGTGTGAGCAGGACACTTGGCACTGCGTGGAATGTATGAGTGGTGAGCGGAGCCATGGATAGGACGAGGACACGAGCTCCAGAGGATATGAGCCTGATGGAGATATGAGGGTCTGTGTGAGAGTTAGTGGTGTTGTCTCTTGAGGTGTGAGATTCCTATGGATGTGTGATGGGTTTGTGAGTGTGTGAGTGGAGAGTGATGAGAAGAGTCACATATCCTGGCAGAACAAATGAGACCATTCATTTTCTTGCAGCACTGGGCGGCTGCCCTCTTTAGCAGGGCGTTGGCGCTGACCATCAATGCCACTGCCCCCCATGCTAGATTGGTGACCCTGCTTGCTGGTCTTTGCCCAGAGCGGGGTTGGAGGACATCACAACGGGCATCCATTGTGCCCAAAAGGTGCCTGAGGGATGCATCTTTAGGCCGGGTTGGGGGGGTGGGGATGCGGGAGGTTGGGGGGGTGGGAGGAGGGTGGTGGTGCTGCAGCCTTTTTGCCTTTCGGAGCCCTGTCTTCTGTGCAGCAGTACTGGGCTGGAGTGACTGAGAGGTGCGCGTGGCTGCACTTTAAATATGGCGCCCGGTGTGATGAAGCAGTGAGGTGATGAGAGACGGTCCACCCTCAAACCAGCGTATTTCCTGGGAATTCATGATTAATGAGGCGGGATTGGGACGATACGCGTGAAAAGCCGCCATTGCAGCTCATGGGTAAAACATCATTTTTCCCACCCACTACCGCACTTAGTGCAATACTGGGACAACTCCGCCCGATGGGAATGTTGACGTAGATTGTCAGCATGAAAAGATAATTTAAACCCACATATGAAATATTGTGCATTGGGTGTTTCTGCTGCAGTTGGGTAGTTTCAACTGATACAAGTACAAATCTAATGAAGAACTTCATTCATAAATGAAAAGATGCAAGGGTATTTTCTATTCCTGCATAGTGACTTAACTCAATAGATCGTAAGGTTGTTATGGATAAGGAAATCCACTTGAACCACCTAATTCATCTAAGCAGGGAGCTGAGAAACTCCCCTGCTCTTCTTCAGATAGTGTTGTATGTATCACTTCCACCTGAACAGGAAGACAGGGCCTCAGTTTAGTCTCTTATCCAAAAGATGACAGCTCCAACCCTCACCTATTCCTGGACTGAAGTGTGTTAGCCTGGATTATGAGCTCAAGTTCTGGACTGGGACTTGAACCCACCACTTGCTCACTCAGAGACACCAGTGTTACCACTGAGCCAAAAGCTGATACCTTGGTTAATAGAATGCGCAATAACAGCACCTTGACTTTATATCACGCCTTTAACTTAACATAATGTCCCAAGGTACTTCGGAGCAGTGTTTTTAAACAAAATTTGACACCGAACCACATAGGGAGATATTAGGAGAGCTGAACAGCAGCATTGTCAAGAGGTAAGTTTTAAGGAGCATCTTAAAAGAGGAAGAGAGGTGGAGAGGCCGAGAGGTTAAATGAGGAAATTACAGAGTTTAGGGCTTGAGAAGGTGAAACCACCATAACTAGTGGTAGGGGGATTACATTGGAGATGCTCAAGAGACTGGTTGTAGTTCAACGTTCCCTTGACATTGTTGAATGTTGCTTGGTTTTGGTTGGGCATGCTGAGTTTCAAGTCATCTAAAACTCTTTGGTCATCTCCTGCTTCATTTTTAGCTATTTCAGCTCAGTTCATGGAGTTCGAGTGTTACCCATTTTTTTCCTTTTGATGTGCACTTCATAAAATTTTATCTTGCATTGCCCAGTCCACTTGGATATTTTATCCAACTCATTCCCTGATTTCTGAGGTTACTCCAGTTCCACTACCTTGTTAGCTTTGTGTCAGTTGCATTGAATTTCTAAATTCAAGTCATCTTTGTAAATTGGAGACCGTGGATATCTTAACACTAAGCTTGAAGCTTCCTGCTAAGTATCTTTCCCCACCCTAATATGACTCCTGTAACAAGTACTCATACTCTAGCCTTTAGCTAATTTCCAGTCTATTTTCAGAGTTCACCATGAATCCCTGCAGCTTTGATTTTAACTGCTGTTATACTGTGGGTTCATTTGGTGTCTCAGTGACGAGATCTTGTGACTTGTATGTTTAAACATGAACCTTCTATCAGTAATCCTTAACTATGTACAGATTCTCGTTACTGCCTCACATGGTGCTTCTCCCATGCAGGTTCCTTCTAAACTGTTCTCCGAGCCTATTACTGTATGACTTTATACATCATTCCATGGGTGGTGCTATTCTCTAGAGCCATGTTAACCCATGGTCTGCCGAGCACCTTTACATTACAATGGCACGCAGGTACACACAACATTCCCCCTTTCTTGTCAAGTGAAAACTTTCACCCTTCTAACAGAGTATAGCTAGTTACAATACAAGCTTTACTTGCTATCCCTCCACCCCCATTCCCGACCTCAAGTCTCTGACTTTATTAATTCAGATGGTCTTGAGGCTTAACAGTTCTTCCACATCTCAGTCTGTCACGTTTGGAGGGATGTTAGCAGTACTGTGTTTTTGGTACTTGGTTATCTCCATTTGATTTGCTTTTTGTGGTCCTTTGAGTTGAGTTTCTCTTTATTAACAACCCGTCTGCTTTTTTCACACTGTGGGTTTGCCCCATTCCTTCGAAAGGGAATGTAAACTCCATTCATTCCTACAGTGGGTTCAAGTTTTCTTTTCCCACAGCATCTGCCATGTTCTTGCTGGATGTGGACATTTCACAAATGGAACCTTCATTTCCACTTGCCTCACAATTTCAGCCAAACATTTGCTTCCTGTTTTATTTTCAAATCATTTTGCAAGCTTATGGGCAGAATTTCCCCCTAAGCTAAGCTAAGTGGTGCCTCAGGGAGATCGGCTCCTGTCTGAAAAAAATCTTAAAAACAGAAAATATAAATTTCCCTGACATGTCCCCTCATGTGACACTGTCACATGAGTTGGGACATGTCCATCACTTTCATTTATTCAAAATTTATTAAAAATTTTAAAACCTACATGAAACGCCAACCAGCCCATGGATGAGGTTTGACGCTTTTTCTAATGCCTGCCAGGACTCCCAGCCTGCCCGCCAACCTTAAGGTTGGATGGGCAGGTCCATTAATTACTTTAACTACTTTGTCGACAGCCTTAATTGGTCATTGACAGGTCGGCAGACGCGCAGCTGATTCTGCTGAGACCCACCGACTTGAAAATTGAAATGAGGCGGGGTGATGTCAGGAGTTCCGCCCAACTTCATCCCGCATCATCATACGAGTCGGTGAGTGGGCCCCGCCCCCACTCACCGGCCATGAAATCCTGGCCAATGAATCTTTTTATTCAGCTCAGCAACTACTCTGGTGAGTGTAGTTGTCTTTGTTTCAGAGTTATCTGCAAGATCCTCATGCACACTTAACCACTTCACCTGGGCATTCAGTTGCTTTTGGACTCTTTCTTCTGCGGTCACTGACTGCTCCTTAGATTCTTCCAATCCGCTCGTTAGATCATCAATCTGCTTCTCAGGATTTTCCTTTTCTGCTTTTAAAGTCTGGATTTGCCCTTCCACACTGTGCATCTCATCTTTCACTTTTGCTTCTTCTTTGTCTGCAACAGAACTTTGTCCTTGACCTTCATTCTGATTTTACTGTTGGCCAGGTCTGTCTCCAGTGAAGCCTTAACTTGTTTCTGTTCTGTAATTGTGCTACTCATGGCTTCATTATTGGCTTGCAGCTTGGGAAGCTCTACACCTTTCCCTCTCAATGCCTCCTTGTTGTCATTCAGTTGGTTCTTCAGCTCTTCAGTCTGTTTCTTGTAGCTTTCAGCTTCCTCCTGGAATATGGAACATTGCTAAGTCTTCTCTGCTAACTTGTTCTTCAGTTTGTTCAGAGCGATGTGAAATTCATTTTGTTTCTCATTGTAATTTTCCAGAGGTACAAACTTTGACCTGAGGGGTCCTTGTAGCATGTGAAGGTCTTCCAGCAGAATTTCCTTTTCTTTGCGAAGTTCGCTTGTTTCATATTGAGCTTTCCTGTAATTCAGCAGAGCCTCCTAGAGTTTCTTCTGCTGTTTTCCCAAACTGCTGTTCCCAAACATCTCTTGATGTTGCTGAATGGTTACGCATTCCTTTTGCATGTGATGTCGAAGGACAATCAGCTGTTCTTTCAACTTGTTATTTTCTTGGTGAACTCTTGACAACCATGTATGGGCTTCAGTACATTTCTACCGATAGTCCCAACACTGCTTTTTCTGAAGTAATATTCAATGTTGTTTTTAGCTCCTCATGTTTTTTGATGGTTATCTTCAAAGAGTAGTTCAAGGTTACAACTACTTTGAATGTTTTCTCTGCCTGCTGTTTTGCCTGGCTGTTCATCTGGTTAAGTTTTCCCAAAGCCTGCTTTGATTTGCCAACTGGGGAATTGAGGGTCATTTTTTGCCTCCTGGTGTGTTTGTGTCGTCTCTGAAATTTGTTTGTTCAGACCTCGAAGAGCTTGGTACATTGAAGACTTCAGTTTATGGTGTGTTTTCAAAGGTGTGTACTCAGCTTGAAGTTTGCGCTTCAAATCTTCCAGTTAAGCTCTGATACAAGCATTTTCCTTACAGCAGCACCAATTACTTTTTGCATGTTGGTTCTTTTGAGTTACCTGAGATAGCTTTCCTTCCATCACAGCCATCCACTCACTCCGCACTGCCATCTGCTGTTGCAGTTGGGGTACTGTGTAAGCATTTTCAAAAAAAACTCTTTTTAAGCCTTTTGCTGCTTCTCAGCCATTTTTTTCTTCTGCACCAAATTCTTTGGCTCATGCATTTCAGTGCACTCTCATGATCGGCAACCATCTTGCGGTTTACTTGAATATTGCCTCCCTCGCTCTGGGATCTTCTGTCTCACACACTCTGGGGCATTTTGTTGCTCATGGCGCTTTATTGGGGGTGTGGAAGGCCTTCACCTAGAGTCCGCGCTCGCTATAACTTGGAGTTTAAAATACCTGTCAAAGCATTTTAATATCTCACCAAATTTTGTCGAATATTGATTTGTACTTTAACTGCAAGTGAACCAAACATGAATAGAATTTATCAATTGGTAGTTCCTCTGATTCCTTATTGAATCCTGTAATTCTCCAGTAAGCTAAAAATTCTCTTCTCCAAGACTCCCACTTTTATAGTTTAACTATTTCCTTATCCAAAATGGATCTGGCTCTTCTAATTTTCTGTCCATGGCTGTTTTTTTGTAGTAGTTGCAGCTTTAAGTGTCATTATCCCTTTCGGGTTACAGGCTACCTTCAGCCTCTCGATTTCTTTGTTTTTAATTTTTGCACGCTTTTACAATTTTGGCAGGCTCTCTGGTGATCAACTGCTTCGTTCCCTGCCAAAGCTTTCAAACTTTTTTTCTGCAGGCCTTCCATATTTAACTTTTTTTTTTAACTTGCAGCTGTCTTCCGACTTCTGCCACCTGTTGAGCCCCTGGGACTGTCACCCATTCTACAATGCAAGTACCACTCCTTTTTTGTAGTTTTGCTCACCCGTTCTTGTGACTTAACCAGGTTCCTTCACTCTGTGTCACTCAGGGTCTTGCAATGGTCCTCCGCTCACTCTGGTGGATTCTTCAGCTTCCAAGTCGGTTGTGAAGCTTCTTCAACTGTTTATTCAATTTTTTTTCTTAGGTGCACATCTCTCTGGTCAGGCTCCGTGTGCCTGTTCTTCATATCTTGGGATTCTTTTCCGGCTTCGTTGTTTAAATGCCATTGTTCAAACCATCACTGATCACCATGTTGTGTTATGGGTTCATTTGGTATCTCATTGATGAGATCTTGAGACTTGTAAGTTTAAATGTCAACCATTTATTGGTAATCCTTAACTAATACAGATGCCAGTTACTGCAATGCATGGTGTTGCTCCCATGCAAGTTCAGGTTCCTTATAGACTGTTCTCTGAGTCTATCACCAAGTGACTCTATACATCATACTAGCGGTGCTATTTTCCAGTCCCATGTTAATGCTTGCCCTGCTGAGCACCATTACATTACAATGACATGCATGCACACACAACTACCATAGATCACAGTATATAAGTTGACCCACTGTATAAGCAATCCCATTTTTTTCAGTGCTAAAATGAACATTTAGGCCTATACTTACTGTATAAGTCAACTCCACACTTTCCAGCTAGTAAATTTCCTCAGTCTACCGGGATTATACCTGTTTCGAAAGCATCAAATTTTAAAAAAGCTGAGATGCAATGTAACTGTACGAGTTCAATCATGCCACGGGGAAACATCACTGAACTTTATAACTACATGAAAAAAAAGATAATTTACAACTTTAAAATAAATCATTTATTGAAACCGTGTCAAGAATTTACAATAAATTGCATGTTAAATTTTGCATCCCGGTTATTAAAATTTTTCTTTCCGTTTTATGTGAACTGTAAAACTATCTTGTGGACAAAACTCCATGGGTGGCGTGTGTACACTTAATCACAATGGCTCTGTCATAACCTGAAGTAGTTTGCGGGGATCTTGTTATTTACTGAAACTCGAGGCAAGGGCATTGGTGGACAGTAAAAGCTCCTTAAAAGCGATTGGAGCTGGATGTTCATCTAAAAATAGTCTTTAAGTCAGACGGTATTAATAAATTAATAGTTTTTATGCTAACTAATTGATTTTGATTGATTTGAAAGCAGGAACATGAGTTTTTAAGAAGTTCCATGATTAGTCAAACACATATTGACAACCCCCAATGTTGTTTTTCTATTGGTCTTGTTACAGACAGGAGGGGGTTTAATTCAGAACAACCCTGATTTCTACACTCACTACCCATCCGTAGATAGAAATGTACTTTTGATTTTTGACCTCCCCCTTTTATAAGTGGTGGCATATGTTCCCCAACACTTTGTTTTGGAGTGATCCAATCCTCTATTAATAACCCCACAGCAAACTTGAGATAAGGTAAAATAAGAGGGCTGGTTTATTTTACACACACACACACACACACATAAAAATGCAGGAAAGGGCTTTTACACTGTCTGCCTCTTTTTGCATTCATACGGTAAAAGGGGAATATGGGAAAGAAAGGGGTTCAGGGCAAAGACTACAATAAAAACAAGAATTCTGGTTCCACCCAAGTACAGAGTTCAGAATTAAAGTCCAATGAGGAATTTCTTCACGGAGTTCGGCTGGTTGACGACCGGTGACCTAGGATTTGCTTTTCTGGTGGTGTTGATGTCCCAAGATGAAGTAGGCACGCAGAGGTTGAATCAGTTCTGTAGACAATAGTATAAAATCTTTCCAGCAGACTCAGGTTAGAGGGGGTCCAGTTGTCCAACCTGGCCAGAGCTTGCTTCTGTGTGGCCTGCCAGTCTGATGTTAAACTGAAAATGGAATCTTAAAGCTGTATAATTAAAGCAATTCAAACAGCTCAAGTCTTGGTTATGTGGCAGGGTGGTTTCAGGTCAAGCTTTTCAGCTCAGGAGGCCTCTTGTTAAAATCCATTGTGTTTTGAGCAGGTAACTATAGAATCATTAGCACAACGTTGGAGATGAGGCGTCACAAATAGCTCTGCCTTTGTCCATAGCTGGCTGGTGCAGACATCTCACCTACTATCCTTTGTGCTGGCTTGACTGGAATGTTTATAAAATGCAAGGAGTGTTACATGCCAGAGGTTTGACGTGTTAGCCCTTGTCCATTTTTAAACTGCTCAGAAACTTCCAGAACTACCATCATGTGGTCAGCAGTGGCCATTTTATCTGTCCACCCATTTGTCCATTTTAAAAGAAAAATAATAATTTTATGAAGTAGTCAGGGTTACATGGATACATGTATTTTCCTTCATGTCTACTGATAATGACAGTACAACAGAATAAAGAGGAAGAAGAAAGCTCATCTACTATATGTTTGGGTCATCTCTCGTTTCCTTTGCTGGGTGCAGTTGGTGATTTGTTTGTTGACGGAAAGTGATTTGTTTTCTTGTATTTCAGTGCAAATGTCTATTGCAAGGTACCAGAACAAACTGATTTATCAAACAAAATACTGAAAATTTTCCTCCTCCTCAAAAAGAGTAGAGCTCGGCTTTGCCACCTTCCCGCGCGGGTGGTGTACAGTTTCTCAGTGCCTCCCAATGGAGACAAGTCCAAGGGTAGCATTTTCTCACCGTCGGAGGCAGCTGAGCAGGAGCGGGCGCGGGCGGGCATGCAGCCGATTGCCTCCCCCGATGGGCTGTGTGCCGCCCTTTTAAGGCCCACCCAGCGTGACGTGCACCCGGAAGTGCAGAGGGCTCCCTGTACGGGCGGGGGGGGGGGGTGCGGTGAGGGGGGAAAGTCGGGGCCTGCGTTCTTTCATGCATGCTCGCAAAAGAGCGCTGAAATCTCCAAGAGGCACAGAGCTGCCTCAGGGAGATTATTTTGATTATGAAGAATTAAAATAAAGAAAAAAAAATATTCCGACATGTCCCCTGATGTGACAGTGCCACATGAACTGGGACATGCCAATGAATTTTAATTAAAAATTTTTATTCAATTTATAAACACTTCATGAAACCTCATCCTGCCTGTGGATGAGGTTTCATGAAAAATGTGAAGGCTACTTGGGCCTTCCTTAAGGTTGGACAGGCAGCCCTGTTAATTGTTTCAATCACTTTAAAAATAGCCCTAATATGGCCTTAAATGGCCTTTGACAGTTTGGCGGGTGCACGGCCGACTCCAGTGCATGCCTGCCGAACGGAAGATCGGATTGACGCACTGTGCGGGGCACATGCCCGACGTCACTGCCCATCATTTTACACATCGGCGAGCGGGGCCCATCCCCACATACTGACCAGAAGATTCAGGCCCAAATATCTACGTTCCATTCTACTGCTTCGCTTGACACATTTTGCGCTCGGCACATAAGTTAAAAGTTAAACCCCGTTTTTGGAAAGATCTTTTGAAGCTTCAAATGTCGATGTTTACACTGCAATATATGGTAGCAGTCATTTGGTTTACCACTGTTTACTCAAGATGATGAAAAGGCACTGAATAAGACGAATCATGAGCAGTATTTGCTGGGAAAGTACAACTAATTACCTGAATTATTTACTTTGTAATTGTAGTCAGCCAGAATGCCTGCTATGTTTAAACTCTTGTTCCATTGGACACATGTCTTAAAATCATATATTGTTGAGTTTGCCATTTCAATTCCTTGTCCAAATTCTAAAATTTAAGAACTTCATTTGTTATTTACTGTGGTGAAGCTGGTATGATTTTGATTCTAGTGTAAAGTTGGAGGCAACCAGCATGTGAATGTAATTGCTGTGTGGAAACTCTTGCTTGACCTTGGACTTCATGCTGTTTGGTATTAGTACCTTGCTGATATGAATGCGGAGACAGTGTTATCGGTGTCAGTTGAAAATAAGACAGCCACCAGTGGCAGCATCTGCTGTGAGTACGTTTATATCTTCCCAGCACTCAGTGCAACAGAGAGCTTCCCTCTGTGTCTGTCAGTGAAAGGGAGTCAGCGGTATTTGCATCTCACTAGCATCTCAGCTTGAAGAAACAATTACACACTTGGTTTATTATCAGGATAAATGAGATTTATTTCTCAGTTTAGACTGAAGTCTTAGTTTTCCAATTGGCTTCACTTGATGCCAGCTAAAAAGGTGACCCAGAAAATAGAGCCGGAGGACCACTGTGTACATATTCGTTTTCTCCTAAAATACAGAAGAGGAGACATTAGATCAGAAGTTGGTTTTTTTCCAAAAATGTACTTTATTAATAAAATTTGTATAAGCACATTACATAACAGTTCAAATTTGGCAGACAGAAAACTGAGAGTAGGAATAAATGGGTAATTCTCAGGTTGGCAGTCTGTGACCAGTGGGGTACCACAAGGATCAGTGCTTGGGCCCCAGCTATTCACAACCCATCTCAATAATTTGGATGTGGGGACCAAATGTAATATTTCCAGGTTTGCTGATGTCACAAAACTAGGCGGGACTGTGTTGTGAGGAAGATGCAAAGAGGCTTTAAGGGGATTTAGAAAGGCTAAGTGAGTGGGCAAAATCATGGCAGATGCAATATTGTGTGGAAAAATGTGAAGTTAATCACTATGATAGGAAAAAAAGAAATGCAGAGTATTTCTTAAATGGTGAAAGGTTGGCAAGTGTTGATGTCCAAAGGGACCTGAGTGTACTTGTTCATAGAAACATAGGAATATAGAAACTAGGAGCAGGAGGAGGCCATTCGGCCCTTCGAGTCTGCTCCAACATTCATTATGATCATGGCTGATCATCCAACTCAACAGCCTGCTCCTGCTTTCTCCCCATATCCTTTGATCCCTTTCATCCCAAGAGCTATATCTAACTCCTTCTTGAAAACATACAATGTTTTGGCCTCAACTACTTTCTGTGGTAGTGAATTCCACAGGCTCACCACTCTCTGGGTGAAGAAATTTCTCCTCATCTCAGTCCTGAATGATTTATCCCGTATCCTCAGACTGTGACCCCTGGTTCTGGACTCCCCCACCATTGGGAAGATCCTTCCTGCATCTAGTCTAGTCTAGACATCCTGTCTAGTCCTGTTAGAATTTTTCTATGAGATCCCCCCTCATTCTTCTGAGCTCCAGTGAATATAATCCTAACCGACTCAATCTCTCCTCATATGTCAGTCTTGCCATCCCAGGAGTCAGTCTGGTAAATCTTCGCTGCACTCCCTCTATAGCAAGAACATCCTTCCTCAGGTAAGGGGACCAAAACTGCACACAATATTCCAGGTATGGTCGCACCAAGGCCCTGTATATTTGCAGCAAGACATCCCTGCTCCTGTACTCGAATCCTTTGGCTATGAAGGCCAACATACCATTTGCCTTCTTTACCACCTGCTGTACCTGCATGCTTACCTTCAGCGACAGGTGTACAAGGACACCCAGGTCTCATTGCACATTCCCCTCTCTCAATTTATAGCCATTCAGATAATAATCTGCCTTCCTGTTTTTGCTACCAAAGTGGATAACCTCACATTGATCCACATTATACTGTATCTGTCACGCATTTGTCCACTCACTCAGCTTGTCCAAATCACAATAAAGCATTTCTGCATCCTCCTCACAGCTCACCCTCCCACCCAGCTTTGTGTCATCTGCAAATTTGGTGATATTACATTTAGTTCCCTCATCTAAATCATTAATATATATTGTGAATAGCTGGGATCCCAGCACCGATCCCTGTGGTACCCCCTAGTCACTGCCTGCCATTTGGAAAAATACACTGATCATAAGTCACTGAAAGCTAACATGCAGCTGCAGCAAGCAATTAGGAAGGCAAGTGGTATGCCGGCCTTTGTTGCAAGAGGATTTGAGTACAGGAGTAAAGAGATCCTGTGGCAATTAGTGTGTATTTTTATTCATCATGAGATGTGGGTGTCACTGGCTGGGTCAGCATATATTGCCCATCTCTAATTGCCCTTGAGAAGGTGGTGGTGAGCTGCCTTCTTGAACCGCTGCAGCCCATGTGGTATCGGTACACTACAGTGCTGTTAGGGAGGGAGGCCCAGGATTTTGACCCAGTGACAGTGAATGAACGGTGATATATTTCCAAGTCAGGATGGCGAGTGGCTTGGAGAGGAACTTCCAGGTGGTGGTGTTCCCATGTATCTACTGCTCTTGTCCTTTGGAAGCTGCTGCCTAAGGAGCCTTGAAGTGCATCTTGGAGATAGTACTCCCTGCTGCCATTGTGCAGTGGTGGTGGAGGAAGTGAATGTTTGTGGATGGAGTGCCAATCAAACGGGCTGTTTTGCCCTGGATGCTGTCAAGCTTGAGTGTTGTGGGAGCTGCACTCATCCCGGGAAGTGGGGAGTATTCCATCACAATCCTGACTGGTGCCTTGTAGATTGTGGACAGTCTTGGGGGAGTCAGGAGGTGATTTACTTGCCACAGGATTCCTAGCCTCTGACCTGCTCTTATAGCCACGGTATTTATTTGGCTAGCCCAGGATTTTGATTGTAGGAGATTCAGCAATGGTAATACAATTGAATATCAAGGAGCAATAGTTAGATTCTATCTTGCTGGTGGTGATCATTGCCTGGCACTTGTGTGGTTACTTGCCACTTGTCAGCCCAAACCTGGATATTGTCCAAGTCTTGCTGCATTTAGAAATGGACTGCTTCAGTATCTGAGGAGTCGCAAATGGTGCTGAATATTGTGCAATCATCAACGAACATCCCTACTTCTGACCTTATGATGGAAGGATGGTCATTGATGAAACATTTGAAGATGGTTGGGCCAAGGACACTACCCTGTGGAACTTCTGCAGTGATGTCCTGGAACTGGGATGATTGATCTCCAACAATCACAAACATCTTCCTTTGTGCTAAGTATGACTCCAGCCAGTGGAGAGTTTTCCCTCTGATTCCCATTGACTCCAGTTTTGTCTGGGCTCCTTGACGCTATACTCAGTCAAATGCTGCCTTGATGTCAAGGGCAGTCACTCTCACCTCACCTCTAGAGTTCGGCTCTTTTGTCCATGTTTGAACTAAGGCTGTAATGATGTCCTGGAGCAAAAAGACCCTGACAGAATCCAAACTCAGGGTCAGTGAGCAGGTTATTGCTAGGTAAGTGCCACTTGTTAGCACTGTTGATGACTCCTTCCCTCACTTTACTGATGATTGAGAATAGAATGATGGGGATATAATTGGCTGGGTTGGATTTGTCCTGTGTACAAGACATACCAAGGGGGGCAATTTTCCACATTGCTGGGTAGATGCTGGTGTTGTAGCTGTACACAAACAGCTTGGCTAGGGGCACAGCAAGTTCTGGAGCAGAAGTCTTCAGTACTATTGCTGGAATATTGTCAGGGCCTATAGCCTTTGCAGTATCCAATGCCCTCAGCTGTTTCTTGACATCACATGGAGTGAATCGAATTGGCTCAAGACTGGCATTTGTGATGGTGGGGACCTTCGGAGCAGGCTGAGATGGATCATCCTCTCTGCACTTTTGGCTGAAGATTGTTGCAAATGCTTCAGCCTTATCTTTTGCACTGATGTGTTGGGCTCCCCCATCATTGAGGATGGGGGTATTTGTAGAGCCTTCTCCTCCTGCGAGTTCTTTAGTTGTCCACCAACATTCATGATTGGATGTGGCAGGACTGTGGCATTGGTTCTGGGATCGCTTAGCTCTATCTATCACTTGATGGTTATGCTGTTTGGCACGCAAGTAGTCCTGTTTTGTAGCTGCAACAAGTTGATACCTCATTCTTAGGTATGACTGGTGCTGCTCCTAGCATGCCCTCCTGTACTCATCATTGAACCGGGGTTGATTCCCTGGCTTGGTGCTAATGGTAGAGTGGAGGATATGCCAGGCAATGAGGTTACAGATTGCCTCATGTTTGTCCAATCTTGAGTTGCTAGATCTCTTCAAAATCTATCCTACTTAGTATGGTGGTAGTGCCACACAATATGATGGAGGGTATCCTCAATGGGAAGACGGGACTTTGTCTCCATAAGGTGGCTTTTCCTACCGATACTGTCATGGACAGATGCATCTGTGGCAGGCAGGTTGGCGAGGATGAGGTCAAGTATGTTTTTCCCATTTGTTGGTTCCCTCACCACCTGCTGCAGACCTAGTCTAGCAGCTATGTCCTTCAGGACTCGACCAGCTCGGTCAGTAGTGGTGCTACCAAGTCACTCATGGTGATGGACTTTGAACTCCCCAACCTAGAGTACATTCTGTGTCCTTGCCACCCTCAGTGCTTCCTCCAAGTGGTGCTCAACATAGAGGAGGACTGATTCATCAGCTGAGACGGAGGGGGGTGGGGTAGGTCATTGTGCAGCAGGTGGTAATCATGTGATAGTGTCCCTCAACATATAGCTCCGGATCTTGGAGTGTGCCAGTCTCCAATACTCGGTCATTGATAGCTCTTTGCATTGGAAAACCAACGAGTTTTTGGCAGACCAAGTTGATTCATCATGCGATAAGTGTATGAAAGACCAATTTAGGAGCTATAATGCCTGCATTGGTGTTGGTCCCAATGTCAAAGGTGCTCAGGCAGATACCTGAAACAGGTGTAGAGCCCTTTAATGTGTAAATTAGGAGCTGAATGCATGGTCAAGTGCTCCTTTGACAAACAGGTCACAACATGAGTGGGATAGCTTTTGGGACAGCCAACCCAGGATTCTTCAGCATTCTCCATGGCCACCAAAGGCAAGTTTTTAGTTTTAAAAGAAAAAACACCATCCTATGGAACATGAAGGAGTAAGAGTGCTGCCCACACTCCAGGAAAGTGACAGTTCTACCTCTGTCACCCGCTAAATTCCCAGACTCAATTCAACACCAAGAACTTGCACTTATGTAGCATTTTTAATGTAGTCTGAAGGCGCTTCACAGGAGTGTAATCGGACAAAGGCTGGGATTTTTCGGTCCCACCCGTGGGCGGGATCTTCTGGTCCTGCCGAAGTCAATGGGCTTTAGGTTGGATCGCCACATCTGCCACGGTCAATGTTGACACTAATTTGATGAAGGAGGTATTAGGATAGTTGACCAAAATCTTAATCAAAGAGTTTGATTTTATGGATGGTCTTCAAGAAGGAGAGAGAGGCAGAGATATTTACCGAGTAAATCCCAGAGCTAGGGACCAAAACAACTGAAGGCAGGACCATCAATGGTGGTGCAAAGGTCCGGAAAAAAGGCTGGAGTTTGGGGAACTCAGAGTTCATGTAAGGTTGTAGGGTTACAGGAGTACAGAAATAGAGAGGGCTGAGGTCTTGGAGGAACACTGTCTGAAAATAACCCTAAATATGGTGCCAAATAAAAATGGTGCTTCATGAGATCATTCTACAATATTGTTGCTATGTGGATTAACTAACAGAGTGTTTTGAGATACTTTTTTGGAAAAATAGGAGCTGAGTTCATATAGTAATTGGAAAGAGAAGTAACGACAGTGCAAATTTAAAATGCACATTCTTTAATCTAATTGCTCCTCCCAGTAAACGATGTAAGTATTGCAATCAGAAAAACTTTATATCAGATTCCAGACCATAAAATAGTAATTAAGACCAACATCTTGAACTGTGATTCCTTGAGCTAATCAAGAATTTGGGAAGCTACCCCAAGTTATTATGGAATATTCTGAGGCAAGCTTTAGTATCTGTATATCATTTTTTAAACTAGTGTGACTAGTTACCATGACTGACAATGTAATTTAAGTTATAAAGATTAGTAGTCTGTCTTGGACAGAATTTATGAGTTTCCTTGACTGCCCATGATCAATATGTTTTGTATGAAAGTTTTCTTAAGTTTGATGTGTGCATCCCAAGTAAATAATTCCAGCAGCAAGCTTTTGTGAGTTTAAACATAATGAAGATTATTTATTCTCATATTCACTCAAAGTTTAAAAGATGATGCCTCATGCACTCGTTCACATACATCCAAAGATTGGATACAGGTAAAGGTAGTACACTTGTATAAATTATGGTTGACTCAATCTCTGGTTTATGCTGTCCAGTCTCCCGCAAGGCAGCCCTGTTTTCTTGAAGAAAGTTGGTGCTTTAAAATTGAAGTGAATCTCTTGTGAAACAAAGGATTCTCAACAGGCTGTGAATTTGAAATTCCACGAGGTTGGTACTCAGGTGAGCTCGAAGTTAGAACAGGCCGGCTGGGGGGAGGTGGCGAGCAGTCCTTCTCTCTGGGATCTGCTGTTTACATGGTATTGCTGTTAATCACCTTGGCTGCTTGAATTATTTGCAGCTCGTTTGATGGCTTTGGTGGAACTGCCTGCAAACAGCTTGTGTTGATTTTTTAAAAAGGAGACAGGAAACTAGGCTGCCTTATTATGTGACTTTCTACAAGTTCAAGTCCTTTGCCAAATAAGGGTGGTGTTCATGTTGATTCCAACGTCCTGTGTTGTGGTCGAACATCTTTAGTGTTTGAGACAGTCAGTGGGCAGAAAAATATGATCTGAGAATGGGCCTGTACTGCGCCAGTACTGACATATTATCATGCGCAAAGACATCAAGCCACATTCCCAACATCATCCTGCCCGAATGCAATAATATTGTAAGCAGGTGGGCCTAGAAGTCAGGAGCCTGCTCATCATATTCAAATTGAAGTAAATTGCACATGAAAGCTTCTTAATGTCCCAATTGATGGATGATGGGTGCAATAAAATGCTTGGACAGTGTGAATTACGACAGGTGGGGATCTCATTTCTTTTCACTGCAAGGTTGGAAGGGCGGGTTTAAAGTCACCAGCTGTGTTCTTAGTTTGAACTCAGCAGTTCAGGGTGCTGAGAGTGCTGGCAGTACCTGATGTTGAAAGCTGTGTTTCCAGAGGGTATAATTTGCTGCTTTGAGGTGTCATTTTTCCTCTGGAGATGTGAATTTAGACCCTCGACTGCACCTCAGTCTTCTTCGTAGGGAAAACATGGGGATAGTGGTGTCCATGGGGGACACGTTCTCCAATGAGGAGGAAAGGAGGAGAAGAGGAGGAGATTGAGAAGGAGAGGAAGAAGGGCAAATGGAGAGGTTCAGGGTGCACTGGTGGTGCATGAGGGTGGCAGTGCTGCGCCAGAGCAAGAAAATGATGCAGGCATAATGCTGTAGCAATAGAGGTGCAGAAGGACTTAATAGGTGAGAATGTGGAGTTGAGGTTACCTTCAGCCCCTCGAGCCTGCTCCACTATTTAATAAGGTCATGGCTGATCTGATAGTAACCTGAAATCTGCATCCCACCTACTGCTAACCTATCACTCCCTTGCTTACGAAGAATCTATCCATGTCTGCCTTAAAAATATTCAAAGACTCTGCTTCCACCACCTTTTCAGGAAGAGAGTTCCAAAGACTCACGACTCTCTGAGTGAAAAAAATTCGCCTCTTCTCTGTTTTAAATGGGTGACCCCTTATTTTTAAACAGTGCCTTTAGTTCTAGATTCTTCCACAAGAGGAAACACCCTCTCCATATCAATCCACAAAGGAAGTCAGGTGACCCTTGGGACGCCATCCTTTTAGCCTTTTGTCTCCAGTTTTAAAATATAAAAATTAGTTTGAAGTTCAGAGTAGGTAATGGATATGACAGTTATAGTCCTTTTAAATCCATGTACGTTGTTGAATTCATATGGGATATTTATCAAATATTAATAAATATTTTCTCCTGTTGGAGTTTTTCCAAAGTGCAATGATATGTCTTTTCATGATGTGACAGTTGCAAAATTATGACAGAGCATCAGATGAATTAAATATCAAATTTTAAATCTGATCATTTTCTCCCCTTTCCCTCGTAGACTTAGGGAGAGATTTAGGGAAATCCCATGGTGCATGTGACAGCTTCTCCCACATCTGCAACCATCTCCTGAAGCACTTGTGGCCCAGGAGATTATATATGCCTCTTCAGTAGATGGCTACAGCCCTTGAGTCACTGGAGGAGAGCACAATGCCTTTGGGTTCCAGAGTCTTGGGGCAAGGATCAAAGCCAGGGATTCTAGGATGTAAATGGTAATCATTTGCTCAATCCTTCCACTCATCAGTAGGCAGATGAAATCTGGGTCCAGTTCTCAGTGGCATGTTTGTTACCAAACAAAATTTGACATGGAGCTTCATAGGAGATATTAGGACAGACGACCAAAAGCTAGGTCAAAGAGACAGCTTTTAAGGAGTGCCTGAAAGGAGGAGAGAGGTGGAGAGATCTCGATTCCAGAATCTAGAGCCTAGACAGTTGAAGGCACGGCCACTAATGGTGGAGTAAAGGAAAATCAGCACATGAGAAAAAGCCAGAATTGGAGGTGTGCAGAGATCTTGGAGGACTGTACCACTGGAAGAGGTTACAGACATAGGGACGGATGAGGCCATGGAGGGATTTGCAAACAAGGACGAGAATTTTAAAATTAAGACATTGCCAGACGGGGAGCCAATGTAGGTCATCGCATACAGGGATGATGTCTGAACGCGGCTTGGTGCAAGCTGGGATACAAGCAGCAGAGCTTCGGATGAACTCAAGTTTACTAGAGATGGGAGCCAAAAGAAAAGTGAAGTGCTCAGCCACTTTATCAGTTGCCTCCAATGTGACTGCACAGCATAATACAGCTTTTAGAGCCTCACCAACTCCTGGAACTGTGCCGTTCCTCTTTATGTTTTTGCTACATTACAACAGTTACTTTGCTTCAAAAGTTCTTCATTGGTTATAAAGATCTATAGCACATCCTTTGATTGTGAAAGACGCTATATAAATGCAAGTCTTTCTTTAAACTACTGCAGGTTCACACCCACAATGAAGCCAGGAACTTAGCCCTGCCCTTCTATTTGAATGGCTGTTGTTCTCGACCGGCCTGCCTCCCTCCACTTCCAGCACGTCAAATGGGAATCAGCTTCCTAAAGGTTTAAGAAGGCAGTGACAAGTTAGTATATAACACAACAGCTCTGCTCTGCACTAAGAATACAGATTCAATTAAATGAATTTTTACTTCAGCCAGCTGGATGGTCCGAGCTACTTGTTAACAACCACAGTAGTTTTTTGATGGTGAGAGATGCCTGTAAACTGACCACATGAGCGGGAAACATACTGGTCCGAAGTGCCGAAGGAATATAATCTTCTGTTCCTTTTCTTGAAGAAAATGGAACAATTCCTGATTGTTCTCGTCTGTTCTTTGCCAGGTAGGTAAGACCTCTAAATGAGTTAAACTGATAATCAGAATGTTAGTGTTATTCGGTGGGTCCGAGAAAAGATCTAAAGTATAATATTTCTGCTGCCAGTGAAGTCCATTGAAATAACTGTAATCAGAAAGTTTCACAGCAGTATTTTCAGTTATTGAAATCCAAATAACTTGTCAGCTTCTTGTTAAGTAGTTTCTTCAAGTGAAGGCATTATCAGACAAATGCGTAGAATTTCTGTCTAATTGCTGTTGCAATGCCGACCTGCAGCGCAGTGAACTGACCACTCATTTCCTGTGGTCGGCTTATCTGGACAATCATTTATAACCACTTGTGCAGCTCAGAGGTCTTGTGGCGGATCCCAAATTCTTGCGGGGTTTATGGAAACAAGCGCAGTAGATTAAAGGAGACGTGTGCACTTAAAGTGAGTGGCCAACTGTGGGGGCAAAGTAAATAAGAGATTTTCTTCTGTTTTGCTGACAGTTTTCGAATGCGCCTAGGATGGCCAATGGAGAGAAATATGGAGGTGGGGCAAAACATGGGATCCTCATCCTGAAATGCACGGAGCCATTTACTTTAGTCTGCTGGGGGTGGGGGGGGGGGGGGGGGGGGGGGTCAGTTGACCTCTGCTGTATTCTCACCCAGCTGCACACAAATGACAGTGGGTAGCTATGTCTCCTGCAGGGTCCCATTTCGCTCCCCTATTCCCTAGTGATGTTTGGACTTGGTTGTGATGGACCAGAGATGCCTCATAGCTAAAGGCCACAAAGAGCTCGGAAGAATCTGAAAACATGTTTATTCAGACTAGGATTTACATTTAAGAAAATATATATTTACATTTAAAAATTTTTAATGAACTTTTTAAATGTAGCTATAAATAAAGAATGTTTAAAGTATTTCTGGGTTTAAAAAGGTTTTTTTTCAGCCTTTTTAAGTTTAATTCTAGACAATCACTCTTGGTTTCTTCTTAGGCCATCTCCATTTATTTGCTTTGAGGAGGATGAAGAGGTGGATCAGGAAGTGCACCCACAGACAGCCCAGGATGAAGAGAGGCGTTAGATGCGCCTCAGTCCTGCTGAGGCTAATGTGCACGTCTGGAGATCAAAGCGGAGAATTGTCACCAGACCATCAGCGTGACCCCCACCCCCCTCTCCACAGCCCCAACCCATGATACACAATATACATCTCTCATTAAGCAATGACACACTGATACCAGCTGTCAGACAGCCAGAGGTTCAGCAGAAGCGAGTTCTTTAAGACCATGAGCATTTATTGCCCATCCCTAACTCTCCTTGAAAAGATTGTGGTGAGCTGCCTTCTTGAACCACATGGACTGCAGCGGTTCAAGAAGGCAGCCCCACACCACCTTCGCAAGGGCAATTAGGGATGGGCAATAAATACTGGTGAAGCCAGTGATGCCCACATCCATGAATGAATTTTTGAAAAGGCTCACTGCCATTGAGTTCTGTCAAAATGCTCCACCCTTGGCCAATTGTTGATATGTAGCTTTCCTCCACAGCTACCAAGGCTTCCTTTTGGAAATCATGCTGCTATGCATTGGTACAGGCATTTTTATCCCTTGCCTCAAATAATTCCATACATATCACATCATTGACAACATTATCCCACTAACACTGTTTAAAGACCACTGTGTCCATTCAAACCACCACCCTCCTATTTCACTGACAGGGAGGTTCTAAGGTGTTTGGCTGATGACTTGCAGCACAAGCCTTGGGTGATTGAGGTGCTACTTTCCTCTCTTTGGTTCCGCACATTTTCTTTTTCGGAAAGTGAAGAGAATAAGGGAAGAAAACAATAGGAGCTAAAGGCAAAGTAGTTTGAAGTGGGTAGTGGTGTTCCGCAGGGTTATTTTCTGGGATTGCTTCTGTTTATTTTGGACATGAGGCCTGGTCCACTCCTCCATCACCCCCTACTCCTCAACCCCCACCTACGGCACCTCCCCATGCATACGCAAAAGATGCAACACCTGCCCCTCCACTTCCTCTCTCCTCACTGTCCAAGGGCCCAACCACTCCTTTCAAGTGAAGCAGCATTTCACTTGCATTTCCCCCAACTTAGTCTACTGCATTCGTTGCTCCCAATGTGGTTTCCTCAACATTGGAGAGACCAAACGCAGACTGGGTGATCGCTTTGTGGAACACCTTCGGTCTGTCCGCAAGCAGGACCCAGACCTCCCTGTCGCTTGCCATTTTAACACTCCACCCTGCTCTCTTGCCCACATGTCTGTCCTTGGCCTGGTGCATTGTTCCAGTGAAGCTCAATACAAACTGGAGGAACAGCACCTCATATTCCGACTAGGCACTTTACAGCCTTCCGGACTGAATGTTGAGTTCAACAACTTTAGATCTTGAACTCTCTCCTCCATCCCCACCCCCTTTCCGTTTCTTCCCCCTTCCTTTTGTTTTTTCCAATAATTTATATAGATTTTTCTTTTCCCACCTATTTCCATTATTTTTAAATCTATACCTTTTATGCCCTTTTAGTATTATTTCACCCCACCCCCACTAGAGCTATCAGATACCCTGCTATCCATACTTAATTAGCACATTCTTTTAGATAATATCATCACCTTCAACACCTCTTTGTTCTTTTGTCTGTGACATCTTTTGGTTATCTGCTCCTATCACTGCTTGCTTGTCCTTACAACCACTCCCCACCACTTCTGGCCCCACCGTCCCACCTTAAATCAGCTTATATTTCACCCTTCTCCTCTATTTACTTAGTTCTGTTAAAGGGTCATGAGGACTGAAAACATCAACTTTGTTCTTTTCTGCCAATGCTGCCAGACCTGCTGAGTTTTTCCAGGTATTTCTGTTTTTGTTTTGAACAAAGAGTGGTGTCCAGGTTTGTAGATGATGCTAAAATTGAAGGCATAGCAAATAATTCCTTCATCAAAAACAAGGATCAAAAGAAGGTGTAAAAGGATGTTGATAAAATAGGTAAAGCAAAATACCGCAGGTGCTGAAAATCTGAAATAAAAACAGAAAATGCTGAAAACTCAGCAGGTCTGGCAGCATCTGTGGGGAGAGAAACAGAGTTAATGTTTTGAGTCCAATACCAGTCTTCTTTGGAGCTGCTACGGACAAATACTCTGTTAGATGGAATTTAATGCCAATAAATGCAAGATGGCACATATCGATAAATAAATTGGAATATTTTCCTGTGCTGTGACATTCTAACTCAATTTAATAAGGCTGGGGATCAAAAACACATTTCCCTGAATGAAGAACATTAAACCATAAAAAAAATGTCAATAGAGTTTTAAGCTTCATAAATAGTAATGTAGCTTTGATTGATTTATGCAAAATATTGGATAGGCCACAGTCAGATACTTTGTAAAATTTTGGGTTACTCCATTGTAGAAAGCATATTAACACCATAGTGCAGTCCATAGATTCAACAAGATCTTGCCATGGTTGGGAATCTATGTTTCTGGTGACTTTGAGATTTTGGAACTATTTCCATCGAGAGTAGAAATGGTTAAATGGAAAATTAAATTGATTTTTAAACTTATGAATATTTTGATAGAAAGAACAGAGAAAGACAACTTTCCTTTAGTTGGCGACTTGGTGATGAATCCCCAATTTAAAATTGTCACTAAGTAAATGAGAAGTGAAGTTTGCTCAGTGGGTTGTTGGACCATGAGATGCTTTGCTTAGGGAGTGCTAAAGCCAGAAGTTGCTTAAGTATTTGAAGCATAAGACAATAGAAACCTATTGTGAGAGAGCAGGGAAATTGGTTTTGGATCACTGTAGCAAAGAGGCAATACAGAGATGATGGTTTGAATGGCCTCTTTCTGTGATGCCTCTTTTATGGCTCTTTAAATCATTTTTCTAGCCACTTACCTGGCTTTTATTCACGCATTTTCCACTTTTCCGATCCTTATTTGCTGCTCTTCTACTTTAAGAAATAAACTATTTCAGTGAAAGCATAACCATGGGACATAAATGTGACAATCAAGTATCAAGAAGCATAGACACAAGATATTTAATATTTAGGCCAATACATCAATCGACAAGAAATTAGAATGCATTAAGGAATCAGTTAATAAGTCTAACTCCTCAAATAATATCTTTCTTAGTTTCAGATGCCGAGTTGTGGGCAGAACAAAATGCAACAGGAGTTGTGGGAAGGACAGTTAGAATTTCCTACCATTACGACAAACAGAAATATGAGTGATATAAGAAATATTGCTGCCAGAGGTCGTATTGCACGAGTTGTGTTATATTAGTTGACACCATTACGGAGTTTGGAAGGCAAGGAGGAGTATCAGTTATCTACAACAAGACACGAGGAATATTCATTGTTACCGTGAGCAATTTTACTTCAGCAGATACAGGATGGTACAGCTGTGGTATAGAGAGGACTGGATTGGCCTCAATATCTGCTGTGTATCTACAAATAGCTGACAGTGCTTTTTCTCTGAGTCATTTATTCTTATTACAATGTGCTGCTAATGTTTGTTTTTGGTTGTTTTCACTTAAAGGACAGAATATTATTCAAGGGATTGGGACAGTCAGGTAAAAATAGAGAAGCAGCAGATAGAATTCATCCTGGATAAATGTAAGGTTATGAGATTACATCAAAGAAGGAATAAGGTAGAGCATATGATTAAATTATAGAGCAAGAACAAGATCTGGGGTGTTTCATGGAAAAAACTGTCAGGTCAGTGCCCACAGATGGTTAAGAAAGCAAATATCACCTTGGGATGTGTGATTATGGATATGACTTAAGTCAAGCAAGGTGATGTTGAAGTTGTATCTGGCCTTGATGAAGTTGTACCTGGAGTTCGGTTTGGGTTTCCTTATTACAAAAAAATGATGTGGGGTGTGAATTTCCTTGGGGTTCCTCTTGCTGCCATATTTGGAACACAGCTGGAGTGGCGCGGGGAGGTTACTGCGATGCCAGCGTCGTTCTTCTGGACATGTCTTGCCAGTTATACCTCCTTTATAGCCATTGGTAAGTACACCTGACAAAGTGGCCTTTCAGACCTCTATGTGAACTCAACACCACTTTCAAACAATAATAACTTAAGAGGAATCAGTTGTCATTTGAAGATGGGTCCTCCAACGAAGGAACAGCCAGAAAGATTTTCCATCAGACCACTCTTGGACAGAGCAATAACGTGCCAGTCTGAAATCCCATTGGGTTTGTATTTAAATGACTTGACAAGAGGACATTGAGAGGCTTTGTAGCAGGCAGATTAAGCTACAGGAACAGTTTCAAGTTAAAACTCATGAAACAGTGAATATTGTGGCCTGATTAATAATTGGGGCACAATATCCTACTGTTTTAGTTTTAACGTGTGGAAATTTTAACAGGGAAAGGGAAATATTGGAATAAGAAACTTTTTTATTTCAAGAAAAATGAGCAGCACAGCCAACTGTACTTTGCAAGTCTTGTGCGAGTCACTCCATGGGTCCCTCCCCATCACTTACGCTTGGTATAAAAAGATGCAAAGCACTAATTCAGAGATTTCTCACTTAAATAATCTGTATCTACACTGCAAACATATTTCTGAGGATCAGCAATATTACTGCACTGCCTCAAACAATAAAGGCACCACATCCAATGAATGCTTAAGGTGTCGATCTTAAGGGCAGCAGAGAAAGACTGCAGGTTCTCAGTGCATATCCACAATACCAGTAAGTGCTTTTTCATTTAGAATCATCTATTTTCTATCATCTCATTCACTGAATACTAGAGTTATTTACTGGCAAACTTACAGTTCTAAACTAAGTTTTGTTTAAATATTTGATTCAAATCTTTTAACACTGCAAACATGTGACTAAAGTCAAACTTGGTGTTCACATCTTTAATAACTATCAGCTATATATCTAATTTGATGATTCCTGATACTTCATTCAAAGACAAGAGGCAAATGTTTTCAAAGTTTTCAATGATTGTATATCCGTGGGCAAAGGAAACAATTTACAATGTCAGCTAGATATAGTTATCTTATGCTATTCCTTAAGTGGACTGAACCTAATTTTGTAAAAGTTTAATTTTTAACGTAAAGATCAGTATCACAAATAAGACTGATATAAATTTTGTTGCATTCTTTTATTTTTTTGGGAAGTGGACATTGCTGGCCAAACCAGCATTTATTGCTCACTCCTAATTGCTGTCTGGAAGGTGGTGGTGAACGACCTTCTTGAACTGCTGTGGTCCATGTGATGTAAGTACACCCTCAGTGCTGTTAGGTAAGGTGTTCCAGGATTTTGATCCAGCCATGATGAAGGAATGGTGATTTATTTCCAAGTCAGAATGGTGTGTGCCTTGAAAGGTAACTTGCAGGTTGCAGTGCTTCCTTGCGCCTACTGCCTTTCTGTGACAGAGGTTGTGGTTACAGCTATCGAAGGAGCTTTGGTGAGTTATTGCAGTGCCTCTTGTGGATTGCATGGTGTGCCACTGAAGAGGACTGCTTTTTCCTGGATGGTGTCAAGCTTCTTGTGTATTGTTGGAGCTGCACTCATCAAGGCAAGTGCAGTGTATTCCATCACACTCCTGACTTGCACCTTATAGATAGTGGAAAAACTTTGGGAAATTGGGGATGAGTCACTCACCACAGAATTCTCACTCTTTGACCTGCTCTTGTAGCTACTGTATTGATGTGGCTGGACCAGTTAAGTTTCTGGTCAATCGTAACCCCCAGGTGTTGATGGTGGGGGAGTCTAGGCAATGGTGATGCTGTTGAATATCAAATGTTGCGGGGTGTAGTGGGGGTGGTGGTTAGATTCTCTCGTTGGAGGTGGCCATTGCCTGGCACTTGTTAAGTGCAAATACCATTTGTCACTTACCAGCCCAAGCTTGATTGTTACCCAAGTCTTGCTGCTAATGGGTCTGGACTGTTTTATTATCTGATTACACAACAATGATCTTAGCATTTATTTTTTTTATTATTCATTCACAGGATGTGGGTGTTGCTGGCTAGACTTTGATGGTGGATGGGATGCCAATTATGGAGGTCATTTTGTCCTGGATGGGATTGAGTTTCTTGAGTGTTGTTGGAGTTGTGCTCATCCAGAGAAGTGGAGAGTATTCCATCACGCTCTTGACTTGTGTCTCGTAGATGGTACATAGGCTTTGTGGAGTCAGGAGGTGAGTTCGCCACAGAATTCCCAGCCTCTGACATGCTCCTATTAATCACAGTATTTATATGACTGGTTCAGTTAAGTTTCTGGTCAATTGTAACTCCCCCAACCCCTATGATATTGATGGTTTAGAATTCAGCAATGCCATTGAATGTCAAGGGGGAATGGTTAGGTTCTCTCTTGTTGGAAATGGTCATTGCCTGGTACTTGTGTGATGTGAATGGAAAGTATTCAGAGATCCCTCGCACTCAACTTCAACAGAAGGTAATCCCCTTTCATATGTCGTCCAGGGACATAACATCCATTTTATGATACTAATCTGAAATTGGTGAAAAACTATACAGAGCTTGTTCTATTTTGCATTTGTCCCATCATCTCATGTTGGAGTTGTACAGAATAACACTGAATGAACTGGCTGAACAGCATACCTCTGTTTCTGATGCTCCTTTGTGCCTGTAGTCGGATGCTAATCAATTTCTCTCCCATTAACTTTAATTTTCATTGTAGTTTAATTTGGGTCTCTCCTGACTTTCCTTTCAATGCTTATTTTTCCAACCCTACAAATGTCATATTTTGCATAAAATACATCACTTTTCTTTCACAGTATTACCATTTCTCTTTCCACTTTGCTTTGATCAATGTTTTCCAAGTATGTACTTATAAGTACAATCCTAATGGATCAGCACTTCTTCTCCCTTGTCAGGAAGACTGTTCTGGCATGGCGTGACATTCTATTGTAAATGCCATGAATTTCCACACATACTATTGATAGCATGAGTTAATGTGTGAATTGACTCTGGGCGGGGGACTTCAATGTCCATCACCAAGAATGGCTCAGTAGCATCATTATTGACTGAGCTGGCCGGGTCCTAAAGGACATAGCTGCTAGACTGAGTCTGCTGCAGTGTTATGACCAATGCAGTCGGTACAGCGGAGTTATTTAAAAATTCCAGAGGGAAACTTTAAACAACTGTCGTAACCTATAATTTTAAGTAGAATGTTTGAGGTGTGATTCTAAATTCAGGAATCAGACCACCAGTTCTTGAGGCTTTACATTAAACTAAATGAAACATTTTATTAATTTACACAGGTTAAAATACATGGCACAAATTACTGCTATCATAACTTTTAACAAATTCCCAAGCGAATCTCCATTGAGGCAACAGCAACCCAAAGACTTAACTAAACACCAGGCAAAGCATTTTCACCTTACAAATTCAAAATAAGGGTCTTTTTACTTTAGTTCCTTGCTGACCCAGTGGTAGGCTTACAGGCTTTGAACTTACATTATCTCTGCCCTGCAAGCACAAAACTGTTGTCTTGTTATACCTACCACCACTGATTGAATGCAAATTTTCATTGTGTCACCAGCCTATTTGAACTCCACCTTCTAACAATAAAACCCCTTTCATATTACCGATTTTATTAGTAATATAAACATATGGCTTGGTATTTGCTAGATAGATATCATTTTCACCCCACTTCTTGAATACTCTGTTCAAAAAATACACATGCACGCTATCTCTCTTACATGTCAAAACTAGTAAAAGTTTTATCAAAGCACCCAGACTAGCTGGCTTTAATCCAATTAAGGCACACCCACAGACTAAACCTCTATTTTAAAAGAAAAATGTTTTCCAAAATGTTATATACATTAATAGCTTCATGACACGCAGAGGGTGAGGGAACCAACAAGAGGGAAAAATGTACTTGACCTCATCCTTACAAACCTACCTGCCACAGATGCATCTGTCCATGACAGTATCGAAAGGAGTGACCACCGCACAGCCATTATGGAGACAAAGTCTCACCTTCACATTGAGGATACCCTCCATCATGTTGTGTGGCACTACCGCCATGCTAAATGGGATAGATTTCAAACAGATCTAGCAACTCAAGACTGGGCATCCATGAGGCACTGTGGGCCATCAGCAACAGCAGCAGAATTGCACTCAAACACAATCTGTAACCTCATGGCCTGGCATATCCCCCCCCTCTAGCATTACCATCAAGCCAGGGGATCAATCCTGGTTCAATGAAGAGTGCAGGAGGACATGCCAGGAGCAGCACCAGGCATACCTAAAACAAAAAGGAGGTGTCAACCTGGTGAAGCTATAATGTATAATGAAGCTACTTGTGTGCCAAACAGCATAAGCAGCAAGTGATAGACAGGTCTAAGCGATCCCACAACTAGTGGATCAGATCTAAGCTTTGCAGTCTTGCCACATCCTGTCATGAATGGTGGTGGAGAATTAAACAACTCACTGGAGGAGGAGGCTCCATGAATATCCCCATCCTCAATAATATAAGAGCAAAATAAGGATGCTGGAAATCTGAAACAAAAACAGAAAATGCCAGAAAAACTCAGCACATCTAGCAGCATCTGTGAAGAGAGAAACAGAGTTAACATTTTGAGTCCATTTGACCCTTCTGCAGAGCTGAAGAGAAGTGAAAATGTGATGAAATTTATACTGTTTAAGGGGATGTGGAGCAGGTGAAGCTGGATAGAAGGCCAGTGATAGGCAGGGAGAAGGGAGAGATTGACAAAGATGCCATGAACTAAAGGACAAAAGAAGTGTTAATGGTAGCGTTAAGGACTAAAAAAGGTGCTGATAGTGGACAAGGTAAGGAAGCAGCATGTGATAATAGCAGAACAAGAGCCAGCACTCTGAAAAAAACACGAACAAGTAATAGATGACCCTTTTGCAGATGGGGTGGTTGGGTGGGGTGGTGTTGGTGGGGAAAAAAGGGGTAGAAAATGGGTTAAAAGGGGATAAAACCATGGATAAATAAATAAAACTAAATCAATGATGGGGAGCCCAGCACATCAGTGCAAAGGATAAGACTGAAGCATTTGCAACAATCTTCAGCCAGAAGTGCCGAGTAGATAATCCAACTCAGCCTCCTCCGGAGGCCCCCAGCATCACAGATGCCAGTCTTCAGGCTATTCGATTCACTCCACGTCATATCAAGAAACAGCTGAAGGTACTGGATAGTGCAAAGGCAATGGCCCCTGACAATATCCCAGCAATAGCACTGAAGACTTATGCTCCAGAACTTACCACACCCCTAGCCAAGCTGTTCCAGTACATATACCACACTGGCTATGAGGAAAATTGCCCAGGTATGTCCTGTACGCAAAAAGCAGGACAAATCCAACCCAGAGGGGAGGTTAGAGTGACTGCGCTTGACATCAAGGCAGCATTTGATCGAATGTGGCATCAAGGAACCCCAGCAAAACTGAAGTCAATGGGAATCGGGGGGATAACTCTTCACTGGTTGGAGTCATACCTAGCACAATGGAAGATGGTTGTGGTTGTTGGAGGTCAGTCATCTCAGCTGCAGGACATCACTGCAGGAGTTCCTCAGGGTAGTGTCCTCGGCCCAACCATCTCCAGCTGCTTCATCAATGACCTTCCTTCCATCATAAGGTCAGAAGCGGGGATGTTTGCTGATGATTGCACAATGTTCAGCACCATTCGCAACTCCTCAGGGACTGAAGCAGTCCATGTCCAAATGCAGCAAGACCTGGACAATATCCAGGCTTGGGGTGACAAGTGGCAAGTAACACTTGTGCCACACAAGTGCCAGGCAACGATCATCTCCAACAGGAGAGAATCTAACCATCACCCCTTGATGTTCAATGGCATTACCATCACTGAATCCCTCACTATCAACATCCTGGGGGTTACCATTGACCAGAAACTGAACTGGACTAGCCATATCAATACTGTGGCTGCAAGAACAGGTCAGAGGCTATGAATCCTGTGACGAGTAACTCACCTCCTGACTCCCCAAAGCCTGTCCGCCATCTACAAGACACAAGTCCGGAGTGTGATGGAATACTCCCCACTTTCCTGGATGAGTGCAGTTTCCACAACACTCAAGAAGCTTGACACCATCCAGGACAAAGCAGCCCACTTGATTAGCATCACATTTGGGGGAAGCAGTGACATCGTGGTATTGTCACTGGACTAGTATTTCAGAGACATAATGCTCTGGGGACCCGGGTTTGAATCCCACCATGGCAGATGGCAAAATTTGAATTCAATAATAGTCTGGAATTAAAAGTCTAATGATGACCGTAAAACCATTGCCAAACATTGTAAAAGCCCATTTGGTTCACAAATGCCCTTTAGGGAAGGAAATCTGTCGTCCTTACCTGAGCTGACCTACATGTGACTCCAGACCCACAGCAATGTGGTTGACTCTTAAAAATGCCCTCTCAACTAGGGCATTTAGGGATGGGCAATAAATGCTGGCCTAACCACCAATGTCTACATCCTATGAACGAATAAAAAAAATCCATGAGCATTCACTCCCTCCACCACTGGCGCACAGTGACAGTAGTGTGCACCATTTACAAGATGCACTGTAGGAATTCACCAAGGCTTCTTAGACAGCACCTTCCAAACCCATGACCACTACCATCTAGCAGGACAAGGGCAGCAGATTCATGGGAACACCACCACCTGGAAGTTCCCTTCCAAGGATTACGCCATCTTGACTTAGAAATATATCGCCGTTCCTTCACTGTCACTGGGTCAAAATCCTGAAACTCCCTCCCTAACAGCACTGTGGGTGTACCGACACCACACGGACTGCAGCGGTTCAAGAAGGCAGCTCGCCACCACCTTCTCGAGGGCAATTAGGGACGGGCAATACATATTGGCCCAGCCAGCGAAGCCCACATCCTGTGAATGAATAAAAAAAAGTACTAGAGTTTTCTATGAAAAATTCTGGAGTGAGTGAAAATAGCAGTTTCTGAGTGATAAATTATTTGCCACCAGGAATCTCTACACCGTACTCCTTTTCTCCCATTGATCCATTTAATATTTGTTCATTTTGTCCAGTTACAATTTCTGGGATTTGCTACGATGGACAGTCTTTGCACTCCAGCTGATTTGTGCCATTTTGGTCACATGTTAAACAAAGAAAAATTAAGGTAAGGAGTATAGATTTTGTGTTAATTTCTGAGCAATTTTTTAAAAAAGAAACTGACATCATGATTGAACTAAGTTAGCAGCAACTAAAAATTTCCAAATTTAATTCCTAATTCAAGTAACAATGAAAAGTATCTAATGGTAAATTGTAGTTTCTGGCTAAGGCATGTTATTTCTAAGGAGTGGAATACTTTTTTTTATGCATGGTACCACTGGCTCAGCCAGCATTCATTAAGTACCCTTGATAAGGGGGCGGTTAAGAGTCAACCACATTGCTGTGGGTCTGGAGTCACGTGTAGGCTAGAGCAGGTAAGGACAGCAGATTTCCTTCCCTAAAGGGGACCCAGATGGGCTTTTGCAACAATTGTCAATGGTTTCATGGCCATCATTAGACTTCTAATTCCAGAATTTTTATTGAATTCAGACTTCACCATCTGGTTTGGTGGGATTTAAACCCAGGTCCCCAGAGCATTATCCTAGAATACCAGTCCAGCGACAATGTCACTATGCCACTATCATAGAATCGTGTAGCAGAGAAGGGGGCCATTCAGCCCACCTTACCTCTGCTGGCTCTTTGAAAGAACTACCCAATTAGTCCCACTCAGTTTCTCTTTCCCTATGGCTTGCAAACTTTCCCCTTTCAAATATACATCCAATGCCCTATCCTGATCTTTTGGGCATTTTTGCACAGACCAACTATAGAAAAATGATTGCTTTCAATGTTGTATTTTAAAAGCATAACATTTTCATCCAAGTTATAAAAAGGGTAGGAGGGTTTGAAATGTGCAGGATTACGGGAGAAAAGGCATGGCAATGGCACTAGGTCATAATGCTCATTTGGAGAGCCAGTGCGGACACAATGGGCTGAATGATCTTCTGTGCCATTAAGATTCTGTGATTCTGTGACAATAGACATGAATTTGCTTTGATGTTTTCCCTCATAGATGGTTAGAACAAGCGATTCATTAGATAAGTATTGAATAAGCAGATCGCATCCACTGCTTTGGGAGTTGTTAGTCTCTGATTTTTCAGCAGAAGGTCTGCCAGGTTTTTAATTTTCTAGTTTTGAGCATTGGGAGATAAACTACACAGAGGCAGATACACAAATAAAAACCTCTTTAAACAGCAATATTATGAAGGCACTCAGGCTTGTTATGGAGAAACCTGCGTAATCTGAAAAATATTAGGAGATTCTTTGTCCAGCTGAGGTAATATGACATCCTGATGTCATGACATAGATAGGTTAAGTGAGTGGGCAAAGATCTGGCAGTTGGAGAATAATGTGGGTAAATGTGAAATTGTCCATTTTGGCTGGAAGAATAAAATAGAAGCTTATTATCTAAATGGTGAGAGATTGCAGAGCTCTGAGATGCAGGGGAATCTGTGTGTCCTAGTGCATGAATCACAAAAGGTTAGTATGCAGGTACCACAAGTAATTAGGAAAGCTGATAGAATGATTTCATTTATTGTGAAGGGAATTGATTACAAAGAAAGGGAGGTTATACTTCAACTGTACAGGGCATTGGTGTGACCACATCAGGAGCATTGTGTCCAGTACTGGTCTCCTTATTTAAAGAAAGATGTAAATGCGTTGGAAGCAGTTCAGAGAAGGTTTACTAGACTACTAGCAGGAATGGGTGGGTTTTCTTATGAGGAAAGGCTGGACAGGTTAGGCTTGTATCTACTGGAGTTTAGAAGAATGAGAGGGGATCTCATTGAAATGTATAAAATTTTGAGCAGGATGGACAGACTGGACGCAGGGATGATGTTTCTTCTGGCGGGGGGTGGGTCTAGAACAAGGGGTCACAGGGCAGAATCATTGTGCCCACTGGTGTCGGGCGTGTCCATTGGCATGAGCGGACAATATCACGAGAGGGCCAAAAATCAGTTTCACGATGTTGTGAAACCAGTTTGCTCAGCCCATTGATTGCGAGCTGCATGTCCCGTCACCGGACATTGGGAACCTCGTTGTGATACATCAGCATATCATGATAAGGCCAGCCCGCCAAACTCAACCCGCCCTGCTGGATCGTCCACCTACATCGGCATGATTGCACACCAATGTGTTTCACAACAGCATATAGAAGGCGTGCACTTGGCTGACTGCACTTTGAGGGGAACTCGGAGGTGAGTGGACAGTAACGTTGAGGTCATGCTCACGCTACTGAACACGCCCAACACCAGTGGGCATGATGATTCTGCCCTGAGACCCCTTGTTCTAGACCACCCCGCAGAGGAAACATCACCCCTGCGTCCAGTCTGTCCATCCCGGTCAAAATTTTATATGTTTCAATGAGATCCCCTCTCGTTCTTCTAAACCCCAGTAAATACAGGCCTAATCGGCCCAATTTCTCCACATACAACAATCCTGCCATCCCAGGAATCAATCTGGTGAACCAATCTAGTTGTGGAGCACTCACGATGGATACCCGTTGGACTTCAAGATTGAGGAAAGTTTGAGGGGAGGGGGTGGTACAAAGGTTGCTCTGTGTTTGAGGTGACTTTGGACAGGTGTGAAAGGCTGCCATGCAGTTGAAGGAAGGGCACAAGCATGTGGGGGTAGGGCGTATGCAAGAGAAGTGGCTACACATTAGGGACACCTTGTATAAAGTGAGCATTCCGCTGTAGCTGAGACAGTTCAGGCGCAGCTACATTGATATGATTGGAGTTGGGTCTCAAGCTTCTCTGTTCACTCAAGCAATACAGGGTCATCAAAGTGCCCCCAAGTGCTTGAGCTTCTCACCCATCGAGCACAGGCTGCAAACTAATAAGCATTTTAGTGGACTGTAGAACAGTTGGACGACTGGGTACGTTGTACAATCTCTTTGCTAAAGCTGGCCATGAAGCAGTCTCTGGTGGAGGCACTCACAGCCCCTTGCATCCTGGTTTGGACCAGTATCTCCCATGGTTCAAGCTAACGGTGCAGCTTTGCAGTGTGGGTTAGGAGAATGCCTGTGCCTGAGCTGAGAGCACAGCCTGCAGTCCAGTGGGCAAAGCTGCCACTAATTGGTTGGGTGGAGTGGGGCAGAGCTGGGTGGGATTTAGGGCAGCCAAGCAGCGCACTAAACTCTGGCCAACCAAGTGGTGGCCAGCACTCTGCATTAAGAGGCCTCCAGATTTAACCAAGGCAGGTTCTTAGTACATCTAGGCTAACCCACGCATCTCTCTCTTTCATCTAACAGGAGGAGTACATCAGGCGCATAGAGTCTGGAGAACTAGCTGTGTGCACAGAGAGTAAAGGCAATGGAGAAGAGAACGACTAAGGTGCCTGGCTGCCCAGAGAGAGGAGCAACACCCCCTGGAAGATGGGATGGCTGGGGCTCCCCCACATGCCGCCGAAGAACTATAGCAAACCGTCACTGGTTGGAGCCTAGCTAGACCCAGGGCCTGTAGACATCGCCTTTCATTCCTGCAGATGACTGAGAACCAGTGTCGCCGAAGACTGCGCATGTCCAGGGAACTGGTCGGTCACAGCTGCCAGCTGGATTTGACGCCGGGGGACATGGAGGGCATCCATTGCCAGTGGTCGTGAAAGTGACAGTGGCACTCAATTTCTATGCCAGTGGCTCTTCAGTGGTCCACAGGTGGTCTCTGTGGGATATCACAAGTCTCCACCTACAAATGCATCCATGAGGTCACGGATGCCATCTTCGAGAGGGCACACAACTTTGTGCATTTCCCCTATGTCACGACTCACTGGGATAGTGTGCAGCAATACCAAGCCCCATTGCTCCCCAAGCCCAACAAGTGTGAAAAGGTTTGATCAAGCCATCTAATTGTTTAATTTAGGTTAACAGAATACGAGCACCAGGTTTGTAAACTTAATAAGTAAATAACTGTTTATTGAACAAATTTCTGGTCATTAACCAGTGGCAAAAGAAAAAAATATGAATTGCTAATGTCTAACTCTATAACCTAAACTCTGCCCCTTCTTAAATCCCTATACACACACATACAAGACACATAAAGACATGGATTTTAAGGGTGGAATAGAACAATTCAATAACACCAATTCCAGAGTACAGAATTCGATGGGTTGATTATGATCGATGTCTTCCAAATTCATTTCAGTTCTTTGTTGATGACACGATGTGGTCTTCCAGTCTTTAGTTCACTGGCTGAACACTTGCCTTTCAATGTCGCTAACAGTGATTTCCCCCTTTGACTCTTGACAGGGGTTTTCAGAGAGAGAGCAGGTTATAGACATTTGAGGAGAAAGAGCCAGCTAGCTATTATTGTAGAATTACTGGAACATTACATACACAGAAAAGAGAAGTTTTAGGTCTTTTTCCTTTCAGATTAGGAGCTATTCTGCTGCACTGCTCTTACACAAACCCTGGTCACCTGGTCAGGAGCCAATTAAAACATTGTCGCCAGGCAGTTCCCCATTAGACCAGACTCCTCCTTGGCACCATCCTGTCTTTCATGGTACACTCTGTTCCAGGACAGCAACATTGTATATATTCCTCACACTGTTCCAGTAGACATGCCTTTCAAACTGCAGCCATTGTGATTTTAGTCCACAGTCCAACAGAAATAAAAAGATATGTTCTTTACACCTGGAACCAGGAGAGCCAGGATGCAAGAGCAATTGGGTTTGCCCAGATCTTTCTGCTTGGTGCCATTGACTGCATTCATGTAGCACTCAGATCTTGTAGCAACACGTGGTGAACTATGTCAACCACAAGGGATTTCACTCACTGAATGGGCAGTTGATGCGTGACTACCACACCCTGCAGATCTGTGCACAGTTTTCAGGGAGTGTGTGTGACTCCTTCATTCTCAGTTGGCCACAGATCCCTGGAGTCTTCCAGGGTCCAGAGAGGCTGTAGGGATGTCTCCTCAGGGACAAGGGCTACCTGCAGAGTCCGTGGCTGATGACACCTTTGTGGCAGCCTCAGACTGCAGCAGAGCAAAGGTATAATGAGCTCATGCTGCAACTCGCAACTTGGTGGAGCAAACCATCAGGTGCGGAAAATGAGTTCCTGCTGCCTGAGCTGGTCTGGTGGAGCCTGCCATACAGACCAAAGAGGGTGTCACACATCGTTGCCACCCGCGGTGCCCTTTACATCCTGGCCCTGCAATGGGGAGAGGAGCTGGCTGAAGAGGAGACGCAGGAGCTGGAGGCCTCCTCCGATGAGGAGTACATTGATGGTGATGAGGGTGAGGAGGTCCTCGACTACGACGATGGTGGTGATGAGGCCATCGCACTAGCCAGATGAGGCAGGCGTGCTCGGGAGGCCTTCATAGCTGCTAGATTTGTGGAGGATGTGACGACATGCAGTGAGAAGACCCCAAAGATCCTCACAATGCACCTGTGAATGTTTGACTCCAGTCTGGCTTATGGCAGTGCACATACCCTCTGTGATAATGCTCCTGTCATGGAGACACAGTGTAGACCCTAATGGTCACTCGATTGCAGGAGGATGATGATGACACGCAGTGAGGACACTCCATAAATCTTCACATCGCCTCTGAGAATGTCTGACTCCTGTCTGGCTGAGGGCAGCTCGCTTGCGCTCCATGATCAGGGCCATATCATAGAGATGCAGCCATGAAACACTAGAAGCATCTGATCCTTTGTCCGCCTTCAGCACCTGAGCCCTTCAGGAGCACAGCATCATTGGTCACAGATGCTGAAGAGATGGGGGCCACCCACCTTAAAGGCACTGAGGGCACACAGAGAGGATGACAGAACTCTGTGACATCTGCCCACTTCATTCTGGCAGCAAAGACAAGTACCATCTAAGTAATGTGCCCAGGGAGTGTGAGGCTGGACCATCACTGTGGTCTGAAGGCTGCACAAAGCACAGGGAAGAGGCCCTGGACTAAGGCACCTGCCTTTATCTTGTGCAGAAAGTGTTCACATGTGAGTGACATGAACACTGCTCATCAGAACAAGGAGCCATAGGCAGGATGACATTCATGGGAGTTTATTGACAATAGTGAACATTACGTACAAGTGACTAACACCCGTGCCCAGGCTGTGTAACTATATCTTCTTAACTAGGCCTTCCGTGCTCAGTGGGCACCGCGGGGACTGAGGTGCTTTATCGACCCCTTTAATCACGTTTTAATTTAAAGTTTGTAAGTTTCCTTTAAACTTTGTTCTTGGTTTTACAGCTGACCTGAATTAGGGGCTGTGCCTGATGTATCTCAATTTTGTTAATTTGGTTTGATTGTTTTAACTCGAAAGAGTTACATCTTCTTAACTTTTCTATTCCTGCTGCTACATCTTACTGCTCCCCAGACATCCACAGCAGAGGTGGAGGCAGCCTGCTGACTGCTACACCCTGCCTGTGATGACCTTGACGGGCGTCCTATGGAGGACCGAGACCTGGAGGGTCCCGGTCTGCTTTCGGGGTCCTGCTGTGTGGCAGTGACACCCTCCTTGAGCTGTGGAGCTGGAGATGCAGGGGTCACAGGAAGAGGGCATTCGGATGAGCTGGACACTCCCGGAATCACTTGGGTAGATGGCCGTGGGGGGTACACCTGCTAATCCTCTTCCTTATGGATGCCGAAGGGACCCTGGCTGACTCCTTGAGGAGAAGGCGTAGCTGGAGTGAGATCAAGCTGCCCTGTCCCCCTCTCGTGTACACTCTGTTGGAGGTCAACTATGGCATCAGCGATGGAGTTGAGCCCATGCGGCAGTGCAGGAGTGATGTCCTGGACCAAGGTCACCATGGTGGCTGCCACCCTACATGTGTTGGCATGCCGGCACCATCATCTCAGCCTGAAGGTGGATGTACTCCTCCATCATGCCTTACAATCTGAGGAGTGCAGCAGACATCCCTTCCTGATGTTCCCGAGCTTGCCTTTGAGTCCAAAGGCTTGTCATTTGACTCTGACTCAGCAAACTTTTGGCTTCCAGCAGTCCTCCAAGTTCCAGATGCCTCGGAAATCCCTGCAGCTTCCTGACATGGATCAGAATGTGTGATTTGCTCACCAGGTTGTGATCCCAAAGCTACTCTAAAGCTAGGTCCCACCGAGGTGTGTGTCTCTGCACTGGTGGAGGGTGTGGGTGTGCGCTGTGACAGGACTTCAGGGAGGGTGCCTCCTGATTCCTCTACAGAGGTTTCTTCGGGGCTTGATTGGAGGCCCTGGGTCACGGACTCCTTTGGCTGTTTGGCAGATGTACCTGTGAAAGTAAGGGGAGATAATTAGTGCATGGCAGTGGCCTGTGAAACAAGACATATCATTCACGGCATGGGTGTCTGATGGATGTTGTACTGCTGGATCCTCACTTGGTAGAGCACTGGGGACATCACCATCAGGATAGGACCGGTCCAGATCCTCACCAGCCAGCTGGATGGCTGTGTTTTCAAAGTTTTCAGGCCTTGATTTCAGGCATTCCTCCACCAGCCTGCGACCTCTCTCACTTGTTGTGTGCCAGCTTGTCCTGCATGAATATGCCTAGCATGTGTGGGTGGTGAGTGGTCCCATGGACGGGATGAGGACCATGAAGGTGTGCGTGAGAGAGTGAATGGTGATGTCCCTTGAACTGGCAGTGAGTGAGATCCCTGTGGATGTGTGATGGGTTTGTGAGTGTGTGAGTTGAAAGTGATGAGAAGAGTGACTTACCCTGGCGGAACAGAGGAGATCATTCATCCTCTTGTGGGACCGGGTGGTTGTCCTCTTTTGCAAGGGGTTGGCACTGACTACCGCTCCCACCACCTCCCAAGCTGGACTGGTGAGTTTGCTCCCATCCTATGGCAGAGCGGGGGTAGAGGACATCATGGCAAGCCTCCACTGCGTCCGAAAGACGCTCGAGGGACACGTAATTGAACTTGGGGGCTAAAGTCTTTTTGCCTTTCGGAGCCATGTCTTCTTTGCAGCAGTGGTGGGCTGGAAACACTGAGAGGGGTGTGTGCAGCTGCACATTAAATATGGTGCCCGGTGTGATGAAGCAGTGAGATGATTGGGTGGTGGGTGAATGACAGCCTGCCTGCCATGGAAACGGCGTCTTCCCCGGTAATGCATAATTAATGCGGCGGGTTTGGAACGATATGGCATGAAAATCCGCCATTGTGGTCGGCAGGTAAAACACCTCAGTGCAAATCTGGGATGATTCTGCCCACAGTCTCAGGATACAGGGTAGGCCGTTTTGGACTAAGATGAAGAAAAACTTCTTCACTCAGAGGTTGGTGAAGCTATGGAATTCTCTAACACAGAAAGCTGTGGAGGCCAAGTCACTAAAAAAAACATTTAAGAAGGAAATGGATAGATTCCTGGACTCTAAAGGTGTCAAGGGATATGGAGAGACAGCGGGAGTACAGCATTGAGATAGAGGATCGGCCCTGATCATGTTGAATGGTGGAGCAGGCTCGAGAGGCCTATTGACCTACTCCTACTCCTATTTTCTATGTTTCTGTGTAAGATTTCACAAACAGCAACATAATAATGGCCAAGCCATCTATTTCAGTAATGCTGATTGAGTAACAAATATTGGCCAGGACATCAAGAATAACAAAGATAAAAGCAAAAAAACTGCGGATGCTGGAAATCTGCAACAAAAACAAAAATTGCTGGAAAAACTCAGCAGGTCTGACAGCATCGGTGGAAAGGAAAACAGAGTTAACCTTTCGAGTCCGTATGACTCTTTATCAGAACTAAAGAGAAACATATAAAGTGAAATATAAGCTGTTTAAGGGGGGTGGTACAGGTGGAGCTGGATAGAGGGCCACTGATAGGTGGAGGCAAAGGAGAGATTGCCAAAGATGTGATGAACAAAAGGTCAAAGGGGTGTTGACGGTAGTGATATTAGCTAAAGGATGTGCTAATGGTGACATTAAGGGTAGAAAGCAGGATGAGCCAGTGACAGATGGCCCTAGTTGGCGTGGGGTGGGGGGAAGGGATCGAAATAGGCTAAAAGGTGGAGATAAAACAATGTATGGAAATACATTTTTAAAAATAATAATAGAAATAGATGGGAAAAGAAAAAAAATAGCAAAAAAAATTATAATAATTAGAAAAAAGGGGACCAAAAAGGGGGTAAGGATGGAGGCGAGAGTTCATGAACTCGATGTTAAGTCAGGAAGGCTGTAAAGTGCCTAGTCGGAAGATGAGGTTCTGTTCCTCCAGTTTGCATTGAGCTTCACTGGAACATTGCAGCAGGCCAAGGACGGACATGTGGGCATGAGAGCAGAGTGGAATGTTGAAATGGCAAATGACAGGGTTATGCTTGCGGACAGGCTGAAGGTGTTCCACAAAGCGGTCACCCAGTCTGCGTTTGGTCTCTCCAATGTAGAGGGGGACCCTATCATGTATATGGGAGGGAGAGGAAGGTGTGAGGGCGGATGCGCGGGAGATGGGCCGGACACGGTTGAGGGCCCTGTCAACCACCGTGAGTGGAAAACCTCGGTTAAGGAAGAAGGAAGACATGTCAGAAGAACTGTTTTGGAAAGTGGCATCATCAGAACAGATGCGACGGAGGCGAAGGAACTGAGAGAATGGGATGGAGTCCATACAGGAAGCGGGGTGTGAGGAGCTGTGGTTGAGGTAGCTGTGGGAGTCGGTGGGCTTGTAATGGATATCGGTGGAATTATGAACATCAAGAATAACTCTTATGCTCTTCAAAATAATGCCATATGACCTTTTACACCACCGGAGAGAGCAGACAAGGCCTCAGTTGTATATTTCATCTGAAAAAAAGGCACCTCCAACAGTGCAGCACTCCCTCCTCCTGCACAGGATAATCAGCTTAGATATTTGTCCCTGAGCCTCTGCAGTGTGACTTCAAACCAAAGCCTTCGGACTCAGAAGCTAGAGTGCTATCTGAGTCATAGCTGACTCCGAAGTGACAAGAATGAACAGAAACAGCTATGTAAATTGTTTCAAAAGGAAGAGGTGCAAAGGAAGAATGCAGTGGGAGGAAAGTGAGTGGTAAATTAAAAATAAACAGTGGTCTTTTTAACTTAGTAAAGAGTGAAACTAAGAAATTGTGGAAGAAAGTAGCCAATGGATGCAGGTAGCCACCAATTAACTCATTTTGCATTTCAGCCCATATCAACACACTGTGTTTATCTCCTGAGAGAGAGAGTGCACCAGATCAATCCTAGTCTTTCTGATATCTTCAATCTCTGACTTCTCCACACACCCCAACACATGACTTGTCTCATTATTCCATATGGAATGCACTGACGCTGAGAACAGACTTCTGGGATACTGTTGGCTGAGAATCCCTGATTTTGGCCACTTGTCCTGATTTTACCAGGCTCGCTGCCTGCTTGAGAATTTGCAATGCCTGGCTTTTGGCTTTTCCAGAGGTGGAGTGGTGCCTGTGGACCTCCAGTCTTGGCAGCCCAGATCTGGGCAAGTTGCTTTATTTGCACGGGTATTTCTTGTTTTTTGGTTTGTCCCCCTTTAACTCATGGAATTCACCAAGCCCTGTTGTCTCGTTTGTAAAACAAACACAAATCAGAACCTTGAGATCGGTTGGTATCAGTAAGTTGACAGAGATGCAAATTACTGGAAATAAAAGCAAAATACTGCAGATGCTGGAAATCCGAAGTAAAAATAGAAAGTGCTGGGAAACCCAGAAGATCTGGCAGCTCTGTGGAAAGAGAAATAGAGCTTACATTTTGAGCCAAATATGACTCTTTAGAACTCCAAATGAATGGGAACAATGATTTAAGCTTCAAAGTGTGGAATTTCCTATGTATGTGTTCCCAGCCACAAGCTAATTTGGGGCATAAACCAAATATCTGCTTTAAGATAATAGGGGAAATTCAGGTGCAAGTGTGTGACAGCCTGGAGGAAGAAGAATATGTAGAACATGGTGGCTGATAGGATGTGAGCAGCAGAGTTTCGGATGGGCTGAGGTCTGCAGAGGGTGGAGGATAGGTGGCCACCAGGAGATTATATCCAAAGTTTGATTATTTTTATTCCAGTAGAATAAAGCTGGAGGATGGATTTGGAAATCACTGTAAAGGGGTGGAAGTGTTGGACACAGAAGATTTAATTTCTAGCAGCTTCCCCTAACCCTGCTCTACCGTGAATATTTTAGTTTTGTCATTTTGTTGTATTTCTTCCTTTCAAGCTGAATATATATATATATATATATATATCATGGTAAGATGAGAGATATTTAAAAGACAATAATGAGAAGTTGGTTCTAAAGACTCCCACTCAGGGTTCTGTTTCTTTCACTGCAAGTCTAACTTCAGAAAATGTGAGTCAATGTTCACCTTCATCAAATGCTGAATCAGGCCATTTGCAGAGTGTAACTCTACCAGAAAGTTGACAGGTCCTTCGTAATGTTTCAAATAAGGCCATAGGATATCATTTTGATTTTGGTTCCTGATGTTGAAGCTTTTGTTAGGACAATGATCTTCCAGACCATATGTAATGAGTGTCCAGGGTTACAAGGCCCAAAACTGTGCATGGAGATCTGTTCAAGGTGCCCAGGCCATTTCTGCACCTCTTTTCATCAATTGCTTTTTTCTACTATTACCTGTTTTTCAGGAACATGATTGGCAACTGTTATGCTGTTAATTTTTGCCCTATAGCTCCATGAATACCATCAATTACTTTCCAGTGGAATCCTCACCTGCTGGGACTATCAGACTTACATCTGCAAGCTAAGATTAAAAACAAAACCCTAAGGGGAAAAGGCAATAGGCAACAAATGTATTGGGCATGTGATTGGAATATCATTTCCTCAGAACCCAACTCAACAACAATGTTGATGAAATCACTGACGAGGGCTTCAGTGATGCAGAGAGACCAGACAACATAGAGTTATTCTTCTTCGAGCAGAGAAGATCATGGGGAGATTGAATAGAGATATTCAAAATTATGAAGGCCCAGTGGCATGAACATCAGTAACCAGAGCAACATATTTAAGGTAGTTGGTAAAAGGCAACTACAGTTAAGAAGTGTTTTTAAGCAGCAAATTGTTATGAAATTGCTCTGCCTGAAAGGGTGGTGGAAGCAGATTCAATAATACCTTTCCAAACAGTGCAGGATATATGTTGGAAAAGGTTAGGAGGAAGAATGGGGAAGCGGGACCAATTCTTTCAAAGAACCAGCGCAGGCACACTAGGCTAAATGGCCTCCTTCTATGTTCAATGATTCTATGACACTCATTATAGCAAAATGTTAATAGCAGCAGTAAGACAAACCCTTGGATGCTTGATTTTATGTTACATCTTTAGCGGAGTTATATATCCCGAGGCACTTCCCAGAAGCACTTACAAACAAGATTTGACACTGAGCCACTTAAGAGGATATATTGTGAAGGCATTGGAGAGAGTGCAGAAGAGATTAATGAGAATGTTTCAGGGATGAGGAACTTCAGTTGTGAAGGTAGATTGGAGAAGTTAGGACTGTTTTCCTTGGAGAAAAGAAGACTGAGAGGAGATTTGATAGAGGTGTTCAAAATCATGAGGCCTCTGGACAGAGTAGGTAGGGAGAAACTGTTTCCACTCTTGAAAGGATTGAGAACGAGAGGGAACAGATTTCAAGTAATTTGCAAAAGAAGCAAAAGTGATATGAGAAAAACTTTTTCACGCAGCGAGTGGTTAATACCCGGAATGCATGGCCTGAGGCTGTGGTGGAGGCAGGTTCAATGAACGCATTCAAAAAGGAATTAGACTGTTATTTGAAAAGGAACAAATTGCAGGGTTATGGGGAGAGGGCGGGAGAGTGGCATTAAGTAAATTGTTCGTTTGGAGAGCTGGTGCAGACACGATGGGCTGAATGGCTTCCTTCTGCCCTGTGATTGGGTCAGATGACCAAATGCTTGATCAAAGAGACAGGTTTTAAGGAGTATTTTGAAGGAGGAAAGAAAAGTAGACAAGTGGAGAGGGAATAGGCAGGGAATTCCAGAGCTCAGAGCCTCTTTAGATTAAAGTTCAGCCACCAATGTTGGAACGATTAAAATCTGAGGTGCAGAAGAGACCAGGATTGGAGGAGCTGAAGGGCTGGAGGAGAATTTAGAGATTGGGAGGAGTGAAACCATAAAGGAATTTAAAAACAAGCAGTTGCCAGGGACAGGAATGGAGTCAATGGCTAGGGAATAGAATTTGTGGCAGGAACTAATTACACTGGTTCAGTCTTCCCAGTATTTAGTTGAATTTTATGCTTTCCTTCTACAGAATCTAACTACTTTGACCTCAATGACAAAGAATCACAAGTAAATTATATTGTAAGTAGCTTTTTCAATCGGGGAGAAGGAACAACATATTTTAGTCAGACAATGGTAAATTCCGAGAGAACCATTAAGTTAGGTCTCTGAGTGCAAGGAGAGTGCAGTCTATTGATGTATCTAGTGACCCTGTCAGTAAGTTAGAGTTTGGTTCAAGATTTTCTAGAGGTGCCAATCCCAGAGCCCCAGCCTAATTGCAAAGGTCCAGCAACAACCAGTTCTGAGGAGAATTCACAATTCCTGCTCACAGGCAAGAGAATAAATGAAGCACTCTTTTTGCACAATACATGTGGGAGCATTTTACATTGAGGAGGTTCAGCACTTTGAAGGACTTTGTGGCTGAAATTAGTGCCATATGTGCTTAGTGGACTGTCCAATAAATCTGTGAAAGCTATCTTTGTTGCATCTATTTAAGGTGTAGTTTATAGTTTATATTCTTCACAATTTGCCTGTTAATTCATGTTTAATTTATGTTGATTTTAGTTTGATTGTTAAAGCAAAAGTTATAAAAAGTGATACCTTGTCCATTGGTTTTCTCTTTGAGGTCATTTGGTTTTTTGGTCTCTGTAGGGATCATAACAACCATGGCCTATTTTCTTGTTTATTTTGCTTTACACAGTGTTCAACCTGGAAATTATTTGTGTAACATGCTTCAACATGTTAGCATTCTTAATTGCAGCCTATGTCTAAGCAGGAGTTATCCAGGTCAGTTAAGTGTCCTGGTTAATATTTACCTCTCAATAAATGTCGACAAGAAACAAGTTATCTGATTATTATTAGATTTCTGCTTGGGGGACCATCCTGTACCAAAATTCCTACATTACTTTATTGACTGTAAAGCACATTGGGACATACTGCGGTTGTGAAAGGTGCTATATAAATGCATGTCTATTTTCATTCAGGTGCTAATATGAGTGTTTATGAATGGCAGTCTGCTGACCTATAGTGCAAAATCTGTATAAAACTCTTGAACCCTTGTCCCCAAGTTTAATGTGTTTCATGGCAGTATATTGTGAATTTACAATATTATAAATTGAGCAGCATAATAATTATTCTGCAAGTCTTTTGAGGGACAACAGATGCAGTCAGAATGACTTTTGCATCTCTTCAGCAATGTAACAAGGAGTTCCATTATCAAAGAGCATACCCCTCTGAATGTGCCATGGACTCTGAGCAGAGAGTTTTACAGTGGTATCTGGAACAACTCTGGAAAGGAGTTAAAAAAAATGCAGCCAAGAATCGTGTTTTTTTAATTACAAAGGATGCCATATTACTTTTCTGCAACAGAGTGCAATTACACTGTGAGACATATATAATTATAAATATTTTCAGTGCCACAGCTGTGCGATTTATTTTGGGGGGGTATAGCTCTGTAAAATATATTTGAAGGTGGCAGGGCAAGCTGAGAAGCTGTTTAAAAAAGAAAATGTATTTATTAATAGGGAAGTAGAGTACAAAAGCAAGAAAATTATGCTAAACCTTTACAAATGCTTGTTAAGCCTCTACTGGAGTATTGCGTTCAATTCTAGACGTCACACAGGCACAAAACAAATGCAGAATATGGCGACCTGGTCAAAAGTCCATTGACATCAGTAGGACTGGAAGATCCCGGTAGCAGGAGAGGCCGGAAAATTCTGGCTATAGTTGTTTTTGGAGTGTTACGTTTGTTCCAAATGATACTTACTTTGAAATTGATATGGTTGTGCACATTCTTATTACTACATTTTATTAATGTTTGAAAGATTTATAGTATTGCATGCTTTGTACCAGCATTTTTTATTATCAGTTTTAATTTTCAACATGTAAATACACCATTGATACAGAAATTCCAAACGGCTCTGTTCAAATTTAGGACTGACGCAAGCTGCCTTTTTTGAGAAAAGAACTTTACAACAAAAATGAATAAAGCTGCACTCATTTATAAACATGGGCAAGAATTTGCATTGAATTACATGGAATCTGCAGCACTGAAACAGCCCAACTAGTCTGTGCTGTTTATAGTCCACACAAGTTTCCTTCCATTCTATCTGCCTGATTTCAGTCTTACAGCATATCTTTGTTTCATTCATTCATGGGATGTGGCCTAGCTGGCGACCTTCTGGCTGGGCCAGCATTTATTCCCCATCCCTAGTTGCCCTTGAGAAGGCGGCGGTGAGCTGCCTTCTTGAACCACTGCAGTCCATGCGGTGTAGGTACACCCACAGGGCTGTTAGGGAGGGAGTTCCAAGATTTTGACCCAGCAACAGTGAAGGAACGGCGATATATTTCCAAGTCAGGGTGGTGAGTGGCTTGGAGGAGAACTTCCAGGCGGAGGTGTTCCCATGTGTCTGCTGCCCTTGTCCTTCTAGATGCTAGTGGTTCTGGGTTTGGAAGGTGCTGTCTAAGGATTCTAAGGATTATTCCCATTTCTCTGATGTACTCGTCTAGTACTCATCCATTTGTAAGCATCTAAGTTATGTGCTTCAATCACTCCTGTGGTAGCAGCATTCTAACTGTTGTCTGAGTAAAGAAATTTCTTCTTATTTCCCTGTTGGATTTATTGGTAACGACATTACATTTCTAGCCCTTTTGCATTCTCCCACAAGTGGAAACATTTCTCTGCATCAATTCAGCTATTTGCCCTCAGAGTCCACATGAATGAACCTTTGTCATGAGCCTACTCTGTGGTACCTTTATCATAGATTTTTTTACAATCCAATAACTTGACATCTAGTATATTAACCTTGTCTATGTCTTCAAAGAATACTGTTGGGTTAGGCATGATTTGGCATTTTGGGATCCATGTTGACTATTTTTACTTATATTTTCTGACCCTGGATATTCTTCTGTCACTATCGTGGAGCTCGAACCTATGACTCCTGACCTGGAGACAAAAGTTTGATACTCAGCAAAGCAGACCCCTTAGAGCTATTATGATGGGCTGGCTTAGATATTTGAGGAAATATATACTGGGTGGGCTGCCACAAGGCTCGATATTGGGAACACTACTACTTCTCATTGACATGAATGACTTGGACTCAGAAACCCAAGGTAAATTGATTACATTTGCTGATGATACCAAACTGGGAGGAGCAGTGGAAATGGAGGAAATAACTTTCAAAGTATAGAAAGAGTTAGACAAGGTAAATATGTGAGTGGGTCATGGCAGAATAAATTCAATGCAACTAAAATACAAAATGAGATAGAACACTAAGGAAAACAATTCACGTGGTGCAAGTGTTTCTAACGAGTAACAGTAGACTAAATTTCCATTTGAGAATCTTGTGGAGTATTGAGTGATGAAGTTTTCCTATTGTTCTTTGTGGGCTGGCTTTGAATATTGATACCACTGTAGATGACATTGTCTGTGTTGTTAAGTGAGCGCCTTTCCACTTCACCACTCCATGCTGGGGGTTTCTTTTGAAACTGCACTGTTGCATAAATGATTCCATTTTCACTATTATTGAACTGGACATCTCCATAGCTGTGTGTTTTTGGTGAGCTACTTTGAGTGACCCTCACATTTTCATATATAGTGCTCTCCTCCGCTGCTACCAATTGCTACAATATAAAAAAAATACATGATGCAATTTATTTCTGATTAACTTGATTGGTGATTTGTGCTGTTATGAGGAGAAATTTATTTCTTGATTACTATGTCAAGTCTATGCTGGTGTCATTCTCCTAATGAGCCTCCCTCTTCATCTAATCTCACCAATAAATCTTTCAATTCCTTTCTCCATCATGTGCTTATCTAGCTTCCCCTTGAATAGATTTATGATATCGGCATCAACTACTCGCTGTGGTAGCGAGTTCCACACTCTGACCACTGGTAAAGAATCCTCCTGCACTCCCTCCTTCTTTTCTAAGGATTGGTTGAGGCGAATAGCATTGTTACAATTAAGGCAAAGCTAGATAAGCACGTGAGGGAGAAAGAAATAGAAGGAAATGCTGATAGAGTTAGATGAGTCAGTTGGACTGAACGACCTGTTTCTGGATCCTGTGAAGTTTATGTTATCCAGTTCTGCAAATTTCCAAACATTATTTACACTTCCTTCATCCTTACCTCATTATCGTTTAAAGACTTGTTTCTTCGATAACATACAATGCCGATTGAATCTGAAAAATCACAATGTTATTGTTGAAAGAACTGTAACAGGAATGGTTAATATGCTTAAAATTGTTGTGTTGCAGTGTGCATAATCTTACAATTGATCTACATTCATGCGAACCTCATCTGCATTGCGCTCATGATTTCCCTATATAGAGCGGAAATAGCTGTTGGTTATTTTGCATAATATTCAGCAAGAGTGAAGATAACTCTCACTCCCACCATCTGATGGAGCAGATGTTGTAATTGAATCTTGATTTTTATCCCTTTAATTCCTACATGGTGCTCTGTCACATTATTGCCCAAGATGTGAAGGTGAAAATTAAACCCCTTCACCCTCCACTCCCACCCCCCACCACCCCCCACCAGCCAATATGTGTTTAGAATTTTGCAACACAAAGATCCCATCAATCCTACACTGAAAAGGAGCTCCTGTTCTGTTCTGATATCAGGGGGTAGACCAAACAATTCATTACAGGGAAAAATGAGCAGCCAAATTTACTTATGCAGAGTTAAAAACAGGCTCTGTCTTTTGACTCAACTGTGTATTTTGGAGAAAGGGAGGAACCAACTTATGTGACAGCAAACAAAATCTATTTACTTAGCAGGGTCTATTCAAAAGGTGCACAATACCAAACAGTCTACAGAATCTACTTTAAAGAAGTCTCTACTAGCTAGAGGAAACAGAATTGATGGCTGAAACTAACTCAAATTTTCCTTCTAAGAACAGGGTTATTTCTCCAGCAAAATCAATGTGGAAGATAGTTTTACACAAATTATGTCCGTGTAGTCAATCCCAGTCAGTTACAGCAGTGCGGTCTACATGTGTGATGGATGTGGGAATTATCCAACATCTCCATGGCCGGGGATAGTGGTTTCACTATGAGCAGCTGGATGAATCAGAGGATCAACCTCTGGAACTGCATTGACAATACATTAACTCATCTATATCGTTGGTCCATGAACAGTATTTGTCTCAGGGGACCACAGCTGTTTGTGGCAACTCTTTCTGGGGCAACTGAAAACTAATACCTTTTGCTCGCTCTTCAATTCTTTGTATCTCCTTCTGCTTCAAATCAGTTTCCTAATTTTCCCTAAAAGAAATCGGATGGTTTCTACCATTCCTTGTGGCAAATCATTTCATGCTTCAACTAGCTTCTGATTAATTAAACTTCTCTTAACCTTTTTCTTCAGTCACCCGGTAATAATTTAAAATTCATGACCCTTCAGCACTGACTCCCTGACCAGAAGAAATAACTTTCCCTTAGCCACTTGATCATTCGTTTCATTGAAAATCTCTGGTAAACAAGAAGGAAAAGGAAGAAAATGTGAAGTAAAAAAAAATAGAGAAACTTGACCTTTTTTGTCAAAGTATAGTCTGCATGTGTAAGGATGGTCATAAACATGTGTGATTATCATCGTAATACTCGGAGCAGATTTAACCTTTAAACACCTGTATCCTAAATGAAAGAGTTAGGAGATCGCTTTTTCTACTAGAATCTTGCAGATCCTGTTCCCTTATTGAAGTGAAGAGTTGTGAAACATGGTCAAGTTGACTAACCTTCCTGCTACTGCCGTATCTGCAATGAGATGCACTATTGTTTGCACAACCTTTTCCTCTCAAACCTTCCAGCAGCAGCAGAATTAATTGCCACAGAGTAAAAATAAGAGTAATGATGGGTGAAAAATGAGCAACTAATGGGTTTTATTAGATTTTATAAACATCTTGTGGTGCCGTCTCTGCTTTAATTAACATCCCAGCCATCACTGTGTCAACTTTAAGACTCAGGCTTTGAAATTTCACATCTGGATTTGGCTTCAGATGTCAAAGCCAAACACATCTGGATTCCCACTGTACAAAGCTTTGGCTTCAAAATTGAACTGTTTTTATCGATGTTGCCAGGGTTGGTGTCACAGGGAAAATATTTTGACCTGCACATTTTTTTTGTACGAGCGCTTAAAGTGCGCTCAGCAAATTGGTACATTCATGACTTTAAGGCAATCATTAATTCATTCTATTCATGGCTTTCCTGACTTCTTGCTGACAGGAATTTGGTGAACATACCAAAGGGACTCCCTCTGAAAGATTACTCACTGAAAGAAAAGAGTTGACATTTCGAGTCCTCGTGACCCTTCAACAGAGCTAGGCGAATCCCAGGAAGGGGTGAAATATATTTCACCCCTTCCTGGGATTCGCCTAGTTCTGTCGAAGGGTCATGAGGACTCGAAATGTCAACTCTTTTCTTCTCCGCCGATGCTGCCAGACCTGCTGAGTTTTTCCAGGTAATTCTGTTTTTGTTTTGGATTTCCAGCATCCGCAGTTTTTTGTTTTTTGTTTTTTGTTTTTACTCACTGAAAGATATGATTTGGGGAAGACTGGGCTTGCTTGGTCTTAAACAGATCTATAATCACAAAAAGAAACTAAACAGAATCAGATTGTATTCTTACAACCCGCAGAAAATCTAATAAGTACTTGAGAAAACATTCCAACATTGGTCATCCAAACTAATCCCTTTAGAGAAGAAATATCAATCCAGTATTTGACTGCAACTGATTACGATTGGGTCAAAAGAGAAAAAATTAGCTCATTAAATCCTCAACACTTTCAATTACAAGGGCGGAATCTTCCGGCCTTACCAGCAGCGGGAATCCTGGTGTACTTAATTTGGCGGGAAAGCAAACGTCTGTTCCCTGATGTCGGCACGAGCTGTCGGAATCTTGTTCACCCAACTTTCAAGGTGGAATGAGCTTCCCGATGACCAATGTCGGGAAGACCTTTTGTGTGCATTAACGTTATGTTAATAGGCCTAGAGGGCCCCGGCCTGTTCAGTTGCAAGCGCACCATCTTCAGCCTGACCTGCTGGAATTGATGGGGCCGCTGGCCAGAGGGCAGGTGGAGTGGCAGGGCACCCTTGGAGTGTCCTGGGTCGATGCACTGAGGTGCTAGGTTGGCACTACTCCTCCCTGTGGGTGCCCGATGGCACCTCCTTGACTCCCTGAGGAGAAGAGGCACCTGGAGGGAGGCCAAGGTGCCCTGTGCCCCTCTTGCCTTGTCATTGCTGAAACACACCGATGGCTAGACTGATGGTGTGGCAGGTTCAAGCGCAAATCTGGCAGAAACTGTGTTCTGCTGGACCTGGGTTTCCAAGATGGCCACCACCCATCCCTTTGCACTTGCATGCTGGAACCACAACAACAGACAAAATGTAGATGGATTCCCGCAGTCTTCTGTCTAGTCTGCGGATGGCGTCTGACAATCCTGCTTGATGTTTCCCTGCCTATCTCTGCATCTCCAAGAGGCCTGTTAGGGCTGAATCCAGGGGCTCGTTGTCTGAATTGGACTCAGCAAGGGCCTGGTCTCCAGCAGTCCTCTGAGTGACAGAGACCTCAGCTGTCACTACCTCCGCCAGCTGTGGATCCATGTCTATGAGGCGATCACTTGATTCTGAACCCGGGCCTGCTCTAAAACTAGGACCCACCGAAGTGGATAGATCTGCACTGGTGGGGCATGTGGGTGAATGGTGTGATGGTGCTTCCTCTGACACTTCCTCGTCAAAGTGGGGCTGGGGCTGTGACATCTCGTGGATGATGTCCGCCCCCATTTCTTGCTGGTATCTGGGATAGAGAAAAGAGAGTATTAGGGATTGACTAAGCAGGCTCGTACATTAAAGATCACTCACAGTCAATGCCCCCGCATATTGTAGATGGAGACTGGATGTTGGGGAGGGGGGAAGGCTGATCTCACCTTCCGCACAAACTCTTCTGCCAACTCTGCGGCCTGTCCCTCAGAAATTCTGAGGGGACGAAGTTCTGGAGTGCCACCTCCTGTCTTGGCCCACTCTTTTTGGCTGCAAGCCATTTTGTCCTGCAGAAAGACAGAAGGATTGATTGTGAGACTATCGGGTGAATCACTGGTTCAGAAACATGCATGTCTATTGTCGCTGTTGAGCCCTCCCCAGTAAGTGATTAAGAAGCTGTTTGTCCTGGAACTAATATGAGATAGAGAGCTTAAAGTGGCTGGTACACATTCAGTGCTGATGCCCCATCTGCTGGTTGTGTGTGGCATCTCTATGCACTCTAACCCGTAGACGGCCTGATGCCCTTTTTGAGAGTGTGAGTTTGCAGTGAGTAGATGGTGCCACTTACCCTGGCAGAGAACAGCAGGCCATTCCATCTTTCTCTGCATTGCCGGGCTGCCCTTTATTGGACCCCATGGGCGCAAACATCCTCCTAGGCTGCCGCGATCAGGTGGGAGGGCCTCCTGCTCCCATCCCACAGAAACAGCACCTCCCACCTTTCGTGGACAGCGTGGAGGGATGTCTGCTGAGAGCCATGACTGAACCGTGGACCTGCAGGTTGCTGTCTTCTCTTGAACATTATTATGGATGCAGAATCCGGAGCTAGGTTCCCTTTAAGTATGGCATCCGGACATTCGACCCTATGATGTAACGGCTGGGTGGATGACTTCCTGCCAGGCCCTGCCTCGAGATTCACCGAGCTCCTCACGGATGCACAATTAAGGAGCTGAACAGTGCACGATCTCGCATGCTCAGCCATTCCCACCCAATTCCAGCAGAAGTCACTCCTAACTTAGACTCCAGAATGGAAGAGGCCGCCATCCGTCTTACAATCAAAAGACCAAGGCCCATTGAAATCTCACATCCACCAAGTAATTTCCTGTCAGATGCCTCTATCATTCTAAACCCATGGTGAATTTTACTTCCCGCAGGGTTCAGGGAAATATTTGTTTTACCTAGCAACAGCAACAACTTAATCGTCTTCCATTTTTAACACATCTGGACCGGAAGTGCAGATTGCAACAATCATAGGATTCCAACAAACCATATATTTTTATATTCTGCAGCAAACTATTGCCATAAAATGAAGTGATTAAAGAGAAATAGAAACTCACGTTTGTTGATTTGCCTCGGGTACAGAAGTAGAGAAACGGCAAACACCACAAGAATGCCCCCCAGCACTCCGAACACAATGTAAATCAGCCTGTGAAACAGAGAATAGGCAAGGGACAGTGTTGGTTCACAATTGATTCTTGGCCATTTGTTTAAATAAAGCAAAGGTTTATACTTGTAGAACATCTTTCAAGAGCTCAGGACATTCCAAAGCGCTTTACACAATGGAGCAATTTTGAAGTATAGTTAACTGCTGCAAAGAGGGAAATGAGGCAGCTATTTGCACACAGCATGGTCACCGAAACAGGAATGTGATAATGACCAGATAATCTGTTTTAGTCAATGGTGTTGGTTAAGGGATAAATATTGGCCAAGCCTCCAGGGAAATCTCCTTGTGTTTCTTCAAATATTATCATAGGATCTGTTTCATCCACCTGAGGGGGCAAACGGGGCCTGGGTTTAACATCATATCCAAAAGGTGGCACCTCTGGTAGCACGGCACCCCCTCAGTACTGCACTGGAGTGTCAGCCTAGATAATGTGCTCAGGTCTCTGGGGTTAAACAACCCTCTGACGCAGAAAGTGAGTTTACTATTACTGAGCCATGTTTATTACATGTTAAAGTTCACTTTAAGGAAAAGAATACCTGATAAGCTCTGAGAAAATAGAATCAACAACAATTTAATGCACTATATGGATTTTATATTCAGATGATATTCATTGTCAAACCTATACAACAAAACAGACATAGAGATATGACCCAAAATAAAATGCATAGCTTTTCAACATATTTTACATGCCTAATGGTTATCTGGTAAAAAATAAGTACACTGTATACGCTAGAAATGTGAATGAGAAACAGATGTTTCTAGAAACGCTCAGCAGGTCAGCAGGCTTCTATGGGGTGAACAGACCTGTTTAGGTTTGGGTATGAACAAGAATACTGAAGAGGCAACTGCACTTCAACAATAACTATGTCTATTTTCTCCACAGGCTGGATGTACCTGCTGTGTGTTTCCAACACTGTTTGACATTTAGTTGGCGTTTTCTCTTTATCACCGTTGTAACTTCCAAGACCTGATTCCTCAGTGTTTACATCATCGGACTACAATTTCTGCTACTTATTGTCGACAGCTCAGGCTAATAATGCGGAAGTAAGACCAAAGCTGTGAGATATGTCACATACTAGTAATCTCAAGGGCTGTGTGGATACATCACTCTAATTCCTCCCTTTCACCAGCAGAAAAGCAAATACTTTGTCAGTGTCACTCTAGAATAGATAGCGGCAAGGCTAGTTTGGCAAGTACAACTCATCATATACTAAATGAGATTAAGTTAATAGTGAAGTATCCATGGTGAATAAGAGTATCATATGAGGGCTGGCAAATTGGGGGGTGCCTAATTTTAATTCTTCTTTCTCACCAACAAGAATATCAATTTTGTCGAGCAGCTAACACAACAGCATAATGTAAATCCAGTAACCATTTCCATTCTGATGAGCTACATTCCAAAAGATTTTCACCCCTTTGGCCAAAACGATGGGGGTGGGGTGGGGGGGTGGGGGGGGGGCGGGGGGGGTGGGGGTGGTTGGTGCAGGGTAGGGGGTGTGAATTTTATGGACCTCACAAGGGCAGGAAATATGGTGTGTGGGGTGACTCAATTTGGTGGGGAATTCCGATTTCCTGACGGCGGGTTGAGATGCAGTGACAAAGTCAGAGGCACGTTCGTGATGTTTCGCACCTCATGCTCTCCCTGGCACATGGAAGTTTCATTATAATCGAGTGGCAAAAGGTGAAAAGAGAGAAAGTGGAATTGACTCACAGTTCTGGTTACCATGCTGGGAATAAAACCCTGTTGACAAAATTTCAGCTATTGTATCTCATATGCAAGCATAGAGTCATAGACTTATACTGCACAGAAACAGGCCCTTTGGCTCATCGTGTCAGTGCCAGCCATCAAGCACCTATCTATTCTAATCCCATTTTCCAGCACTTGGCCTATAGCCCTGTATGCTATGGTGTTTCTAGTGCTCATCTAAATACTTCTTAAATGTTGTGAGGGTTCCTGCCTCTACCACCCCCTCAGGCAGCATGTTTCGGATTCCAACAACCCTCTGGGTGAAAAAAACTTCCTTCAAATCCCCTCTAAACATTCTGCCCCTTACCTTAAATCTATGCCCCCTGGTTATTGACACCTCTGCTAAAGGGCAAAGTTTATTTTTATCTATCCTATCTATGCCTCTCATAACTTTGTATACCTCTATCAGGTCCCCCCTCAGCCTTCTCTGCTCCAGGGCAAAGGACCCTAGCCTATCCTGTCTCTCTTCATAGCAGAAATGCTCCAACCCAGGCAACATCCTAGTAAATCTCCTGTGCACCCTCTCCGGTACAATCACATCCTTCCTATAGTGTGGCAACCAGAACTGCACACAATACTCCAGCTGTGACCTAACTAGCTTGTTATACGGCTCCAGCATAACCTCCCTGCTCTTATATTCTATGCCTCATCTAATAAAGGCAAGTATCCCATATGCCTTCTTAACCACCTTATCTACCTGTGCTGCTGCCTTCAGGGATCTAAGGACATGTACCAAGGTCCTTCTGATCCTCTGTACTTCCTAGGGTCCTACCATTCATCGTGTATTCCCTTGCTGTGTTAGTCCTCCCAAAATGCATCACCTCACACTTCTCAGGATTAAGTTCCATTTGATTAGCAGTGCTAATCAAGACACCAACAAGGAGAACATTGTACCTTGTGTGAAATTTGGATTCTGAAGATTGGTTTTGATCATCGGTGGAAATGATTTTTGTACTTGTGGAATGTGTCGTTGTTGTAGAATCTTCACAAAAATACTCAGGTCCTGTTGAAACAGGGAATAACATTTAGATTCACCTCATTTTCACTTGTCGTCAACTGAGAGGGTATCATTGTCAAACTAAATCTTCAGTAAGAGACCAGTTGATACAATTAATTCAGATGATTTAATTTCTATATAATTTTCTTCTCTCTCATAGTACGTAGAGATCCTTCTGACACCTGGTTAAGGCTCATTTTTACTGACAATTTCTGTTTCTTTCTCACTCTTGAGAGTTGGTGGAGCAGAGTTACTACTAGAGCAACATAGATCCCTGAAGGCAGCAGCACAGGTAGATAAGGTGGTTAAGAAGACATATGGGATACTTGCCTTTATTAGCTGAGGCATAGAATATAAGAGCAGGGAGGTTATGTTAGAGCTGTATAAAAAGGTGGGCTACAATCCAGATATTCCCTTTTCTGCCATGTGAAAACATAGGCCCAGATTTTCACCACGATGCAGAGCATCTCCATCATGCAAACATCCCAGAAATGGCTGAGAATTCTAGGCCCTGTCCCTGAAACTGGCATTTGCCATCTTTGAGGTGGTGGAACTAGAGTCAGGCTGGTGTTCGCGCATTTGAGAGTTGTGGAGGTAGCTGGTCACTTAAATCACCAGCTGCCTCCACTGAAGTGGGATTTTGGTAGGCCAGGAGCGTGAAACCCAGAGTGCGCAGATTAGACTAGGCAAGGGGAGGCTTGAAAATGGTGCATTCTTATGGCTAGCCAGGGTACCCTTCTGGAGACAAAACGTACCCTTTTGGATAGGGCCCCAGGACACATTTGGAAGAGGTTAGGCACCCCTTTGGCATTGTCAAAACTAAAAATAATAATGCACTTTTAATGCACAAAGTCATTAGAACTGTCAAGCTGTCGAAGAACTATCAAGCTGGCAAGGAACTGTCCAGCTGTAAAAGAAATGTCAAGGAACTGTCAAAACTGTCAAACAAGTGTAAAATCTGTCACAGAATCACAGAATTGTTACGGTGTAGAAGGAGGCCATTCCACCCATCATGTCTGCACTGGCTCTCTGAGCATTTTAACTTAGTGCCAATCTCCTGTCTTTTCCCTCTAACCCTGTACATTATTTCTATCTAAATAATCATCCAATGACATCTTGAATGCTTCAATTGAACCTGCCTCCACCACACTTCCAGGTAGTGCATTCCAAACCCTAACTACTCGCTGTGTGAAAAATTTTTTTCTCACCTCGCATTTGCTTCTTTAGCAAAACACTTTAAAACTGTGCCCCCTGGGTTCTCGATCCGTTTACGAGTGGGAACAATTTCTCCCTATCTACTCTATCCAGATCCCACATGATCTTGAAAACTTCTATCAAGTCAGCTCTTAGCCTTCTCCTCTCTAAGGAAAATAGTCCCAACTTCTCCAATCTTTCCTCATAACTGAAGTGTCTCATCCCTGGAACCATTCTCGTAAACCTCTCCTGCACTCTCTCCAATGCACTCACATCCTTCCTATAGTGTGGCGCCCAGAACTGCACACAATGCTCCAACTGAGGTCTAGCTAGTGTCTTATATAAGTGCCTCATAACCTTGCTGCTCTTGTACTCTATGTCCTATTAATGAAGCCTAGAATACTGCATGCTTTAGAACCTATCCTGCCACCTTTAAAGACTTATGTTATTATACACCCAGGTGTCCCTGCTCCTGCACACCCTTTAGAATAGTATCCTTTATTTTACACTGCCTCTCCATGTTCTTTGTACCAAAGTGTATCACCTCACACATCTTCACATTGAACTTCATCTGCCACCTATCTGCCCAGTCCACCAATGTGTCAATGTCCTTTTGAAGTTCTACACTGTCCTCCTCACAGTTTATAATTCTCCCAAGTTTTGTGTTGTCCGCAAACTTTGAAATTGTCCCCTGCACACCAAGATCTAGATCATTTATATATATCAGGAAAAGCAAGTGTCCCAATACCGACCCCTGGGGAGCTCTACTATAAACCTTCTTCCAGCCTGAAGAGTACCCATTAACCATTACTCTCTGTTTCCTATTCCTCAGCCAATTTTGTATCCACATTGTTACTGTCCCTTTTATTCCAAGACTTATTACTTTCCTCACAAGTCTGTTATGTGGCACTGTATAGAATGCCTTTTAGAAGTCCATATACATCACATCAATGGTCTTGCCCTCATCAATCATCTCTGATACCTCTTCAAAAAACTCCAGCAAGTTAGTTAGACATGATTTTCCTTTAACAAATCCATGCTGACTCTTCTAAATCAATCCACATTTTTCCATGTGACTATTAATTCTATCCTGAATAATTGTCTCTGGAAGTTTCTCCATCACTGAAGTTAAACTGACTGGTCTGTAATTACAGGGCAGCTCTTTACAACCTTCTTTGAACAAGGGCGTAATGTTTGCAATTCTCTTGTCCTTCAGCACCTCCCCCAAATCCAGGGAACATTGAAAGATTATTGCCAGTGCCTCTGCAATTTCCACTCTCTCTTCCTTCAATATTCTTGGATGCATCTCACCCAGTCCCGGTGCCTTCTCGACTTTGAGTACCGACAGCTTATCTAATACCTCTTCCTTATCAATTTTAAACCCTTCTAGTGACTGAGTTTCCTCCTCAGTCAACATGGCCTGGGCAGCATCTGCCTTGTATATAAAGACAGATGTAAAGTATTCATTTAACACCTCAGCCATGCCCTTTGCCTCTACGTGTAGATCCCCTTTCTGGTCCCTAATTGGCCCTACTCCTGCTTTTATCACCGTTTTACTATTGATGTGCTTCTAGAATACTTTGGGATTTCCTTGGGATTTATCATAATCCCTATTTGCTTCTCATATTTGCTTTCTCACATCCCTTCTGAACCTTCTCTATTCAGCTTGGTTCTCAATTGCACTTGCTACCTGACACCTGTCGTAAGCACACTTTTTCTTCTTTAACTTAAATTCAATCTCCTTTGACACCCAGGGAGCTCTGGATTTGTTTGTCCTGCCCTTCCCTTTTGAGGGAACATACCTTGATTGTGCCCAAACCATCTCCTCTTTGAAGGTAGCCCATTGTTCAGCTCCTGTTTTCCCCGTTGAGCTTTGGTTCCAGTCTATCTGGCCCAGCTACGTTCTTGCCCCTTTGGAGTCTGCTTTGTGGCAGTTGATTACTCTTACTCTGGATAGACTAGTGTCATTTTTCACCTTCATCCTAAACCTTATGAAACAATGATCACTGTCCCCTAAATATTCCCCACTGTCACTTGATCTATTTGGCCCATCTCATTCCCAAGAACCAGGTCTAGCTCCTTTCTTGGACTGGACAGATACTGCTGTTGGAAATTATCCTGAACACAACCTAGGAATGCTTGTCCCTCACTGCCCCTTACACTACCACTATCCCCAGCCTATATATGGGAAATTAAAGCCCCCCGTAATAGCTACTCTATGATGTTTATGTCAAAGATGTTAAGGAAGTGTCCAGGGATACTAGGTGAGTTGGCATGGGGGTGCGTAAGGGAACAGGGTGATGAGTGGGGGCATGCGAGTGTGAAGGACCATGGGTGGTGGGTAGAGGGGCATGCATTGGCATAAGGGGTATGGGGCCAAGGGAGGGGCATAGGATGGCATGGGGAATATGAGGGGCCATGGGGAGTGGGTAGAGGGGCATGGGTTGCATAGAGTGTTTGAGGGGTGTGGGGGTTAGATGGGGGGCATGGGTTGGCATAGACTGGCCATGGATAGGGCATAAGGAGTGTGTGGAGGGTGAGGGGGCGAGAGCTATTTTTTGTTTCAATCATTTTTAAAATTGATTCAAACACAGTGCTGAAGCACAGAGACGGGCCTTTCAGCCAGTCCACCTCCGCAACCGGCAGCCTCCGCACTCATCCTGGGGACGACAGGAACAACTTTTAATCCAGCTTGTACCCCTATGAATGAAAATCCCAACTGCGGGCGGCTATTTTTGAAGGTAGGTTTTGCAGAGCCTGGAATTCTCCTCTCTCTGCGAACCCGACCCAGGTATGAAAACCCGGGCCATAAAGTTCCAGGCAGAGAGAGCTGGCCTCTCCCACTGCTGGAAAATGTATTCCTGGGGGTCCAGCAACCACAATCCTGCCCTGGAAGGATGTCCTGGAGGGAAAAAGGGATGGCAGGTGAGCATTGAAGGCAAAGGGACATCAAGCAGCTAATATTCATGTAGTGTTTTCCTGTTAAAAGAATGTATTTGTTCTGGTGAAGAGCCATACAGACTCGAAACGTTAACTGTGTTCCTCTCTGCAGATGCTGTCAGACCTGCGGAGTTTTTCCAGATATTTTTGTTTGTGTTTCAGATTTCCAGCATCCGCAGTATTTTGCTTTTATCACCACAATGAAGAACTCTATCTACTAGACATGTGGGGCCTGAGCTTTGGCGAAGTTGCAGTCAGAGTTGGATTGCCACTCCTCTCCTAGTTTCTTATCCGAAAATCCTTTGGACCCTTTCTCGCCTGAACTTCTGACTGAGGCTGGGTGAGAACTGTGCAGGGGAATGCGCTCCCAGGGGCCTGCTGTCGACGGCTGCAGAGTCGGACACAAGGAGGACTCGCCCCCTCCCTTTTTTTACAACACTTGCTGCCGTAAATCAAGTGAGTTTAAAGGTCCAGTCACTTTCAAGCCAGGCAGAGGTTAGGTTTGACAGGTAAGTGGGGAAATGGGGGAGGGCGGGTGGGGTTCGGTGGTGGGGGGGGCGGGGATGGGGGGAGGGTCAGGATGGGGGAGGGGGTATAGGGCAGGGGATGGTTGGGTAGTTGGGAGGGTTGGGCAGTTGGGGGGTTGGGCAGTTGCTGGGGGTGTCGGACAGTTGGTGGGGTCAGGCAGTGGGGGGGGGTTTGGGTAGTGGGGGGTGTGGGGCAGTTGGGGAAAGGTCAGGCTGTCAGGCTGGGGGGTGGTGGTGCGGTGGGGGGGTTGGGGGGGGGGTGGTGTGTGGCTGGCAGTGGGGTTTGGGAAGTCTGCAGGGGGTGGTCAGGTCTTCCTGGTCCAGGAGTGGTGGGGGTAGTTGGGGGTTGGGAGTGTCCTGTGAGCGGAGGTGTCCCTTGGGGCAACTCCTGTTGGGAGGTCCTGTGGGGTTAGGAGTCCTGTAGGTCTGGGAACCCCATGGCAGGGGTGTAGTCCCGTGGGAAGGTTGTGTTTGGTGTGGGCAGGGCAAGTCCCGTGAGGGTTTGGAGGTGGGAGGAGTCCCGGGGGTGACCTTGGGGGTGGTCAGTATGGGTCAGGACAATTGTTACCCAGAAGCTAGAAGTGGTTTTAATTCTTATAACTTTATCTGGGTAACTATTGATGTAACATAGTCAGGACTGCCCAACCATCCATCTGATTGACCAGTCAGTACAACCATCCGAATTAGGAGCAGGAGTGGGCCGTCAGGCTTGCTCCGCCATTCAATAAGATCATGGCTGATCCGATTCCTCCATATCCCGGCCTACCCCCATAAACTTCACCCCTTTACTTGTCAAGAATCTATCTAGCACTACCTTTAAAATATTCAAAGACTCGACTTCCACCATCTTTTGAGAAAGAGAGTTCCAAAGACCCATGGCCCTCTGTGAGAAAAAAAATTTCTCCTGCTTTCTGTCTTAAACGTGCGACCCCTTATTTTTAAACAGTGACCCCTAGTTCTAGATTCTCCCACAAGATGAAATATCCTTTCCACATCCACCCTGAGAAGACTCCTCTGGGTATTATATGTTTCAATCAAGTCTCCTCTTCCTTTTCTAAATTCCAGCAGATACAAGCTTGGCCTGTCCAACCTTTCCTCATAAGATAACCCTTCCATTCCCAGTACTAGTGAACTAAACCTTCTCTGAACTGCTTCTAATGCATTTACATATTCCTTTAACACCGTACACCAGTACTTTACACCAATACTGTGCACAGTACTTTAATCAGATTCCATTTTAATTTAATGGGATTAATGGAATTCCTACGATGTTTACACATGTTTTGGGGGAATATTTCTGTCCATTTTTTAATGAAAAATGCAAATCAGTGACCTTGTTCAGAACTGTTGAGAAACCAAATAGAGTGAATTTGGTCAGTTCCCGTTGCTCAGGGTGACTGAAGGAATTTAACCAGTGACCAGTTTGGATAAACATTAATTAATTAAAAAATTCAATTACCATTTTGTTTGTTTACAGTAACACTTACCAATGTTGCCGATTTGTGTCACATACACACAGGTCTCCTCTGAGCTGCTGATCACCAACACATTAACCATTTCACTGGTTTTTTCTCCCTGATTATTCAAGGCTGTGCAGTAATATTGATGATGTTGCTGTTTGAAGGATTGACAATGTAGATCCAGTTTATTGGTGTCAGAGATCTTTGAATCTTCAGACAGGGTCTTTTCATACCATGTGTACTGAATGGGAAGGGATCCCTGGACAGACTCACAGAAGATGGACACTGAGCCCCCAGAACATGAGACATTTGGTGGTGATGAAAATTTAAGCACAGGAAGAGACACGGGGTCTGTGGGAAAGAAACAAATATTCACACAATGACTGAGCATCCAAAAATCAAAGACTCTCCAATTTTCACCACTTCTGTATCTCACCCAGGGCCTGTCTTGTTGGAATCTCAACAGTGCATTCAGCTCTCCATATCTCTCCATCCTCCTACCAGCCTGAACTATCACGTCTGTTACTAGATCAGAACTTCAAGCCTCCAGGTCAAGAAAGCAGCAATGATACCGAGAAAGCTTCTATTTGAAAATCAGGGCTAACAATGTCTCTCAGTAGCAGGTAGCCAGCCTATGTTACTGTTTAATTGTTTGAACCTCAGATGTGAATTAGTTGGAGACATTTGTGGATTAGCACAGCAAAAAACAATGATGAAAAATTGCCAGATATCAGTTATAAACTTTGTGGATTTGCTTAGGTGGTGGGAGGTGTTGTTGCCGGTTTGGGGATGGGGGTGGGGGGAGGTGGTGGACAGTAGCGGGGAAAGCTACCCTCCTTATCCATGATGGCACTGGAAATACATTTTCCTGCTGCAGCTAGAAGTTCCTCATTGCTTTTAAAATCCCAGCTTCCCAAGCCTTGGAAAACACAGCCTGCAAACTATTGAATTCAAATGGATCTCAAAATCAGAGGAGTAGAGCCTCAGTTAAATATAATAGGCATTGATCTGCCTCTCCAGAGTAAGACACTCGGACATCTTGAACCCATTACAGTTAAAAAGGAAGCCATTTATGGCCAGTTGGGTGGCACAATTTAAACAATTTAGGGCCCCTCTCTCCTGCCTTTTGGAGATATGGGCACAGGGAGTTTCCACTTGAACTCTGTGTGAGAGCCAATAGCTGAAGCACAAAGGCAACCAGATTCACCAACAATTTTACTGAGAATTGATGGGCCTTCACTACTGTCACTGAGACAAACTCTTACCCTGGCGGAACAGAGGAAGCCATTCACCCTCTTTCGGCACGGGATGGCTGTCCTCTTTTGCAAGATGTTGGCCCTGACCACCGCTATCAGCTCATTCCAGGCTGGATTGGTAATGTTGCTGCACCTCTTGCGGCCAGAGCCAGGGTAGAGGACATCACGGTGGGCCGCCAAGGTGTCCAAAAGGCGCTTGAAGGACGCATCACTAAACCGAGGGGGTTTGCAGTCTTCTTGCCTTTTGGGGCCATGTCTTCTTTGCAGAAGTTCTGGGCTGGAAGCACTGAGTGCGGCTGCATTTTAAATATGGCGGGTGTTGTGAGGAAGCAGTGAGATAACGGCATGGCAGGCGAATCAGAGCCTGCCCACCATCGCAATGGTACATTTCCCTGAAAGCATAATTGGGATGTTACAGCGTGAAAAGCCACCATTGCGGCCAGTGGGTTAACATCCTTTTTCTTTCCCGCTACTGCACTTGGTGCAAACCTAGAACGATTACGCCCTGTGTCTTCATCACATGGCGAGTTTGGTGACAGGGGGCATTTAATCGGATGGGAAGGTGCTGAGCGCGGACCCCAGTCTTACGTAAGATATGAGTCTTAGACCCACATTTCTCCCTTTCAAACTGAACATGAAGTTCTACATGTTATGATCGCTTTTGCCTGGAGGCTCCTTTACCATGAGGTTATTGATTTTATCTGTCTCATTGTACACTACCAGGTCTAGGATAGCCTGCTCCCTAGTTGGCTGTAGAACATACTGCTCTATGGAATTGTTCCGAAAACACCCTATGATATAATTTTCCAAGTTACCTTTATCAATCTGATTCGCCCAATCTCCACGTAGATTAAAGTCACCCATGATTATTCTGGTACCTTTAATTTCTTCCTGTATGCTCTGTTCTACTGTGTAACTACTAATAGGGGGCCTATAAACCACTCCCCCAATTTATCTCTTCCTCTTCCTATTTTTTATCTCTACCAAAAATGATTCTACATTTTGCTCTTTCAAGCTAAGTTCATCTCTCATTACTGCACTAATGATATCCTTGATTAACAGAGCTGCCCCACCGCCATTTCCTAGCTTCCTGTCTCTTCAAACTGTCAAATACACCTCAATATTCAGGTCCCAGCCTTGATCTTTTTGCAACCATGTCTCTATAATGGCTATCAGTCCATAAATATTTATTTCCACCCGTGCTAACAATTCATCCATTTTGTTATGAAAGCTGCACACATTCAGATACAGAGCCTTAAATCTGTCTTTTTACCATTTTTGCAATCTCTGGCCTTATCAACTGATGCACTCTTAAGTTTGCCCACTCTGTCTCTTGCTGCCACACTCTGGTTATCATTACCCAAATCGCTACCCTGGTCTATTCATTGTTTCCCTTTGATTTACTATATCTCCTCTCACATGATCCCTTTCCCACACTTTTTTTTAATTCATTTATGGGATGTGGTTAGGCCAGCATTTATTGCCCATCCCTGATATAGTTCCAAGTCAGGATGGTGACTGGCTTGGAGGGGAATTTGCAGGTGGTGGTAACCCATGTATCTGCTGCCCTTGTCCTTCTAGGTTGTGGCAGTCGTGGGTTTGGAAGATGCTGCCTAAGGAGCCTTGGTGAGTTTCTGCAGTGCATCTTGTAGACGGTACATGCTGCTGCCATTGTTCGTCGCTGGTGGAGGGAGTGAATGTTTGTGGAAGGGATGCCAATCAAGCAGGGCTGCTTTGTCCTGGATGGTGTCAAGCTTCTTGAGTGTTGTTGGAGCTGCACTCATCCAGGCAAGTGGAGAGTAGTCCACCACACTCCTGACTTTTGCCTTCTATATGGTAGACAGGCTTTGGGGAGGCAGGGGGTGAGTTACTCACCACAGGATCCTTAGCCTCTTATAGCCATAGTATTTATATGGCTAGTCCAGTTCAGTTTCTGGTCAATGGTATCCCAGGATGTTGATAGTGGAGGATTTAGCGATGGCAATGCCATTGATTGTCAAGAGGCGATGGTTAGATTCTCTGTTGTTGGAGATGATCATTGCCTGATATTTGTGTGGCGCGAATGTTACTTGCCACTTGTCAGCCCAAACCTGGATATTGTCCAGATCTTGCTGCATTTGTACATGGACTGCTTCAGTATCTCTCCAATCTTATTTACCCTTCTTCAGTTTGCTCATGACTCAAATAATAATGCAGAGGTTATTTACCTTTGATGACCTGAGGGCATAAATCACGACAGATAAATAGACGTCTTTATTTCTAACTGCAAGAACAACTTGAATTTGAGATACCCCTCCAATTCATTCATCATCATGGCAACTGTCAAAACACTTTCCAACCTCTCAACTTTGTTGGCTGCAACCTGTACTGCAGGAGGATGTGGAGAGAGGAGGGAACAGAATTCATAAAAACAAAGTACATAGAAAGGGAAAAAGAAACAAGATTCAATGAAAGAATATTCAGGAACTTGGAAATATATCAAGAGGGCTGTAAACACAGAATTATTCCCAGTGTCACAGGACAGTCAGTATAAGAATAGTGAGATAAGGGAAGTAATTCTCTGGCTGGAGCTTTGTTTCAGTAGGAGACGGTTTAGATTTCTGGCACATTGGGACCAGTTCTGGAAGAGGAGCAGCCAGTAGAGGATAACTTTAACAGCTATTAGACCAATGGCCCTGCTGGGTGAGGAAGTTTCAAGGTGGGGAAAAGAGTTTATACCAGAAAACAAGGTAATACACAAGGTGAAGAGGCAGAGAGAAGAGCAGAAAGGGAAAAAGGATATAGGAAATATTAAAGAGGTTGAAAGGAATGTAAAAGAGTTCCGACCAGAAAGAGGAAGTATCGAACCGAGGAAGAATTTCAAACAGACAGATACATGCGTCAGTTAAATGTACCAAAGTACATAAAATATTTTATATAAAATTGCTAATCTTATGTTTGATGTAATCGAATTAACTAAGTTCCCGCACCAGCGTGTGGGTCCCGCCACAGTAGATGCAGTACCCAAGCAAAAGCCTGTTGACTTTGGTGGGACCGAAAGACCCCACCAGTCGGTGAGGCCAGGGAATCCCGTGCATGATTTAGAGTATTGTGAGCCTGAGAGTTTAACACTGCTGGTTAGAAAATAGATTGAAAGCATTGATCAAAAATTCCATTGCAGCATAATTAATATGAGTGTGAAAGTTAAAAGTTGGTTAAATTTTAAACAGTGATAAGAGAATGGCTACCCATTTGGGCACGTACTATAGACCAACAGTCTACCAGTGTCACTGACAGAGTCTCAGAAAACAATATTTTATCAACAGTGCTTTAAATATCAGAAGCAATTGCACATACAAGACATGTTCTGTTTGACAGATTATTACCACAACAGTCTTCAATCTGTATTGGACATCTGACCGAGAGGAAAGTCGTTTTTTACAGTTTAAAATGGATTATCTTTGTGTTTTGTTTGTTCCTCATATAGGTTTTTGAACAATTAAATGGGCTTCTTTATTTTCTATTCACAGTTAATAATACAGTTTACTATATATTGGTGAGTGGTTCTGAACTACAATACTATAGTTGAAAGAGATACAAGACTTCAAACAAATGTCATTCATTTTTTCTGAGCATTTGGTGCTTTGACATGTCTCCAGGAATTTAAGTCTCAGTAAAAATAAATGAATGACATTTGCGTGAAGTCTTGTATCCCTTTCATAAACCATACACTGGACTTAAACGACCATTGATTATCTGAATATCCAGACCTGATTGTCACTCACCGGGCAGAGAACAAATGAGAAGGATCAGAACCCACATCATTTTGTTTGCAAAGTTCAGATCAGCGCTTGTCATCAGTCACCCAGCTCTTAGTTTTCACATTAAAATAAGTATCTGATATAATTGTACAAAGGACGTAAAAGAGGAAGAAGATGGCAGGAAGCCAGGTGATGAAACTACAGTACATCATCTGATGAAATAAGTACATAAGATGGAGGAGCGGGAGTAGTCCATACTGCTCCTTGGGCTGCCCCATCATTCATTACAATCATGGCTGATCATTGGCTTTGAGGCCACATTTCTGTCCTCTTGCCATATCCCTTGAATCCCTACAGCTGTGAGGCTAAAACTCTGTCTGTCTCAGCCTTAATTATTGTCATGGGATCTCTGGTTACCAAGCTTTGTTTTTCTGAGGCAGACCCTAACTGATAAAGGAACACAAAACAGGAAACAGAAGAAGGGAAACAGAGAAAGGAGGCAGGCCCTCCCAGCTTCTAGAAAATAAACAAAAACTACAATTGAGATTGGGAAACCAACCCCTTTGGGCAGACCGATAATGTTTGAGGCTGTATAAAGTGCAGATGCCTTCCAATCTCAGTGGTAGCAGTTGATGAGTCCAGTGGTGCAGTACAGGCAGAAGAAGACAGAGACCGGATCTAGAGGCTGAGAATAAGTTGTTGCAGTTGTTTCTGTTACCTGAAGATAACATTGGTGGATCTATGCCATTGAGACTGAGTTAAGGAGATTCTGCTGATGTGTGCCATCTTTGATGAAGATGGAACCCAGGTTGAATGTGCACTGATGTCGGCTGGGGATCAGATTACAGCCTAGAAGGAGAAGAACTGAAACTCTTTGTGAGGAAGAGTTTTGAAGTACTTTGTGACTGAGCTTAAGGACCTATGTGCTGTCTGGACTGCTAAGTAAGATCTGACTTAGTTGAATCTGCCATTTAATGTATAATTTATAGTTTATATTTCTTAGCAATTTGCCTGTTAATTCATGTTGATTCTGGATGTTAGAGTATGGGAGGTTATCTCAGACAGTATTTAATTTGTTTTGTTGACTCTTGTATAGTAAAAATCCATTCATTTTAAACCGTGCAATCTTGTGACTTCATTCTTTTCATTAATAACTGGGATTTTGGATTTCTTTTTTTAAAAAAAACAATTACTGGTCTCTGTCGAGATTTTAACAAAATATTCAGTGATAGAACATTCACAGCTCTCTGGGTTAGGGGATTCTAAAGGTTCACATCCCATTGAGTGATGAAACCTATCATCTCATTCCTTAATGATTGGTCCCTTATCCATAGTCTGTGTCAGCCGTATTCAAGATTCCCCAGCCAGGACTAACAAACAACTCTCAGTGTCTTAAGCTCCTTCAGAATTTTGTGTGTTTCAGTGAGATCTAATCTCCAGAGAGAAAGGCCCAATTTACTCAGCCTCTCAGCATAGGGCAATCCCATTATTCCAGGAAGCAAATTAGTGAACCTTTGCTGCACCACCTCTAATGCAAGTATATCCTTCCTTAAATATGGAGTCCAAAACTGCATACAGTATTTTAGGTGTGATCTCAACAAAGCCCTGTTCAATTATAGCAAGATTCCTTATCCATATACTCCAATCCTTTTGCAATAAAATACCTTCCTAATTGCTTGCTGTGCTTGTATACTTTCTTACTCTGTTCCTTGTATGAGTACGTTGCTAGTCTCACTGAACTTCAGCATTTACAATTTCATGCCTTTTAAGAAAATATTCTGCTTTTCCATTCTTATTACCAAAGTGAATAACCTCACACTTCCCCACTTTATACTCCCTCTGCCACCTTGCTTTCCATGCAGTTAACCTGTCTTTATCTCTTGGCAGCAGCTTTGTGCCCTCTGGACAGCTAATACTCCCACCTGGCTTTGTATTGACAGAAACCTGAGATACATTATCCTCCATCTCTTTGTCTGAGTCACTAATATAGATGGTAAATACCAGGGGCCCCAGCTTGCGATGTGGCATTCACAGTCTGCCAAATTGAAAATACCCTGTTTATCCCTGCTCTCTGCTTCCTGTCCATGAACCGATCTGCACCCGAGAAGTTTGGATTCTTGCTTTACTAATCCCCAACATGTTCCCTTTCTTTGTAACGAGCTGAGCTAAGATCAGGTTGCATTTAATGCTGATTCCACCAGGTCATGGGGTTGGAGGCTCTTGTTCCAATTTCCTTTGTGTTCGGGAGATTGAGCGGTTGTGTGAAAGGGGTTTTCATCACTCGGTGTTGCAATTTCCGTTGTTCTGCGTTGGATATTTTGCAGCAGAGGTGGACATTTTCAGGTGTGACATCGAGAAAGAGAACAACAATGGATAAGCTCGATCGCGATATTCAGCTGGGCGGGCGCGCAATGAAGTCCGATGCGTGCTCGCCATTAATGAACTGGCCAGTTAAGGCCCTTTATTCGTCAATCGATGGCGGTTTTTAGGTGCCCGTGTGATCTTCGGGTTGGCGCACGGGCGCAATGGGCGGGTGGGTAAGAGACTTTTTAATGAACCTCATCTATGGGTGGGATGAGAGGGCTCAGTGGGGCCGTCAATCTGCTTTGTGGAGTATTTATTGGAGAGAGTGTTTTAAACTTGCCTGTGTGATCTTCAGTAGTTCAGAGCACATTCCGGCATCGATCAGCAGTCTGCAGTCAGGAATCTTTATCGGGCCTGCAGCTTTCCGGAGGCCTCCCCTTAGCCTGGGTAGGGGTTCTGACATCTCCACTGGAGGCAGCTTCTCTGAGGAGGAAGGGAGGGCTGGAAGGGGGAGGAGGCCAGGAGTGCACAATCAGCCTCCAGGGGAGCCACCTTTGGGAGGAGAGGAGCAGGCACAAGGGACGCAGGGTCAGGATGTAGCCCAAGGTGGAAGGGGCCACAGAAGACGCCACTATCCTGCTGCCAGGGTAGACAGGCGGTGAAGCAGTTACCTCAATATGTCTGAGGTGCAGTGCCAAAGGAGGCTCCGACTCTCAAGGGAGACAGTCAACTATATCTGGCAGATGATTGGGCCTGAGATCTCCCCTAACTGTGTGGGTGGACACCCCATGCCAGTGGCTCTGAAGATCACAGCTGCCCTCAACTTCTATGCCTCTGGCTCCTTCCAGGGCTCAGTGGGTGATCTTTGTGGTGTCTCCCAATCAGCTGTCTACACTTGTGTCAAGCAGGTTACAGACGCTCTGTTCAGATGGGCATTGACCTTCATCCACTTCCGTTGGGACCAGGCAAGTCAGACACAGTAAGCCAGAGGCTTCACAGCCATTGCTGGCTTCCCCCGTGTCCAGGGTGCTATAGACTGTACACATGTGGCCATCAAGGCACCAGCAGGTGAGCCCGGTGCCTTCATCAACAGGAAGAGCTTCCACTCCATGAACGTGCAGATAGTGTGTGATCACAGGATGCAGATTCTACAAGTCTGTGCAAGGTACCCAGGCAGCTCCCACGACACCTACATCCTCAGACACTCCCAGGTGCCGGGGCTCTTCAGTGCTCCAGCCCGGCTGGATGGATGGCTGCTGGGTGACAAGGGCTATCCCCTCAGAAGGTGGCTCATGACGCCTCTCCACCATCCAAGAACAGAAGCTGAGCAGCGCTACAATAGGATCCACAACTCCACAAGGGCTGTGGTGGAGAGAGCCATCAGTCTTCTCAAGATGCGCCTCCGATGCCTGGACCGTTCAGGGGGCGCATTCCAGTACCCCCCAGATTGTGTGTCGCTGATAGTGGTTACATGCTGCACTCTCCATAACCTTGCGCTGGAAAGGGGGGACGATGAAGATGTAGACACAGTGGCTGGGGCTGCACATGATGAATCCAGCAGTGATTCCGAGGACGAGCATGCACAGGGGAATGCTGAGGGGGTAGATGCTGACCTGGGACTACAACAAGGAGGCAGGGACACCCGGGATGCTTAATCTGTATGAACTTTCAGCTAGCACACCCCAGATGGGTTAGCAGCACCAGCCTTGCCTGCAGCATCCATACTCGGCACCTCAGTGCAAAATCTGCCAGGTCATCAGCAGGAACTAAGGGCTTTGGACATAAATTTGAATCTCCAAACAAACACTCACGACATTTTTCTTAAACATACACATGCAGAACAAATGAGCCCCATCCCCAGCCATGGGCACAGATCTGAATTTTAATTTTAACATCTGATGTTCTCCCAATTGCAAAACAATACTGTAAACAAGCAAAAAGAAATTATAAGGACCTAATCTCGGGCCAATACAAAAGCACCAGTGAGAAACCCATGGTGTGCCTAATGCGCCTTACGTTTCTGTTTCTGGGTGGTACGTCTTGGTGCTGTGCCATTGCTCAGAGTGGCATCTGAGCCAGCCTGCTCACTCTGCTGTCCTGTTGACCTCGATGACCTTGGCGGTCGTCCTCTGGCCCGTGGAACCTGTGCTGGGCCCAGCCGGGAGGGAGCTGCCAGTTGCAGCTGCTGGCGCCATGGGCACTCTCTGTCTCTGCCAGCTCCTCCAGCGATTGTGAAGTGCCCTCTCCACTGTGCCCTGGGACACTAACCGAGGTTCCAAAGCCAATCACTGTGCTAGTATCTGTGCTGGTGCCTGCCTTACAGAGATGGTGTGACGCAGGTGACACTTGAAGGCCCTCAGGTGTGAGAGGGGGCATCTGCAGTTTCTCCTGCCGGCCGTGCTCTGATGATGCTGAAATGAACAACAAGGACAGTGGATCAGTTAGCGTGCACTTAGTGACACACTTCATCCCTTTCCCCCTGGCTGATTATGCGCTCAGCCTTCCAGAACCAATGGACATGAACATTGGTGGGGTGGCAAATAGTGAGGAGGATAGCCTTAGATTACAGGAGGAGATAGACGGCTGGTCAGAAGAGCTGATGCCTGCCAAATGGAATTTAATCCAGATAAGTGTGAGGTGATGTACTTGGGCAGGACAAACAAGGCATGGGAATACATGAGGGATGGTAGGACCCTGGGAAATAACAAGGATCAGAGGGACATTGCTGTGCATGTCCACTGGTCCCTTAAGGTAGCGTGACAGGTACATAAGGTGTTAAAGAAGGCATGTGCTATACTTGCTTTTATTAGCTGAGGCATGGAATATAGGAGCAGGGAGGTAATGTTCCAATTGCAGAAAACACTGCTTAGGCCACAGCTATAGTTCTGCGTGCAGTTCTGAAATGCACTTTATGGGAGGGATGTGATTGCAGTGGAGAGAGTGCAGAGGATGTTTACCAGGATGTTGCCTGGCCTGGAGAGTTTCACTTATGAGGAGAGATTGGATAGGCTGGGGTTATTTGCCCTGGAGCAGAGGAGATTGAGGGGGTGACATGATGGAGCTGTAGAAACTTATGAGGGGCATAGATAGGGTCAACAGAAGGGAACCTTTCCCCTTGGCGGAGGGATCAATAACCAGGGGGCAAAGATTTAAGGTAAGGGGCATCACAGGTGATGTGATGAGCAACTTTTGACAGAGGGTGTTGGGAATGTGGAACACATTGCCTGAAAGGGTGGTAGATGCAGAAACCCTCCTCACATGTAATAATTACTTGGATGTGCACTTGCAATGCCTTGGCATACAAGGCCATGGGGATAGTGCTGGAAAATGCGATTAGAATAGTTAGGTACGTGTTTGACCTGCGCATCCTCGAAGGGCCGAAGGGCCTTTGTCTGCGCTCCGCACCTCTGACTCTATCACTCTGTGACCGAACAATGTTGCAACGATAACAAATTAAACAGTCATCAGTGCTATGGATGTTGGGAGGACAATGTGGACCTCACTGTTGGCCACAAATACCTGGCCGTTCCACCCCAGCCTCACTGACACCTGTTGACCTGGGCACATGGCGCCTCTCAAGCTCCAGGGCCTCCTGTTCGAAGCGGCACAACATGAGGAGGTGAGCTTGGCCTGCTCAGCCAACCCCCTGTGGTGCACCCTCGAATTGGCCATTGCCACCAGCCTACAGGAGGCTGCCAGGCCTTCTTTTAAACAGGCTGCCGGGTCGCCATTGGACTGCCTGCCACTGCCTCCACATTCCAGCTATCCACGGGAGTCAGGAAATACGCTGGGCGGGCGGGCCTTAACTGGCCCGTCTGCGTAAAATAGCGGCGCGGACCTGATCGGGGGCGCTGATCGGGTCTGTGCCCACCCACGGCTGCACCAGCTCTCTCCCCCCTCCTCCCAAACGGGAAACCTTGCGCATGAAGTTTATTAGTAGCAACAATTATATACAGCTCTGCAGAGGCCTTGATCTAGCCTGCGTTCTAACAGTTACATAGGCCTATCGTCAAGTAAGCAGCCTGACTCGTAAGGTATACATGAAGTCTCACTGATACAGAGCCACAGGCAGCAGTAAACATCTGCAATGGAGATCACAGGCAATAGTGAAAATCTAGCATGGAGACTGTGCCTTTAATCCTCCAGCCTTACACACAGTGATGTCACTATGCAGCTTCTTAAAGGTACATGTCATTGTCCACATTGGCATGCTTATAATATCACAACAACCTGTGGATTCTGCTTGGCTCCTTGTTACTCAGCTTTTCCTTGTTGTCCAATAAAATTCATTGGAATTCTATAACATGCAGCATGGAGACAACAGTGGGTAATACAGCAATTCACCTTCAACCATTGGCTAACTCGAAAACTCAATAATTTGCTCAGTCTGGGCTGTGTTGATTCAAGGGCATCCTCTATCCTTGCTTGGCTCGGTATGGGAATAGCACACCAGTACAAGAAGTCTTGGCTGCTTAAAATGACCTTACACCTCTCAGGTTTCTCCTCCAAAGGACCTGAGCACTAACTTGCATGATATCAATTTTGTATCAAATATCAGTAGATTGGCCCAGATCTCCTGGTCTCTGCATTGTTGAAGACCCGACGTATGATCCAAGATGTGCATCAGGCCCCTGCGGAGGTCCTGACACTCTGACCTCTGTGAAAAATGCCCGTGAGGTTTGAGCGTCCAGTGGGAAATTCCCCCTGCTCCCTGGGACCTTCCGCAAATGTCTTTGACTCTGCGTTAAAGCTGAAGGCTTCCGAATATTCCACAGTCCTTAGCAGGAAATGTTAGACGGATTAAAGCTAAGCCTAACACCCGGATAGCTACAGAGCTGACCCCCATCGCCACCCCACCCCAACCACTCACACTGACTGCTCGACTACACCACTGATACAATGACTGACCACCCCACCGTTTACCCCATGAACACCCCAATTACGTCCCCAACTTGATCTGACTAGACCAGTAACTTGACAACCCTGCTACCCTACCCGCCCACAACCTCAACCAGTGGCCACCCTAACCATCTGCCACCCTACTCAGCTGCCACCTCACTTACTTGCCACCTTACCTAGCTGCCACCTTACCCAGCTGGCATCCTACACACCAGCCACCCTGCACACCCAACACCTCACCCACCTCCAAGCCCACCTTCCTGCATACCAACCCATCCATCTGCCACCCTACATTATTTACAGCTCACCCACCTGCTGGACCCACTTGCCACCGGACCCACCTGTCATCCTACCCACTTAGCCACTTATCTCACCCACCTGCCCACTCTATCCATTCACTTACGTTCACACTGAACCTTTAAACTTATCCTTCACCAGCTCGTGCCGTAAAAAGAGCATGTGTCTTGTCTTCCTCCCACTGCTGCGACACGAAGATGGAGTGTCCCGATGGACACTGCGCTCCTCATTTCTGGAGAAGCTGGTCTTGGAAAACCCGGAAAGAAATGTGGAGCAGCATCAAGACAGGGAAAAGTCAGAGTGCAGGGGTAATCTGACAGTGATTGCCGCTTCGCAGAAGCTCCGGTCTACTGAATCAGTGGAATTCTTTTTGACTGATGTCAGAATTGTGGGTTAGTGAATGGAAAGCCAAATATGTGCAGAAAATGATGTCCTCCACTTTCAGGAAGCTATGAGCACAATGAGAAGCAAACAGCTTTGGCTGCCGTTTCTGTTTGGTACTGCGGAATGTTATGTCCATATGTGCCAGCCTTTTGAAAACTCCTGTAACGTTCGTTGTTCAACCGTTGACAGCGATTTCATAGGGTCCTGAAATATCTGCCACTCAGTTCTTGGAATGTATAGAAATGTAGAGAACTGTGGGGCCTATAACATTACTAACAACGCAGTTGGCTACTTCTTCAATTCTTTTGGGAGTACATCATTTCGGTGAACCAAGAAGTCTTTGCTTAGCTTTACAATATTCTTGGTATTGTTAAATTGATACCAAATACTTAATGAATCTGCAGAGGCTTATGAAACAGAAGCTTTATTGGGACACACCTTACTGCTCTGGCTGACATCATCCATAGATAGATCAAATCGTATGATGTTGCATCAGTTCCCGTGATGATGTACACAGTATGTGATTAGCATATTACATGATTAGCAATTAATCCAATAACAACCCAAGACCCAAAATAACACATTAAACTACAAGCTTCAGCCTCTTCTCTTGGGCCTCAATCTTCTTGTCGGTGTGTGGGGGTGGGACCTGCTCGCCGATGCGCAAAATGACGCACGGTGACGCTGGGCGTGTGTCCTGATGTCACCGCGCGTCGTTCAGATCTTGAGTTCGGCGGGCGCACACCAGAGTCAGCTACACGACTGCCGAACTGTCAAAGGCCTATTAAGGCTATTTAAATAGCAATTAAAATAATTAACAGGGCTGCCCATCCAAAATTAAGGTTGCCGGGGGGCAGGAGAAGAGCCCAGGTGACCTTTACGTTTTTCATGGAGCCTCATCCACAGGGGTGGGGTGGGGGACCCTGGCGGGGGTGGGGTGGTCATTGGACTAGTGGAGTTTGGGAGTGACATCAGCATGGATGAGAGATTTAGTGGTCAGTGAGTGGGACAGAGTCAGCGGCCAGGGAACAATATTTGTGGTGCGGAGTAAAACAATGGCTTCAGCCTTTGCAACACTCAATCGGTAGATATTTTAATTTATCCAGGAATAAAAGTTGGGCAAGCAAAATCTGTTTTATTATGCACAATTGGTTAAAAAAATGTTTAAAGCTGGATGAATAATGAATATTTGATCAGGATACAAAATTCCATCAATGTAGATGTTACCGGGAAATCTTCATTTTCCTACATTGGTCAAGTCGTGAGCACATGATTCAGTGAGTGGCTGGAAGAGAAAATAGTTAAGGCATCAGATTCAATGAGACTGAAAACGATGCGTTATTTCACATGTCAATTGTGAACAGAACTCTGGACCTGAGAAAAATTGAGGCAAAGCTTGTGAGGAACTGGAGCTGTGCCGAAATCACACTGCTCCCTCCCCATCACCCATCGCATGGGGGCTGGGAAAAGTTGTCAGCTGTGTCCCAACTGAAGACGAGTTAACACCATTTTCTCACAGGGAAGTAAATGCTTCCCTGCAGCTGCGATGGTGAACAGTTGTCATCAAAGATAAAATGGACATGGCCACTTTGTTAAATGTATTTTATACAGTCTGGTCAAGTTTTCCAGCAACAACAGCATTGGGCCCATGCCTTGGTGTTGGAGTGGATACATTTTCACCCCCATGTTCTTTCTTGAATCCTATTGTCCAGGCTGCCTTACAGTAAAGTGCTATATTTTATCGCCTTTTCCATTTCCTCCCTTCCTTTTCTTGTAGCGATTGGCTTATAACAAGGGACTGCGAGCGGGGGGGAGATTTCTTACAGGCAGATTACGTATGAACATAGCAATAAGAACAGCCCACTCTACCCTTGAGCTTGTTCCGCCATTCGATTAGATCAGGACTGATCTGTACCTCAATTCCATTCACCCGCTATTGACCCAAATCCGTTGATGTCCTGGCTCAACAAATATCTATTAATCCTAATGTTGCAAAATCTAATCAACCCAGCATTCACATGCTACGGATGTGTGGTAATTTGAGGTGTAATACGCCTTTAAGAGAATGTGAGCAGATTGACCATGTGACTGTAAGACCCAATCGCTGTGTAGCCCGGGCTACCAGGTTAATGTTAGTCTAGAGTAGGGTCTGGTTGGAGAAGCACATATCATGTCAGTGCTCGGTTGTCTATGTAATTCCCTATTGGTCTCTGCGTCTGCAGTGTGTTGTTATTGACTCACTGCTGACAGATAAGCATGTAACCGGTTCACAAGTAAAGCAACCTCGTGGTAGAACGTAACAACTGGCGACGAGGCTAAACACGACCAGTCGACGACACCAAGGAAAGCTGTGAAAACTCAACTGTAGTGAATCAGCCGTGCTTTGCAGGCCGATTGTAAGTACAGCCCTCACCATAGCCGTTGAAGTTATCTCCCTCCAGCATGCCACAATTTGGCCATGTTGAACGGTTGGATCAGACCATTATAATGGTCACATTATGTTGAACGTTTTTCTCTTTGGCCAACAACAAATTAGGGGAGGAGAAGAGGCGGGCAATTCACTTATCAACATGTGGCAGTAAAACATACAACCTAATATGTAGTCTATCGCACCAAACGCCCCAGATTCCAGTTGGTGAATCTTGTGAAAGGCCACTTTCAACTGAAACCCTCGGTAACAACGCAGCGATTTAAATTCAATTCGAGGTGTCGCGCCTCTGGAGAGACAGTCGCTTGCTATGTAGCAGCCTTCAAACCATTGACAGAGCAACTGTGAGTTCAGGGAGGCGATTAATGACATGTCAAGAGACCGATTAGCGTGTGGGATTAACGAAGACACCATTCAAAAAAGGCTGTGGTCAGAAACGAATTTAGACTTCAGCAAGGGGCTGGAGTTGGTGCTGGCAATGGAGAGAGCAGTCAGCAGCTCAGAAGCAATCAAGGGAGCACAAAATGGAGTCATTCTTCAGGTTATGGGGGAGGGACCGGTTAGAAATGGAGCGCAAGCGCAGGGGTCCGCGGAAAGGAGGGAAACAGCTTCCATTAACAGACCAGCAGAAAGCAATGGCTTAACTGAGAAAACCACATTAGTAACAGCAGAACCGGAACCAGGCAGCCTACAAACAAACAACAATTTAAAGGAACTGAAGCTTCTACTGCCATCACAATGGACTCATTATACGATGTTGTCAAGAGAGATTGAGGCAAAGTTTCAAACAAAAAGGTGGAAGTCAGGAGATTTTTATAATGGAGGAGCCAGAAAAAATGGAGTCAGATACTTATTTGCTACACAACTTATAAATGGGCAAAACAGAGGCAATTTATGCGACAGTAGAAGTCAACAGAAAACCCATTCGAGTGGAGGTGCGAATAAGCACATCCACGGCAGTAATAGGGGATCACATGTTTAAGTATCTGAGTGGAGGAGGTCACTCACTGAATGTGGAAACCTCAGTTGCCAGACTATGCCAGAATGGTGCATTCATTTGGATACGCAGGGCACCCCTTTTGAAGAGGTAAGGAACACCTTTGGATTTGGTCCTGCGGCACAATTGGCAGAGGTAAAGTGCCCTTGGGTGGAGGTGAGATGGCCTTTGGAATTGTTAAAAGTAGGCATAAATGTGTATAAAATTTGCATAAACTCATTACTGTCAAGGTCATTGGAACCGTCAACAGATCTGTCGAAATCAACTGTCAGAACAGTCGGAAGAACCTGTCAAAGGGGCTCAGAATGTCCAGAAGACCTGTCAAGATTGTCAAGAGGACGTTTTTAAAAGCAACTGTCGAAGGGAGCTGTCAAGCTGTCAAGGCTTTTAAAAGATCAGCCCTTTAAATAAAAAAAAATGTCTGGAGTGTTAAAAAAATATTTTTTGTCATGGATACAGGGACACGTTAATTGGAGGATATGGGGGGATTATGGGGTGTGTGTATAGTGGCATGAGGTGGCATAAATGGGGCATGGTGTGTGTACGGAGGGGTGAGAGGGCGAGGGGTGAGGGCTGGAGGGAGTTTTCTTTTTCGCTTTATTGTTTTGTTTTCAATTTTCCGCACAGTGCCGGTGCACAGAGACAGGCCTTCCATTCAGCCCACCCCCTAACCTGGCAGCCCCTGAACCTGTTCCAGGGATCTGGGCCTGACCACTAACCCAGCTCGCAACCACGCAATGAAATTCCCAACTTCCGGGCATCCTCTTCCTGGGTCGGGTTTGTGGGTCGGGAAGACGTCCCAATTCTCTGCACCCGACCCGGAAGCAGAAATCAAGGCCAGAATTCCATATTTCCACTACACTTGGCGTGAAAATTGCTTCCTACTGTCACTTTTAAATAACTTTGCACCCATTTGTCAATTCATTAAATCCCGAACGCCAGCGCATGTGCAGTTACTTCCACCAGTGACATCATTTAAATATGTATTTTATCCTTGAACTGCTTTCTATTACAAGGGTGGTGCCTCTTTGACCATTAACAGAAATCCTCTTATTTCAGCTTTCTTTCCTATTATTTTAACACTTCAGCTGAAGTTGACAAAATAGAAAAGGTTTGCATTTCTGTTGTGCTTTTCCCGACCAACGTACATCTCCAAGTGCTTTACAGCCAATGAAGTACATTTGAAGTGTATTCACTGTTGTAATATCGAAAAAGCAGCAGCCAATTTCTGCACAGAAAGCTCCCACAAACACCAATGCCAAACTGGTAACATAATCTGCTTTTTTTATGCCTATTGAGGATATGTCCCAGGACACCAGGGATAATTCCTCTGCTCTGCTTTGAAGAGTGCCCTGGAATCTCTTACATCCACTCGAACAGGATGATGGGGCCTGTGGGTTTAATGTCTCATCCAAAATATGTCACCTATGATGGTGTAGCACTCGCTCAGTGCAGCTCTGGATTGTCAGCTTTGATTTTTGCTGTAATAGTGGGTGAACCTTGTGATTTAGAGAGGAGAGTAGCACCAAGTGAGCCACAACTTGTAGTTAAAGAGATCAGTGCGTGACAAAGTAAATGTAATGTTGGTCCTATCCCAGCCTGACTGGAGTGTTGTTTCATTACTGTCTGGGAATTACAATATTAAAGTTATTGTTGAGCTGGTATCTAAATTTTGCTTCCAAATATAACTTTTGACCTTTTGGCTCTTGGTCATTAATATATTAACGTTTAGAATTATAGCAGAGCTGTTTTAATAAGCATTCCCACAATGTACTCTGGTAACTGAATTGTTAAAATGGAAAGTTTCTAGCATTGATTTTTTAAAAATATTTTTGGTGTGAGGAAGCAAAGTACATTTACCATCCACTTTGACTGTGTGTGAAAATGCTTCAAACAAACAAGCAAGAGATGACTGGTGTAAAAGGAGGACAGGGGGTGTGAGGGGAGGGCAGGGGGAGTCATGGAGAGGGAGATTGAAACTGGGCTGCTTGTGTTAATACCAAAATGATTTAGCCCCACAGTGTGGTTCCACCCAACATTTCAGCCTTTCAGCCTTTTCCTGACAGCCGAGTTTGCTGGAATCTATGCCTTCCGTATGGATTCACAGGCACGGCAGCTACATGTGTAGGAAGGGCCCCCTCTGCAGTTGTAGCATCATAAACTCAGCCTTTTAGATATTGCCCTCCTGTACTGGAATCACAAGCAGTTTCTCTGCATCTACCTGTATTACATCGAATCCCTGAATAATTTTAAATAGCTCAGTCAACTCACCCATGAGCTTTCCAAGCTCGAGGGAATACAAGCCACATTTACGCAATCAACCTTCAGAATTTAACCCGTTAAGCCCTGGAATCATTCTGGTGAATTGAAACTCTTCTCCTTCTAAAGACAACATTTCTACCTGAGGCTCGATGTCCAAAGCTGGATACAGAATTCCAGAGCAGATCCCTCCGAGACTCTGTACAACTGAAATATAATTTCCTCATTTTGGAATTTCAATCCCCTTAAAGTAAAAGCCAATGTTCCACGAACATTTTAGATTATTTCCTGTACCTATACAGAGGCGTTTAGCGATGGGTGTATATGGACAAACTAGTCACTTTGCTTCTCTACAACATCTAGCCTATGACCATGAAGAAATCATTCTGATGTGTCCTTCTCAGATCCAAAGTTGATGAACTCAGCACTTCCCTACACTGAACTCCATCTGCCATAGATTTGGCCATTCATTTTGTCTATGTCCTTGTGTAATTTCCAGTTTCCATCCCAATTTACATTCTAGATCAGGAGGATGATCCTCTCTGTAATGTTATTGCCTTTGCTGTAAAGATGATAATTCACTCCAGTGGCACCAGTTTTTTCACGGGATGTGGGCTTCGCTGGCTGGGCCCAGCATTTATTGCTCATCCCTAGTCGCCCTTGAGAAGGCGATGGTGAGCTGCCTTCTTGAACCGCTGCAATTCATGTGGTGTAGGTACACCCACAGTGCTGTTAGGGAGGGAGTTCCAGGATTTTGACCCAGTGACAGTGAGGAACAGCAATATAGTTCCAAGTCAGGATGGTGAGTGACTTGGAGGGGAACCTCCAGGTGGTGGTGTTCCCACCTATCTGCTGCCATTGTCCTTCTAGATGGTAGTGGTTCTGGGTTTGAAAGGTGCTGTTGAAGGAGCCTTGGTGAATTCTTGCCGTGCATCTTGTAGATGGTACACACTGCTGCTACTGCACGTTGGAGGTGGAGGGAGTGAACATTTGTGGATGTGATGCCAATCAAGTGGGCTGCTTTGTCCTGGTCTGTCAAGCTTCTTGTGGGAGCTGCACTTGTCCAGGCAAGTGGGGAGTATTACATCACACTCTAGATTTTTGCCTTGTAGACGGTGGACAGGCTTTGGGGGGTCAGGAGCTGGGTTACTCATCAATTCCTATGGCAACTCGAACTCCTCAATTAGAAATGAAACACTTGTCATATGGAATTCTGCAACTGAGATTGAGGCTGTTTGGCCAGGGAGTGCTTCACATAACCTCAGCTGACACCTCAACACTGTACAGAGATTGTGCTCTATTGCCAGATAAAATGTTGTCTGAGAGTCCAAACTGTTTGTTCAGGTACCAAATGTGGGCATGACGCTACTTGAGGAACAGAAGAGGAATTGGCTCAGTGTCCTGGCCGAAACAGGTTATCTCATCATTTAGCTCCTTTGCTGTTTTTCTGCGTCCATATTGTCTGTCATTTTTTCCAAAAGAATAACAGTAACACTTCAAAACTAATCTCTTCAGTGTAGCTTGAAATGTCTTTAAGATACAAAATTCATGAAACTATAGAAACCTTCCTTGAAACCTAAAGTGAAACTTTCATTTAGCTGTGGACTTATCCTAGACTGATACCACTGATCGCTTCTGATAGACACAGCTACAACAAGGATTAACAAGCCCAATGCCATCTAGAATCTTGACCTGGCAAATGGAGTTTAATGTGGGAAAATGTGGAATTGTCCATTTTGGCAGGAAGAATAAAAAAGAAGAAAATTATCTGAATGGTGAGAGATTGCAGAGCTCTGAGATGCAGAGGGATCTGGGTGTTTTAGTGCATGAATTCTAAAAGGTTAGTATGCAGCGACAGCAAGTAATTAGGAAAGCTGATAGAATGTTTACAAGAATGTAGCCAGGGTTAGAAAAGTGTAGCTACGAGGAGAGATTGGATAGGTTGGGGTTATTTTCCTTAGAACAAAGAAGGCGGAGAGGTGACTCGATTGAGGTGTACAAAATTATGAGGGGAATAGATAGCGTGGACAGGATAAAATTGTTTCACTTGATTGAGAATTCTAGAACCAGGGGACATAGATTCAAGATAAGTGGCATAAGGTGTAGGGGGGACAGGAGAAAGAACTTTTTTACGCAGAGAGTAGTGGGTGTCTGGAATTCACTGCCCAAGTTGGTGGTAGAGGCAGAAATTTTAAATTCTTTTAAAAAGCACCTGGATCTGCACCTAAAATGCTGTAAGCTGCAGGGCTATGGGCCGGGTGCAGGAAGGTGGGATTAGAAAGGGCACCTTGGTGTCCTCGGGCTGGCATGGACAAGATGTGCCGAATGGCCTCCTTCTGTGTTGTAACCTTTCTAAGGTTCTATGGTTCTAATGTTATTGTTTATTTTGAGGGGAATTGAGTACAAAAGTAGGGAGGTTATGCTTCAGTTATACAGGGTGTTGGTGAGACCCACATTTGGAGTACTTTGTACTGTATTGGTTTCCTTATTTAAGAAAGAATGTAAATGCGTTGGAAGCAGTTCACAGGTCAACTAGGCTAATAACTGGAATGGACAGGTTGTCTTATGAGGAAATGTTGGACAGGTTTGGCTTGTATCCACTGGAATTTTGAAGAGTAAGAGGCGACTTGATTGAAACATGAGGGATATTGAAAGGGTATCAATTCATTAAATCCCGAACGCCAGCGCATGTGCAGTTACTTCCAGCAGTGACATCATTTAAATATGTATTGTATATTGAACTGCTTTCTATTACGAGGGTGGTGCCTCTTTGATCATTAACAGAAATCCTCTTATTTCAGCTTTCTATCCTATTATTTTAACACTTCAGCTGAAGTTGACAAAGTAGAAAAGGCTTGCATTTCTATCGTGCTTTTCCCAACTAATGGACATCTCCAAGTGCTTTCCAGCCAATGAAGTACTTTTGAAGTGTATTCACTGTTGTATTGTAGGAAATGCAGCAGCCAATTTCTGCACAGCCAGCTCCCACAAACACCAATGTGACACTGGCCACATAACCTGCTTTTTTTATGCCGATTGAGGATATATCCCAGGACACCAGGGATAATTCCTCTCCTCTGCTTTGAAGAGTGCCCTGGGATCTCTTACATCCACTCGAACAGGAAAGTTCTGTTGAAGGGTCATGAGGACTCGAAAGATCAACTCATTTCTTCTCCGGCGATGCTGCCAGACCTGCTGCGTTTTTCCAGGTAATTCTGTTTTTGTTTTGGATTTCCAGCATCCGCAGTTTTTTGTTTTTAACTCAAACATGATGATGGGGCCTGAGGGTTTAATGTCTCATCCAAAATATGGCACCTATGACGGTGTGGCACTCGCTTAGTGCAGCCCTGGATTGTCAGCTTTGATTTTTGCCGTTATAGTGAGTTAACCTTGTGATTCAGAGTGGAGAGTAGCACCAATTGAGCCACAACTTGTACTTAAAGAGATCAATGTGTGACAAAATAAATGTAATGTTGGTCCTATTCCAGCCTGACTGTAATGTTGTTTCATTACTGTCTGGGAATTACAATATTAAAGATAATGTTGAGCTGGTGACTAAATTTTGCTTACAAATATAACTTTTGACCTTTTGGCCCTTGGGCATTAATATATTAATGTTTAGAATTATAGCAGAGCTGTTTTAATAAGCATTCCCACAATGTACTCCGGTAACTGAATTGTTAAAATGGAAAGTTTCTAGCATTGACTTTTTAAAAATATTTTTGGTGTGAGGAAGCAAAGTACATTTACCATCCACTTTGACTGTGTGTGAAAATGCTTCAAACAAAGCAAGCAAGAGATGACTGGTGTAAAAGGAGGACAGGGGGTGTGAGGGGCGGGCAGTGGGAGTCATGGAGAGGGAGATTGAGACTGGGCTGCTTGTGTTAATACCAAAATGATTTAGCCCCACAGTGTGGTTCCACCCAGCATTTCAACCTTTTAGCCTGTTCCTGACAGCCGAGTTTGCTGGAATCTATGCCTTCCATATGGATTCACAGGCATGGCAGCTACATGTGAAGCAAGGGCCCCCTCTGCAGTTGTAGCATCATAAACTCAGCCTTTTAGATATTGCCCTCCTGTACTGGAATCAGAAGCAGTTTCTCTGCATCCACCTGTATTACATCGAATCCCTGAATAATTTTAAATAGCTCTGTCAACTCACCCATTTACTTACTAAACTCAAGGGAATACAAGCAACGTTTACGCAATCAAGATTCTGAATTTAACCCTTTAAGCCCTGGAATCAGTCTGGTGAATTGACACTCTTCTCCTTCCAAAGGCAACATTTCTACCTGAGGCTCGATATCCAAAGCTGGATACAGAATTCCAGAGCAGATCCCTCCAAGACTCTGTACAACTGAAATATCAATTCCTCATTCTGGAATTTCAATCGCCTTGAAGTAAAAGCCAATGTTCCATGAACATTTTTGATTATTTCCTGTACCTGTGCAGTGGCGTTTAGTGATGGACAAACTAATCACTTTGCTCCTCTACAACATCTAGCCTCTCACAATGAAGAAATCATTCTGACTTGTCCTTCTCAAAGTTGATGAACTCACCACTTCCCTACATTGAACTCCATCTGCCATAGATTTGTCCATTCATTTTGACTATGTCCTTGTGTAACTTCCGGTTTCCATCCCAATTTACAATCTAGATCAGGAGGATGATCCTCTCTGTAATGTTATTGCCTTTGCTGTGAAGATGATAATTCACTCCAGTGGCACCAGTTTTTTTTTATTATTCATTCACGGGATGTGGGCTTCGCTGGCTGGGCCCAGCATTTATTGCCCAACCCTAGTTGCCCTTGAGAAGGCGGTGGTGAGCTGCCTTCTTGCACCGCTGCAGTCCATGTAGGTACACCCATAGTGCTGTTAGGAATGGAGTTCCAGGATTTTGACCCAGTGACAGTGAAGGAACGGCCGATATATTTCCAAGTCAGGACGGTGAGTGATTTGGAGGGGAACCTCCAGGTGGTGGTGTTCCCACCTACCTGCTGCCCTTGTAATTCTAGATGGTAGTGGTCACGGGTTTGAAAGGTGCTGTTGAAGGAGCCTTGGTGAATTCCTGCAGTGCAACTTGTTAATGGTACATACTGCTGCTGCTGTGCATCGGAGGTGGTGGGAGTGAATATTTGTGGATGTGATGCCAATTAAGTGGGCTGCTTTGTCCTGGACTGTCAAGCTTCTCATGGGAGCTGCACTCATCCAGGCAAGTTTGGAGTGGTCCATCACTCTCTTGATTTTTGCCTTGTAGATGGTGGACAGGCTTTGGGGAGTCAGGAGGTGGGTTACTCGTCAATTCCTATGGCAACTCGTAGTCCTCAATTAGAAATGAAACACTTGTCATATGGAATTCTGCAACTGAGATTGAGGCTGTTTGGCCAGGGAGTGCTTCACATAACCTCAGCTGACACCTCAACACTGTACAGAGATCGTGCTCTATTGCCAGATAAAATGTTATCAGAGAGTCCAAACTGTTGGTTCAGGTACCAAATGTGGCCATGACGCTACTTGAGGAACAGCAGAGGAATTGGCTCAGTGTCCTGGCCGAAACAGGTTATCTCATCATTTAGCTCCTTTGCTGTTTTTTCTGAGTCCATATTGTCTGTCATTTTGCCACAATAATAACAGTAACACTTCAAAACTAACTTCTTGAGTGTAGCTTGAAATGTCTTTAAGACAAGAAAAGTGTGAAACGATAGAAACCTTCCTTGAAGCCTAAAGTGAAACTTTCATTTATCTGTGCACTTATCCTAGACTGATACTACTGATCGCTTCTCGATAGATGCAGCTACAACAAGGATTAACAAGCCCAGTGTCATCTAGAATCTTGACCTGTCAAATGGAGTTTAATGTGGGAAAATGTGGAATTGTCCATTTTGGCAGGAAGAATAAAAAAGAAGAAAATTATCTGAATGGTGAGAGATTGCAGAGCTCTGAGATGCAGAGGGATCTGGGTGTTTTAGCGCATGAATTCTAAAAGGTTAGTAGGCACCGACAGCATGTAATTAGGAAAGTTGATAGAATGTTTACAAGAATGTAGCCAGGGTTAGAAAAGTGTAGCTACGAGGAGAGATTGGATAGGTTGGGGTTATTTTCCTTAGAACAAAGAAGGCTGAGAGGTGAGTTGATTGACAAAATTATGAGGGGAATAGATAGAGTGGACAGGATAAAGTTGTTTCCCTTGGTGGAGAATTCTGGAACCAGGGGACATAGATTCAAGATAAGTGGCAGAAGGTGTAGAGGGGAAATGAGGGAGAACTTTTTTACGCAGAGGGTAGTGGGTGTCTGGAACTCGCTGCCCAAGTTGGTGGTAGAGGCTGAAACTCTAAACTCTTTTAAAAATTACCTGGATCTGCACCTAAAGTGCTGTAAGCTGCAGCGTTATGTGCCGGGCCCAGGAAGGTGTGATTAGAAAGGGCACCTGGGTGTCCTTGGGCTGGCCTGGACAAGATGTGCTGAATGGCCTCCTTCTGTGCTGTAACCTTTCTAAGGTTCTATGGTTCTAATGTTATTGTTTATTTTGAGGGGAATTGAGTACAAAAGTAGGGAGGTTATGCTTCATTTCTACAGGGCATTGGTGAGACCCACATTTGGGGAACTTTGTACCGTATTGGTTTCCTTATTTAAGGAAGGATGTAAATGCGATGGAAGCAGTTCACAGGTCAACTAGGCTAATACCTGGAATGGACAGGTTGTCTTATGAGGAAATGTTGGAGAGGTTTGGCTTGTATCCACTGGAATTTAGAAGAGTAAGAGGCGACTTGATTGAAACATGAGGGGTATTGAAAGGGTGTCAATTCATTAAATCCCGAACGCCAGCGCATGTGCAGTTACTTCCACCAGTGACCTCGTTTAAATATGTCTTTTATACTTGAACTGCTTTCAATTACGAGGGTGGTGCCTCTTTGATCATTAACAGAAATCCTCTTATTTCAGCTTTCTTTCCTATCATTTTAACACGTCAGCTGAAGTTGACAAAATAGAAAAGGCTTGCATTTCTATCGTGCTTTTCCCGACTAATGGACATCTCCAAGTGCTTTCCAGCCAATGAATTACTTTTGAAGTGTATTCACTGTTGTAATGTAGGAAATGCAGCAGCTAATTTCCGCACAGCCAGCTCCCACAAACACCAATGTGACACTGGCCACATAACCTGCTTTTTTTATGCCGATTGAGGATATGTCCCTGGACACCAGGGATAATTCCTCTGCTCTGCTTTGAAGAGTACCCTGGATCTCTTACATCTACTCGAACAGGATGATGGGGCCTGAGGGTTAAATGTGTCATCCAAAATATCGCATCTATGATGGCGTAGCACTCGCTCAGTGCAGCCCTGGTTTGTCAGCTTTGATTTTTGCCATTATAGTGGGTGAACCTTGTGATTCAGAGAGGAGAGTAGCACCAATTGAGCCACAACTTGTAGTTAAAGAGATCAATGTGTGACAAAGTAAATGTAATGTTGGTCCTACTCCAGCCTGACTGGAGTGTTGTTTCATTACTGTCTGGGAATTACAATATTAAAGATATTGTTGAGCTGGTGTTTAAATTTTGCTTCCAAATATAACTTTTGACCTTTTGGCTATTGGTCATAAAGAGATAAATGTTTAGAATTATAGCAGAGCTGTTTTAATAAGCATTCCAACAATGTACTCTGGTAACTGAATTGTTAAAATGGAAAGATTCCAGCATTGATTTTTTAAAAATATTTCTGGTGCGAGGAAGCAAAGTACATTTACCATCCACTTTGAATGTGTGTGAAAATGCTTCAAACAAAGCGAGCAAGAGATGACTGGTGTAAAAGGAGGACAGGGGGTGTGAGGGGAGGGCAGTGGGAGTCATGGAGAGGGAGATTGTGACTGGGATGCTTGTGTTAATACCAAAATGATTTAGCCCAACAGTGTGGTTCCACCCAACATTTCAGCCTTTTAGCCTTTTCCTGACAGCCGAGTTTGCTGGAATCTATGCCTTCCGTATGGATTCACAGGCACGGCAGCTACATGTGTAGCAAGGTCCCCCTCTGCAGTTGTAGCATCATAAACTCAGCCTTTTAGATATTGCCCTCCTGTACTGGAATCACAAGCAGTTTCTCTGCATCCACCTGTATTACATCGAATCCCTGAATCAACTCACTCATGAGCTTTCCAAACTCAAGGGAAGACAAGCCACATTTTGGCAAGCAAGCTTCAGAATTTAACCCTTTAAGCCCTGGAATCATTCTGGTGAATTCATATTCTTCTCCTTCCAAAGGCAACATTCCTACCTGAGGCTCGATGTCCAAAGCTGGATACAGAATTCCAGAGCAGATCCCTCCGAGACTCTGTACAACTGAAATATCAATTCCACATTTTGGAACTTCAATCCCCTTAAAGTAAAAGCCAATGTTCCATGAACCTTTTAGATTATTTCCTGTACCTGGGCGGTGGCGTTTAGCAATGGGTGTATATGGACAAACTAGTCACTTTGCTCCTCTACAACATCTAGCCTCTCACCATGAAGAAATCATTGTGATGTGTCCTCTCAGATACAAAGTTGACGAACTCACCACTTCCCTACATTGAACTCCATCTGCCATAGATTTGTCGATTCACTTTGTCTATGTCCTTGTGTAACTTCTGGTTTCCATCCCAATTTACAATCTAGATCAGGAGGATGATCCTCTCTGTAATGTTATTGCCTTTGCTGTGAAGATGATAATTCACTCCAGCGGCACCAGTTTTTTTTATTATTCATTCACGGGATGTGGGCTTTGCTGGCTGGGCCAGCATTTATTGCCGAACCCTAGTTGCACTTGAGAAAGTGGTGGTGAGCTGACTTCTTGAACCGCTGCAGTCCATGTGGTGTAGGTACACCCACAGTGCTGTTAGGAAGGGAGTTCCAGGATTTTGTCCCAGTGACAGTGAAGGAACGGCGATATATTTCCAAGTCAGGATGGTGAGTGACTTGGAGGGGAACCTTCAGGTGCTGGTGTTCCCATCTATCTGCTGCCCTTGTCTTCTAGATGGTACTGGATGTGGGTTTGAAAGGTGCTGTTGAAGGAGCCTTGGTGAATAACAACAGTGCATCTTGTAGATGGTACACACTGCTGCTACTGCGCATCAGAGGTGGAGGGAGTAAGTATTTGTGGATGTGATGCCAATCAAGTGGGCTGCTTTGTCCTGGACTGTCATGCTTCTTGTGGGAGCTGCTCTCATCCAGGCAAGTGGGTTGAATTCCATCACACTCTTGATTTTTGCCTTGTAGGTGGTGGAAAGGCTTTGGGGAGTCAGGAGCTGGGTTACTCGTCAATTCCTACGGCAACACATACTCCTCAATTAGAAATGAAACACTTGTCATATGGAATTCTGCAACTGAGATTGAGGCTGCTTGGCCAAGGAGTTCTTCACATGACCTCAGCTGACACCTCAACACCAGACAGAGATCGTGCTCTATTGCCAGATGAAATGTTACCTGAGAGTCCAAACTGTTTGTTCAGGTACCAAATGTGGCCATGACACTACTTGAGGAACAGCAGAGGAATTGGCTCAGTGTCCTGGCCGAAACAGGTTATCTCATCATTTAGCTCCTTTGCTGTTTTTTCTGTGTCCATATTTTCTGTCATTTTGCCACAATAATAACAGTAATATTTCAAAACTAACTTCTTGAGTGTAGCTTGAAATGTCTTTAAGACAACAAAAGCATGAAACTATAGAAACCTTCCTTGAAGCCTAAAGTGAAACTTTCATTTATCTGTGGACTTATCCTAGACTGATACCACTGATCGCTTCTCGATAGATGCAGCTACAACAAGGATTAACAAGCCCAGTGCCATCTAGAACCTTGAACTGTCAATTGGAGTTTAATGTGAGAAAATGTGCAATTGTCCATTTTGGCAGGAAGAATAAAAAAGAAGAAAATTATCTGAATGGTGAGAGATTGCAGAACTCTGAGATGCAGAGGGATCTGGGTGTTTTAGCTCATGAATTCTAAAAGGTTAGTAGGCACCGACAGCAAGTAATTAGGAAAGTTAATAGAATGTTTACAAGAATGTAGCCAGGGTTAGAAAAGTGTAGCTACGAGGAGAGATTGGATAGGTTGGGGTTATTTTCCTTAGAACAAAGAAGGCTGAGAGGTGAGTTGATTGACAAAATTATGAGGGGAATAGATCGAGTGGACAGGATAAAGTTGTTTCCCTTGGTGGAGAATTCTGGAACCAGGGGACATAGATTCAAGATAAGTGGCAGAAGGTGTAGAGGAGAAATGAGGGAGAACTTTTTTACGCAGAGGGTAGTGGGTGTCTGGAAATCGCTGCCCAAGTTGGTGGTAGAGGCTGAAACTCTAAACTCTTTTAAAAATTACTTGGATCTGCACCTAAAGTGCTGTAAGCTGCAGGGCTATGTGCCGGGTGCAGGAAGGTGGGATTAGAAAGGGCACCTGGGTGTCCTCGGGCTGACATGGACAAGATGTGCCGAATGGCCTCCTTCTGTGCTGTAACCTTTCTAAGGTTCTATGGTTCAAATTTTATTGTTTATTTTGAGGGGAATTGAGTACAAAAGTAGGGAGGTTATGCTTCATTTCTACAGGGCATTGTGAGACCCACATTTGGGGAACTTTGTACCGTATTGGTATCCTTATTTAAGGAAGGATGTAAATGCGTTGGAAGCAGTTCACAGGTCAACTAGGCTAATACCTGGAATGGACAGGTTGTCTTATGAGGAAATGTTGGAGAGGTTTGGCTTGTATCCACTGGAATTTAGAAGAGTAAGAGGCGACTTGATTGAAACATGAGGGATATTGAAAGGGTGACAATTCATTAAATCCCGAACGCCAGCGCATGTGCAGTTACTTCCTGCAGTGACATCATTTAAATATGTATTGTATACTTGAACTGCTTTCTATTACGAGGCTGGTGCCTCTTTGACCATTAACAGAAATCCTTCTTTTTCAGCTTTCTTTCCTATCATTTTAACACTTCCGCTGAAGTTGACAAACTAGAAAAGGCTTGCATTTCTATCATGCTTTTCCCAACTAATGGACATCTCCAAGTGCTTTAAAGCCAACAAAGTACTTTTGAAGTGTATTCACTGTTGTAATGTAGGAAATGCAGCAGCCAATTTCTGCACAGCCAGCTCCCACAAACACCAACGTGACACTGGCCACATAACCTGCTTTTTTTATGCCGATTGAGGATATGTCCCTGGACACCAGGGATAATTCCTCTGCTCTGCTTTGAAGAGTGCCCTGGGATCTCTTACATCCACTCGAACAGGATGATGGGGCCTGAGAGTTTAATGTCTCATCCAAAATATGGCACCTATGATGGTGTTGCACATGGTCAGTGCAGCCCCGGATTGTCAGCTTTGAGTTTTGCTGTTATAGTGGGTGAATCTTGTGATTCAGAGAGGAGAGTAGCACCAATTGAGCCACAACTTGTAGTTAAAGAGATCAATGCATGACAAAGTAAATGTAATGTTGGTCCTACTCCAGCCTGATTGGAGTGTTGTTTCATTACTGTCTGGGAATTACAATATTAAAGTTATTGTTGAGCTGGTTTCTAAATTTTGCTTCCAAATACAACATTTCACCTTTTGGCTCTTGGTCATTAATCTATTAATGTTTAGAATTATAGCAGAGCTGTTTTAATAAGCATTCCCACAATGTACTCTGGTAACTGAATTGTTAAAATGGAAAGATTCCAGCATTGATTTTTTTTAAATATTTTTGGTGTGAGGAAGCAAAGTACATTTACCATCCACTTTGACTGTGTGTGAAAATGCTTCAAACAAAGCAAGCAAGAGATGACTGGTGTAAAAGGAGGACAGGGGGTGTGATGGGAGGGCAGTGGGAGTCATGGAGAGGGAGATTGAGACTGGGCTGCTTGTGTTAATACCAAAATGATTTAGCCCCACAGTGTGGTTCCACCCAACATTTCAGCCTTTTAGCCTTTTCCTGACAGCCGAGTTTGCTGGAACCTATGCCTTCTGTATGGATTCACAGGCACTGCAGCTACATGTGTAGCAAGGGCCCCCTCTGCAGTTGTAGCATCATAAACTCAGCCTTTTAGATATTGCCCTCCTGTACTGGAATCACAAGCAGTTTCTCTGCATCTACCTGTATTACATCGAATCCCTGAATAATTTTAAATAGCTCAGTCAACTCACCCATGAACTTTTTGAGCTCAGTGGAATACGAGCCACATTTACACAATCAATCTTCTGAATTTAACCCTTTAAGCCCTGGAATCATTCTGGTGAATTGACACTCTTCTCCTTCCAAAGGCAACATCACTATCTGAGGCACGATGTCCAAAGCTGAATACAGAATTCCAGAGCAGATCCCTCCGAGACTCTGTAGAACTGAAATATCAATTCCTCATTTTGGAATTTCAATCCCCTTAAAGTTAAAGCCAATGTTCCATGAACCTTTTAGATTATTTCCCGTACCTGGGCAGTGGCATTGAGCGAGGGGTGTATATGGACAAACTAGTCACTTTGCTCCTCTACAACATCTAGCCTCTCACCATTAAGAAATCATTCTGACTTGTCCTTCTCAGATTCAAAGTTGATGCACTCGCCACTTCCCTATATTGAACTCCATCTGCCATAGATTTGTCCATTCATTTTGTCTATGTCCTTGTGTAACTTCTGGTTTCCATCCAAATTTACAATCTAGAACAGGAGGATGATCCTCTCTGTAATGTTAATGCCTTTGCTGTGAAGATGATAATTCACTCCAGCGGCACCAGTTTTTTTTATTATTCATTCACGGGATGTGGGCTTCGTTGGCTGGGCCATCATTTTATTGCCCATTCCTGGCTACCCTTGAGAAGGTGGTGGTGAGCTGCCTTCTTGAACCGCTGTAGTCCATGTGGTGTAGGTACACCCACAGTGCTGTTAGGAATGGAGTTCCAGGATGTTGACCCAGTGACAGTGAAGGAACGGAGATATATTTCCAAGTAAGGATGGTGAGTGTACTTGGAGGGGAACCTTCAGGTGGTGGTGTTCCCACCTATCTGCTGCCCTTGTCTTCTAGATGGTTGTGGTAGTGGATTTGAAAAGTGCTGTTGAAGGAGCCTTGGTGAATTCCTGCAGTGCAACATGTAGATGGTAAACGACGCTGCTACTGTGCTTCAGAGGTGCAGGGAGTGAATATTTGTGGATGTGATGCCAATCAAGTCGGCTGCTTTGTCCTGGACTGTCAAGCTGCTCGTGGGAGCTGCACTCATCCAGGCAAGTGGGGAGTATTCCATCACACTCTTGACTTTTGCCTTGTAGATGGTGGACAGGCTTTGGGGAGTCAGGAGGTGGGTTACTTATCAATTCCTAATGCAACTCGTACTCCTCAATTAGAAATGAAACACTTGTCATATGGAATTCTGCAACTGAGATTGAGGCTGTTTGGCCAGGGAGTGCTTCACATAAAGTCAGCTGACACCTCAATACCGTACAGAGATCGTGCTCTATTGCCGGATGAAATGTTATCTGTGAGTCCAGACTGTTTGTTCAGGTACCAAATGTGACCATGACGCTACTTGAGGAACAGCAGAGGAATTGGCTCAGTGTCCTGGCCGAAACAGGTTATCTCGTCGTTTAGCTCCTTTGCTGTTTTTTCTGTGTCCATATTGTCTGTCATTTTTGCCAAAATAATAACAATAACACTTCAAAACTAACTTCTTGAGTGTAGCTTGAAATGTATTTAAGACAAGAAAAGCGTGAAACTATAGAAACCTTCCTTGAAGCCTAAAGTGAACCTTTCATTTAGCTGTGGACTTATCCTAGACTGATACTACTGATCGCTTCTCGATAGATGCAGCTACAACAAGGATTAACAAGCCCAATGCCATCTAGAATCTTGACCTGGCAGATGGAGTATAATGTGGGAAAATGTGGAATTGTCCATTTTGGCAGGAAGAATAAAAAAGAAGAAAATTATCTGAATGGTGAGAGATTGCAGAGCTCTGAGATGCAGAGGGATCTGGGTGTTTTAGCGCATGAATTCTAAAAGGTTAGTATGCACGTACAGCAAGTAATTAGGAAAGCTAATACAATGTTTACAAGAATGTAGCCAGGGTTAGAAAGGTGAAGCTACGAGGAGAGATTGGATAGGTTGGGGTTATTTTCCTTAGAACAGAGAAGCCTGCAAGGTGACTTGATTGACAAAATTATGAGTGGACAGGATAAAATTGTTTCCTTTGGTGGAGAATTCTAGAACCAGGGGACATAGATTGAAGAAAAGCGGCAGAAGGTGTAGGGGGGACATGAGGAAGAACTTTTTTACGCAGAGGGTAGTGGGTGTCTGGAATTCGCTGCCCAAGTTGGTGGTAGAGGCAGAAACTTTAAACTCTTTTAAAAAGTACCTGGATCTGCACCTAAAGTGCTGTAAGCTGCAGGGCTATGGGCCGGGTGAACGAAGGTGGGATTAGAAAAGGCACCTGGGTGTCCTCGGGCTGGCATGGACAAGATGTGCCGAATGGCCTCCTTCTGTGCTGTAACCTTTCTAAGATTCTATGGTTCAAATGTTATTGTTTATGTCGAGGGGAATTGAGTACAAAAGTAGGGAGGTTATGCTTCAGTTATACAGGGCGTTGGTGAGACCCACATTTGGAGTATTTTGTACCGTATTGGTTTCCTTATTTAAGGAAGGATGTAAATGCGTTGGAAGCAGTTCACAGGTCAACTAGGCTAATACCTGGAATAGTCAGGTTGTCTTATGAGGAAATGTTGGAGAGGTTTGGCTTGTATCCACTGGAATTTAGAAGAGTAAGAGGCGACTTGATTGAAACATGAGGGATATTGAAAGGTGTCAATTCATTAAGTCCCGAACGCCAGCGCATGTGCAGTTACTTCCAGCAGTGACATCATTTAAATATGTATTTTATACTTGAACTGCTTTCTATTACGAGGGTGGTGCCTCTTTGACCATTAACAGAAATCCTCTTATTTCAGCTTTCTTTCCTATCATTTTAACACTTCAGCTGAAATTGACAAAATAGAAAAGGCTTGCATTTCTATCGTGCTTTTCCCGACTAATGGACATCTCCAAGTGCTTTACAGCCAATGAAGTACATTTGATGTGTATTCACTGTTGCAATATCGTAAAAGCTGCAAGCAATTTCTGCACAGCCAGCTCCCACAAACACCAATGCGATTCTGCCCACATAACTTGCTTTTTTTATGCCAATTGAGGATATGTCCCAGGACACCAGGGATAATTCCTCTGCTCTGCTTTGAAGAGTGCCCTGGGAACTCTTACATCCACTCGAACAGGATGATGGGGCCTGAGGGTTTAATGTCTCATCCAAAATATGTCACCTATGACGGTGTAGCACTCGCTCAGTGCAGCCCTGGATTGTCAGCTTTGTTTCTTGCCGTTATAGTGGGTGAACCTTGTGATTCAGAGAGGAGAATAGCACCAATTCAGCCACAACTTGTAGTTAAAGAGATCAATGCTTGACAAAGTAAATATAATTTTGGTCCTATTCCAGCCTGACTGGAGTGTTGTTTCATTACTGTCTGGGAATCACAATATTAAAGTTATTGTTGAGCTGGTGTCTAAATTTTGCTTCCAAATATAACTTTTGAGCTTTTGGCTCTTGGTCATTAATATATTAATGTTTAGATTTATAGCAGAGCTGTGTTAATAAGCATTCCCACAATGTACTCTGGTAACTGAATTGTTAAAATGGAAAGATTCCAGCATTGATTTTTTAAAAATATTTTTGGTGTGAGGAAGCAAAGTACTTTTACCATCCACTTTGACTGTGTGTGAGAATGCTTCAAACAAAGCAAGCAAGAGATGACTGGTGTAAAAGGAGGACAAGAGGGTGTGAGGGGAGGGCAGTGGGAGTCATGGAGAGGGAGATTGAGACTGGGCTGCTTGTGTTAATACCAAAATGATTTAGCCCCACAGTGTGGTTCCACCCAACATTTCAGCCTTTTAGCCTTTTCCTGACAGCCGAGTTTGCTGGAATCTATGCCTTCCGTATGGATTCACAGGCATGGCAGCTACATGTGTAGCAAGGGCCCCTCTGCAGTTGTTGCATCATAAACTCAGCCTTTTAGATATTGCCCTCCTGTACTGGAATCACAAGCAGTTACTCTGCATCCACCTGTATTACATCGAATCCCTGAATAATTTAAAATACCTCAGTCAACTCACCCATGAACTTTCCAAGATCAAGGGAAGACAAGCCACATTTACGCAAGCAAGCTTCACAATTTAACCCTTTAAACCCTGGAATCATGCTGGTGAATTGACACTCTTTTCCTTCCAAAGGCATCATTCCTACCTGAGGCTCGATGTCCAAAGCTGAATACAGAATTCCAGAGCAGATCCCTCCGAGACTCTGTACAACTGAAATATAATTTCCTCATTCTGGAATTTCAAACTCCTTAAAGTAATGTTCCATGAACCTTTTAGATTATTTCCTGTACCTGGGCAGTGGCATTGAGCGATGGGTGTTTTTGGACAAACTAGTCACTTTGCTCCTCCACAACCTCTAGCCTCTCACCATTAAGAAATCATTCTGACTTGTCCTTCTCACCACGTCCCTACATTGAACTCCATCTGCCATAGATTTGTCCATTCAGTTTGTCTATGTCCTTGTGTAACTTCTGGTTTCCATCCCAATTTACAATCTAGATCAGGAGGATGATCCTCTCTGTAATGTTATTACCTTTGCTGTGAAGATGATAATTCACTCCAGAGGCACCAGTTTTTTTTATTATTCATTCACGGGATGTGGGCTTCATTGGATGGGCCATCATTTTATTGCCCATTCCTGGCTACCCTTGCGAAGGTGGTGGTGAGCTGCCTTCTTGAACCGCTGCAGTCCATGTGGTGTAGGTACACCCACAGTGCTGTTAGGAATGGAGTTCCAGGATGTTGACCCAGTGACAGTGAAGGAACGGAGATATATTTCCAAGTAAGGATGGTGAGTGTACTTGGAGGGGAACCTTCAGGTGGTGGTGTTCCCACCTATCTGCTGCCCTTGCCCTTTTAGATGGTAGTGGTAATGGATTTGAAAGGTGCTGTTGAAGGAGCCTTGGTGAATTCCTACAGTGCAACATGTAGATGGGAAACGATGCTGCTACTGTGCGTCAGAGGTGCAGGGAGTGAATATTTGTGAATGTGATGCCAATCAAGTCGGCTGCTTTGTCCTGGACTGTCAAGCTTCTCGTGGGAGCTGCACTCATTCAGGCAGGTGGGGAGTATTCCATCACACTCTTGACTTTTGCCTTGTAGATGGTTGACAGGCTTTGGGGGGTCAGGAGGTGGGTTACTCGTCAATTCCTACAGCAACTCGTACTCCTCAATTAGAAATGAAACACTTGTCATATGGAATTCTGCAACTGAGATTGAGGCTGTTTGGCCAGGGAGTACTTCACATAAACTCAGCTGACACCTCAACACCGTAAAGAGATCGTTCTCTATTGCCAGATGAAATGTTATCTGAGAGTGCAAACTGTTTGTTCAGGTACCAAATGTGGCCATGACGCTACTTGAGGAACAGCAGAGGAATTGGCTCAGTGTCCTGGCCAAAACAAGTTATCTCGTCGTTTAGCTCCTTTGCTGTTTTTTTTGTGTCCATATTGTCTGTCAGTTTTGCCAAAATAATAACAATAACACTTCAAAACTAACTTCTTGAGTGTAGCTTGAAATGTATTTAAGACAAGAAAAGCGTGAAACTATAGAACCCTTCCTTGAAGCCTAAAGTGAAACTTTCATTTAGCTGTGGACTTATCCTAGACTGATACTGCTGATCGCTTCTCGATAGATGCAGCTACAACAAGGATTAACAAGCCCAATGCCATCTAGAATCTTGACCTGGCAGATGGAGTATAATGTGGGAAAATGTGGAATTGCAGTGCTCTGAGATGCAGAGGGAGCTGGGTGTTTTAGTGCATGAATTCTAAAAGGTTAGTATGCAGGTACAGCAAGTAATTAGGAAAGCTAGTAGAATGTTTAAATGAATGTTGCCAGGGTTAGAAAAGTGTAGCTACGACGAGAGATTGGATAGGTTGGGGTTATTTTCCTTTGAACAAAGAAAGTGGGAAGGTGACTTGATTGAGGTGTACAAAATTATGAGGGGAATAGATAGAGTGGACAGGATAAAATTATTTCCCTTGGTGGAGAATCCTAGAAGCAGGGGGCATAGATTCAAGATAAGTGGCAGAATGTGTGGGGGAGACATGAGGAAGAACTTTTTTACGCAGAGGGTAGTGGGTGTCTGGAATTCGCTGCCCAAGTTGGTGGTAGAGGCAGAAACTTTAAACTCTTTTAAAAAAGTACCTGGATCTGCACCTAAAGTGCTGTAAGCTGCAGGGCTATGGGCCGGGTGCAGGAAGGTGGGATTAGAAAGGGCACCTTGGTGTCCTCGGGCTGGCATGGACAAGATTTGCCGAATGGCCTCCTTCTGTGCTGTAAGCTTTCTAAGGTTCTATGGTGCTAATGTTATTGTTTATTTTGAGGGGAATTGAATACAAAAGTAGGGAGGTTATGCTTCAATTATACAGGGCGTTGGTGAGACCCACATTTGGAGTACTTTGTACCGTATTGGTATCCTTATTTAAGGAAGGATGTAAATGCGTTGGAAGCAGTTCACAGGTCAACTAGGCTAATACGTGGAATGGACAGGTTGTCTTAAGAGGAAATGTTGGCGAGGTTTGGCTTGTATCGACTGGAATTTAGAAGAGTAAGAGGTGACTTGATTGAAACATGAGGGGTATTGAAAGGGTGTCAATTCATTAAATCCCGAACGCCAGCGCATGTGCAGTTACTTCCAGCAGTGACCTCGTTTAAATATGTATTTTATACTTGAACTGCTTTCAATTACGAGGCTGGTGCCTCTTTGACCATTAACAGAAATCCTCTTATTTCAGCTTTCTTTCCTATCATTTTAACACTTCAGCTGAAGTTGACAAAATAGAAAAGGCTTGCATTTCTATCGTGCTTTTCCCGACTAATGAACATGTCCAAATGCTTTCCAGCCAATGAAGTACTTTTGAAGTGTATTCACTGTTGTAATGTAGGAAATGCAGCAGCTAATTTCCGCACAGCCAGCTCCCACAAACACCAATGTGACACTGGCCACATAACCTGCTTTTTTTATGCCTATTGAGGATTAGTCCCTGGACACCAGGGATAATTCCTCTGCTCTGCTTTGAAGAGTGCCCTGGGATCTCTTACATCTACTCGAACAGGATGATGGGGCCTGAGGGTTAAATGTGTCATCCAAAATATCGCATCTATGATGGCGTAGCACTCGCTCAGTGCAGCCCTGGTTTGTCAGCTTTGATTTTTGCCATTATAGTGGGTGAACCTTGTGATTCAGAGAGGAGAGTAGCACCAATTGAGCCACAACTTGTACTTAAAGAGATCAATGCGTGACAAAGTAAATGTAATAAAAACAAAAAAACTGCGGATGCTGGAAATCCAAAACAAAAACAGAATTACCTGGAAAAACTCAGCAGGTCTGGCAGCATCGGCGGAGAAGAAAAGAGTTGACGTTTCGAGTCCTCATGACCCTTCGACAGAACTTGAGTTCGAGTCCAGGAAAGAGCTGAAATATAAGCTGGTTTAAGGTGTGTGTGTGGGGGGCGGAGAGATAGAGAGACAGAGAGGTGGAGGGGGTTGGTGTGGTTGTAGCGACAAACAAGCAGTGATGGAAGCAGATCATCAAAAGATGTCAACAACAATAGTACAATAGAACACATAGGTGTTAAAGTTAAAGTTGGTGATATTATCTAAACGAATGTGCTAATTAAGAATGGATGGTAGGGCACTCAAGGTATAGCTCTAGTGGGTTTTTTTTTTTATTTTTTTAATTATTTTTTTAAATTTTTTAAATTTTTTTAATAATTTTAAATAGCTCTGTTAGCTCACCCATTTACTTACTAAACTCAAGGGAATACAACACACGTTTACGCAATCAAGATTCTGAATTTAACCCTTTAAGCCCTGGAATCAGTCTGGTGAATTGACACTCTTTTCCTTCCAAAGGCAACATTTCTACCTGAGGCTCGATATCCAAAGCTGGATACAAAATTCCAGAGCAGATCCCTCCAAGACTCTCTACAACTGAAATATCAATTCCTCATTCTGGAAAAGTAAATGTAATGTTGGTCCTATCCTAGCCTGACTGGAGTGTTGTTTCATTACTGTCTGGGAATTACAATATTAAAGATATTGTTGAGCTGGTGTTTAAATTTTGCTTCCAAATATAACTTTTGACCTTTTGGCTATTGGTCATTAATATATAAATGTTTAGAATTATAGCAGAGCTGTTTTAATAAGCATTCCCACAATGTACTCCGGTAACTGAATTGTTAAAATGGAAAGTTTCTAGCATTGACTTTTTAAAAATATTTTTGGTGTGAGGAAGTAAAGTACATTTACCATCCACTTTGACTGTGTGTGAAAATGCTTCAAACAAAGCAAGCAAGAGATGACTGGTGTAAAAGGAGGACAAGAGGGTGTGAGGGGAGGGCAGTGGGAGTCATGGAGAGGGAGATTGAGACTGGGCTGCTTGTGTTAATACCAAAATGATTTAGCCCCACAGTGTGGTTCCACCCAACATTTCAGCCTTTTAGCTTTTCCTGACAGCCGAGTTTGCTGGAATCTATGCCTTCCGTATGGATTCACAGGCACGGCAGCTACATGTGTAGCAAGGGCCCCCTCTGCAGTTGTGGCATCATAAACTCAGCCTTTTAGATATTGCCCTCCTGTATAGGAATCACAAGCAGTTTTTCTGCATCTACCTGTGTTACATCGAATTCCTGAATAATTTTAAATAGCTCAGTCAACTCACCCATTTACTTACTAAGCTCAAGGGAATACAAGCCACATTTACACAATCAAGATTCTGAATTTAACCCTTTAAGCCCTGGAATCAGTCTGGTGAATTGACACTCTTCTCCTTCCAAAGGCAACATTTCTACCTGAGGCTCGATATCCAAAGCTGGATACAGAATTCCAGAGCAGATCCCTCCAAGACTCTCTACAACTGAAATATCAATTCCTCATTCAGGAATTTCAATCGCCTTAAAGTAAAAGCCAATGTTCCATGAACATTTTAGAATATTTCCTGTACCTGTGCAGTAGCGTTTAGCGATGGACAAACTAATCACTTTGCTCCTGTACAACATCTAGCCTCTCACAATGAAGAAATCATTCTGACTTGTCCTTCTCAAAGTTGATGAACTCATCGCTTCCCTACATTGAACTCCATCTGCCATAGATTTGTCCGTTCATTTTGTCTATGTCCTTGTGTAACTTCCTGTTTCCATCCCAATTTACAATCTAGATCAGGAGGATGATCCTCTCTGGAATGTTATTGCCTTTGCTGTGAAGATGATAATTCACTCCAGAGGCACCAGTTTTTTTTTATTATTCCTTCACGGGATGTGGGCTTCGGTGGCTGGGCCCAGCATTTATTGCCCATTCCTAGTTGCCCTTGAGAAGGCGGTGGTGAGCTGCCTTCTTGCACCGCTGCAGTCCATGTAGGTACACCCATAGTGCTGTTAGGAATGGAGTTCCAGGATTTTGACCCAGCGACAGTGAAGGAACGGCCGATATATTTCCAAGTCAGGATGGTGAGTGATTTGGAGGGGAACCTCCAGGTGGTGGTGTTCCCATCTATCTGCTGCCCTTGTAATTCTAGATGGTAGTGGTCACGGGTTTGAAATGTGCTGTTGAAGGAGCCTTGGTGAATTCCTGCAGTGCAACTTGTAGATGGTACATGCTGCTGCTACTGTGCATCGGAGGTGGTGGGAGTGAATATTTGTGGATGTGATGCCAATTAAGTGGGCTGCTTTGTCCTGGACTGTCAAGCTTCTTGTGGGAGCTGCACTCATCCAGGCAAGTTTGGAGTGGTCCATCACTCTCTTGATTTTTGCCTTGTAGATGGTGGACAGGCTTTGGGGAGTCAGGAGGTGGGTTACTCGTCAATTCCTACAGCAACTCGTAGTCCTCAATTAGAAATGAAACACTTGTCATATGGAATTCTGCAACTGAGACCTTGGTGTCCTCGGGCTGGCATGGACAAGATGTGCCGAATGGCCTCCTTCTGTGCTGTAACCTTTCTAAGATTCTATGGTTCTAATGTTATTGTTTATTTTGAGGGGAATTGAGTACAGAAGTAGGGAGGTTATGCTTCAGTTATACAGGTCGTTGGTGAGACCCACATTTGGAGTACTTTGTACCGTATTGGTTTCCTTATTTAAGGAAGGATGTAAATGCGTTGGAAGCAGTTCACAGGTCTACTAGGCTAATACCTGGAATAGACAGGTTGTCTTAAGAGGAAATGTTGGAGAGGTTTGGCTTGTATCCACTGGAATTTTGAAGAGTAAGTGGTGACTTGATTGAAACATGAGGGGTATTGAAAGGGTGTCAATTCATGAAATCCTGAACGCCAGCGCATGTGCAGTTACTTCTACCAGTGACATCGTTTAAATATGTATTTTATACTTGAATTGCTTTCTATTATGAGGGTGGTGCCGCTTTGACCATTAACAGAAATCCTCTTATTTCAGCTTTCTTTCCTATCATTTTAACACTTCAGCTGAAGTTGACAAAATAGAAAAGGCTTGCATTTCTATCGTGCTTTTCCCGACTACTGGACACGTCCAAATGCTTTCCAGCCAATGAAGTACTTTTGAAGTGTATTCACTGTTGTAATGTAGGAAATGCAGCAGCCAATTTCCGCACAGCCAGCTCCCACAAACACCAATGTGACACTGGCCACATAACCTGCTTTTTTTATGTCGATTGAGGATATATCCCAGGACACCAGGGATAATTCCTCTGCTCTGCTTTGAAGAGTGCCCTGGGATCTCTTACATCTACTCGAACAGGATGATGGGGTCTGAGGGTTTAATGTCTCATCCAAAATATCGCACCTATGATGGCGTAGCACTCGCTCAGTGCAGCCCTGGTTTGTCAGCTTTGATTTTTGCCATTATAGTGGGTGAACCTTGTGATTCAGAGAGGAGAGTAGCACCAATTGAGCCACAACTTGTACTTAAAGAGATCAATGCGTGACAAAGTAAATGTAATGTTGGTCCTATCCTAGCCTGACTGGAGTGTTGTTTCATTACTGTCTGGGAATTACAATATTAAAGATATTGTTGAGCTGGTGTTTAAATTTTGCTTCCAAATATAACTTTTGACCTTTTGGCTCTTGGTCATTAATATATAAATGTTTAGAATTATAGCAGAGCTGTTTTAATAAGCATTCCCACAATGTACTCCGGTAACTGAATTGTTAAAATGGAAAGTTTCTAGCATTGACTTTTTAAAAATATTTTTGGTGTGAGGAAGCAAAGTACATTTACCATCCACTTTGACTGTGTGTGAAAATGCTTCAAACAAACAAGCAAGAGATGACTGGTGTAAAAGGAGGACAAGAGGGTGTGAGGGGAGGGCAGTGGGAGTCATGGAGAGGGAGATTGAGACTGGGCTGCTTGTGTTAATACCAAAATGATTTAGCCCCACAGTGTGGTTCCACCCAACATTTCAGCCTTTTAGCCTTTTCCTGACAGCCGAGTTTGCTGGAATCTATGCCTTCCGTATGGATTCACAGGCACGGCAGCTACATGTGTAGCAAGGGCCCCCTCTGCAGTTGTGGCATCATAAACTCAGCCTTTTAGATATTGCCCTCCTGTATAGGAATCACAAGCAGTTTTTCTGCATCTACCTGTGTTACATCGAATTCCTGAATAATTTTAAATAGCTCAGTCAACTCACCCATTTACTTACTAAGCTCAAGGGAATACAAGCCACATTTACACAATCAAGATTCTGAATTTAACCCTTTAAGCCCTGGAATCAGTCTGGTGAATTGACACTCTTCTCCTTCCAAAGGCAACATTTCTACCTGAGGCTCGATATCCAAAGCTGGATACAGAATTCCAGAGCAGATCCCTCCAAGACTCTCTACAACTGAAATATCAATTCCTCATTCAGGAATTTCAATCACCTTAAAGTAAAAGCCAATGTTCCATGAACATTTTAGAATATTTCCTGTACCTGTGCAGTAGCGTTTAGCGATGGACAAACTAATCACTTTGCTCCTGTACAACATCTAGCCTCTCACAATGAAGAAATCATTCTGACTTGTCCTTCTCAAAGTTGATGAACTCATCGCTTCCCTACATTGAACTCCATCTGCCATAGATTTGTCCGTTCATTTTGTCTATGTCCTTGTGTAACTTCCTGTTTCCATCCCAATTTACAATCTAGATCAGGAGGATGATCCTCTCTGGAATGTTATTGCCTTTGCTGTGAAGATGATAATTCACTCCAGAGGCACCAGTTTTTTTTTATTATTCCTTCACGGGATGTGGGCTTCGGTGGCTGGGCCCAGCATTTATTGCCCATTCCTAGTTGCCCTTGAGAAGGCGGTGGTGAGCTGCCTTCTTGCACCGCTGCAGTCCATGTAGGTACACCCATAGTGCTGTTAGGAATGGAGTTCCAGGATTTTGACCCAGCGACAGTGAAGGAACGGCCGATATATTTCCAAGTCAGGATGGTGAGTGATTTGGAGGGGAACCTCCAGGTGGTGGTGTTCCCATCTATCTGCTGCCCTTGTAATTCTAGATGGTAGTGGTCACGGGTTTGAAATGTGCTGTTGAAGGAGCCTTGGTGAATTCCTGCAGTGCAACTTGTAGATGGTACATGCTGCTGCTACTGTGCATCGGAGGTGGTGGGAGTGAATATTTGTGGATGTGATGCCAATTAAGTGGGCTGCTTTGTCCTGGACTGTCAAGCTTCTTGTGGGAGCTGCACTCATCCAGGCAAGTTTGGAGTGGTCCATCACTCTCTTGATTTTTGCCTTGTAGATGGTGGACAGGCTTTGGGGAGTCAGGAGGTGGGTTACTCGTCAATTCCTACAGCAACTCGTAGTCCTCAATTAGAAATGAAACACTTGTCATATGGAATTCTGCAACTGAGACCTTGGTGTCCTCGGGCTGGCATGGACAAGATGTGCCGAATGGCCTCCTTCTGTGCTGTAACCTTTCTAAGATTTTATGGTTCTAATGTTATTGTTTATTTTGAGGGGAATTGAGTACAGAAGTAGGGAGGTTATGCTTCAGTTATACAGGTCGTTGGTGAGACCCACATTTGGAGTACTTTGTACCGTATTGGTTTCCTTATTTAAGGAAGGATGTAAATGCGTTGGAAGCAGTTCACAGGTCTACTAGGCTAATACCTGGAATAGACAGGTTGTCTTAAGAGGAAATGTTGGAGAGGTTTGGCTTGTATCCACTGGAATTTTGAAGAGTAAGTGGTGACTTGATTGAAACATGAGGGGTATTGAAAGGGTGTCAATTCATGAAATCCTGAACGCCAGCGCATGTGCAGTTACTTCTACCAGTGACATCGTTTAAATATGTATTTTATACTTGAATTGCTTTCTATTATGAGGGTGGTGCCGCTTTGACCATTAACAGAAATCCTCTTATTTCAGCTTTCTTTCCTATCATTTTAACACTTCAGCTGAAGTTGACAAAATAGAAAAGGCTTGCATTTCTATCGTGCTTTTCCCGACTACTGGACACGTCCAAATGCTTTCCAGCCAATGAAGTACTTTTGAAGTGTATTCACTGTTGTAATGTAGGAAATGCAGCAGCCAATTTCCGCACAGCCAGCTCCCACAAACACCAATGTGACACTGGCCACATAACCTGCTTTTTTTATGTCGATTGAGGATATATCCCAGGACACCATGGATAATTCCTCTGCTCTGCTTTGAAGAGTGCCCTGGGATCTCTTACATCTACTCGAACAGGATGATGGGGCCTGAGGGTTTAATGTCTCATCCAAAATGTCGCACCTATGATGGTGTAGCACTCGCTCAGTGCAGCCCTGGTTTGTCAGCTTTGATTTTTGCCATTATAGTGGGTGAACCTTGTGATTCAGAGAGGAGAATAACACCAGTTGAGCCACAACTTGTACTTAAAGAGATCAATGCGTGACAAAGTAAATGTAATGTTGGTCCTATCCTAGCCTGACTGGAGTGTTGTTTCATTACTGTCTGGGAATTACAATATTAAAGATATTGTTGAGCTGGTGTTTAAATTTTGCTTCCAAATATAACTTTTGACCTTTTGGCTCTTGGTCATTAATATATAAATGTTTAGAATTATAGCAGAGCTGTTTTAATAAGCATTCCCACAATGTACTCCGGTAACTGAATTGTTAAAATGGAAAGTTTCTAGCATTGACTTTTTAAAAATATTTTTGGTGTGAGGAAGCAAAGTACATTTACCATCCACTTTGACTGTGTGTGAAAATGCTTCAAACAAACAAGCAAGAGATGACTGGTGTAAAAGGAGGACAAGAGGGTGTGAGGGGAGGGCAGTGGGAGTCATGGAGAGGGAGATTGAGACTGGGCTGCTTGTGTTAATACCAAAATGATTTAGCCCCACAGTGTGGTTCCACCCAACATTTCAGCCTTTTAGCCTTTTCCTGACAGCCGAGTTTGCTGGAATCTATGCCTTCCGTATGGATTCACAGGCACGGCAGCTACATGTGTAGCAAGGGCCCCCTCTGCAGTTGTGGCATCATAAACTCAGCCTTTTAGATATTGCCCTCCTGTATAGGAATCACAAGCAGTTTTTCTGCATCTACCTGTGTTACATCGAATTCCTGAATAATTTTAAATAGCTCAGTCAACTCACCCATTTACTTACTAAGCTCAAGGGAATACAAGCCACATTTACACAATCAAGATTCTGAATTTAACCCTTTAAGCCCTGGAATCAGTCTGGTGAATTGACACTCTTCTCCTTCCAAAGGCAACATTTCTACCTGAGGCTCGATATCCAAAGCTGGATACAGAATTCCAGAGCAGATCCCTCCAAGACTCTCTACAACTGAAATATCAATTCCTCATTCAGGAATTTCAATCGCCTTAAAGTAAAAGCCAATGTTCCATGAACATTTTAGAATATTTCCTGTACCTGTGCAGTAGCGTTTAGCGATGGACAAACTAATCACTTTGCTCCTGTACAACATCTAGCCTCTCACAATGAAGAAATCATTCTGACTTGTCCTTCTCAAAGTTGATGAACTCATCGCTTCCCTACATTGAACTCCATCTGCCATAGATTTGTCCGTTCATTTTGTCTATGTCCTTGTGTAACTTCCTGTTTCCATCCCAATTTACAATCTAGATCAGGAGGATGATCCTCTCTGGAATGTTATTGCCTTTGCTGTGAAGATGATAATTCACTCCAGAGGCACCAGTTTTTTTTTATTATTCCTTCACGGGATGTGGGCTTCGGTGGCTGGGCCCAGCATTTATTGCCCATTCCTAGTTGCCCTTGAGAAGGCGGTGGTGAGCTGCCTTCTTGCACCGCTGCAGTCCATGTAGGTACACCCATAGTGCCGTTAGGAATGGAGTTCCAGGATTTTGACCCAGCGACAGTGAAGGAACGGCCGATATATTTCCAAGTCAGGACGGTGATTGATTTGGAGGGGAACCTCCAGGTGGTGGTGTTCCCACCTACCTGCTGCCCTTGTAATTCTAGATGGTAGTGGTCACGGGTTTGAAATGTGCTGTTGAAGGAGCCTTGGTGAATTCCTGCAGTGCAACTTGTAGATGGTACATGCTGCTGCTACTGTGCATCGGAGGTGGTGGGAGTGAATATTTGTGGATGTGATGCCAATTAAGTGGGCTGCTTTGTCCTGGACTGTCAAGCTTCTTGTGGGAGCTGCACTCATCCAGGCAAGTTTGGAGTGGTCCATCACTCTCTTGATTTTTGCCTTGTAGATGGTGGACAGGCTTTGGGGAGTCAGGAGGTGGGTTACTCGTCAATTCCTACAGCAACTCGTAGTCCTCGATTAGAAATGAAACACTTGTCATATGGAATTCTGCAACTGAGACCTTGGTGTCCTCGGGCTGGCATGGACAAGATGTGCCGAATGGCCTCCTTCTGTGCTGTAACCTTTCTAAGATTCTATGGTTCTAATGTTATTGTTTATTTTGAGGGGAATTGAGTACAGAAGTAGGGAGGTTATGCTTCAGTTATACAGGTCGTTGGTGAGACCCACATTTGGAGTACTTTGTACCGTATTGGTTTCCTTATTTAAGGAAGGATGTAAATGCGTTGGAAGCAGTTCACAGGTCTACTAGGCTAATACCTGGAATAGACAGGTTGTCTTAAGAGGAAATGTTGGAGAGGTTTGGCTTGTATCCACTGGAATTTTGAAGAGTAAGTGGTGACTTGATTGAAACATGAGGGGTATTGAAAGGGTGTCAATTCATGAAATCCTGAACGCCAGCGCATGTGCAGTTACTTCTACCAGTGACATCGTTTAAATATGTATTTTATACTTGAATTGCTTTCTATTATGAGGGTGGTGCCGCTTTGACCATTAACAGAAATCCTCTTATTTCAGCTTTCTTTCCTATCATTTTAACACTTCAGCTGAAGTTGACAAAATAGAAAAGGCTTGCATTTCTATCGTGCTTTTCCCGACTACTGGACACGTCCAAATGCTTTCCAGCCAATGAAGTACTTTTGAAGTGTATTCACTGTTGTAATGTAGGAAATGCAGCAGCCAATTTCCGCACAGCCAGCTCCCACAAACACCAATGTGACACTGGCCACATAACCTGCTTTTTTTATGTCGATTGAGGATATGTCCCTGGACACCATGGATAATTCCTCTGCTCTGCTTTGAAGAGTGCCCTGGGATCTCTTACATCTACTCGAACAGGATGATGGGGCCTGAGGGTTTAATGTCTCATCCAAAATGTCGCACCTATGATGGTGTAGCACTCGCTCAGTGCAGCCCTGGTTTGTCAGCTTTGATTTTTGCCATTATAGTGGGTGAACCTTGTGATTCAGAGAGGAGAATAACACCAGTTGAGCCACAACTTGTACTTAAAGAGATCAATGCGTGACAAAGTAAATGTAATGTTGGTCCTATCCTAGCCTGACTGGAGTGTTGTTTCATTACTGTCTGGGAATTACAATATTAAAGATATTGTTGAGCTGGTGTTTAAATTTTGCTTCCAAATATAACTTTTGACCTTTTGGCTCTTGGTCATTAATATATAAATGTTTAGAATTATAGCAGACCTGTTTGATAAGAATTCCCACAATGTACTCTGGTAACTGAATTGTTAAAATGGAAAGTTTCTAGCATTGACTTTTTAAAAATATTTTTGGTGTGAGGAAGTAAAGTACATTTACCATCCACTTTGACTGTGTGTGAAAATGCTTCAAACAAAACAAGCAAGAGATGACTGGTGTAAAAGGAGGACAGGGGGTGTGAGGGGAGGGCAGTGGGAGTCATGGAGAGGGAGATTGAGACTGGGCTGCTTGTGTTAGTACCAAAATGATTTAGCCCCACAGTGTGGTTCCACCCAACATTTCAGCCTTTTAGCCTTTTCCTGACAGCCGAGTTTGCTGGAATCTATGCCTTCCGTATGGATTCACAGGCACGGCAACTCCATGTGTAGCAAGGGCCCCCTCTGCAGTTGTGGCATCATAAACTCAGCCTTTTAGATATTGCCCTCCTGTATAGGAATCACAAGCAGTTTTTCTGCATCTACCTGTGTTACATCGAATTCCTGAATAATTTTAAATAGCTCAGTCAACTCACCCATTTACTTACTAAGCTCAAGGGAATACAAGCCACATTTACACAATCAAGATTCTGAATTTAACCCTTTAAGCCCTGGAATCAGTCTGGTGAATTGACACTCTTCTCCTTCCAAAGGCAACATTTCTACCTGAGGCTCGATATCCAAAGCTGGATACAGAATTCCAGAGCAGATCCCTCCAAGACTCTCTACAACTGAAATATCAATTCCTCATTCAGGAATTTCAATCGCCTTAAAGTAAAAGCCAATGTTCCATGAACATTTTAGAATATTTCCTGTACCTGTGCAGTAGCGTATAGCGATGGACAAACTAATCACTTTGCTCCTCTACAACATCTAGCCTCTCACAATGAAGAAATCATTCTGACTTGTCCTTCTCAAAGTTGATGAACTCATCGCTTCCCTACATTGAACTCCATCTGCCATAGATTTGTCCGTTCATTTTGTCTATGTCCTTGTGTAACTTCCTGTTTCCATCCCAATTTACAATCTAGATCAGGAGGATGATCCTCTCTGGAATGTTATTGCCTTTGCTGTGAAGATGATAATTCACTCCAGAGGCACCAGTTTTTTTTTATTATTCCTTCACGGGATGTGGGCTTCGGTGGCTGGGCCCAGCATTTATTGCCCATTCCTAGTTGCCCTTGAGAAGGCGGTGGTGAGCTGCCTTCTTGCACCGCTGCAGTCCATGTAGGTACACCCATAGTGCTGTTAGGAATGGAGTTCCAGGATTTTGACCCAGCGACAGTGAAGGAACGGCCGATATATTTCCAAGTCAGGATGGTGAGTGATTTGGAGGGGAACCTCCAGGTGGTGGTGTTCCCATCTATCTGCTGCCCTTGTAATTCTAGATGGTAGTGGTCACGGGTTTGAAATGTGCTGTTGAAGGAGCCTTGGTGAATTCCTGCAGTGCAACTTGTAGATGGTACATGCTGCTGCTACTGTGCATCGGAGGTGGTGGGAGTGAATATTTGTGGATGTGATGCCAATTAAGTGGGCTGCTTTGTCCTGGACTGTCAAGCTTCTTGTGGGAGCTGCACTCATCCAGGCAAGTTTGGAGTGGTCCATCACTCTCTTGATTTTTGCCTTGTAGATGGTGGACAGGCTTTGGGGAGTCAGGAGGTGGGTTACTCGTCAATTCCTACAGCAACTCGTAGTCCTCAATTAGAAATGAAACACTTGTCATATGGAATTCTGCAACTGAGACCTTGGTGTCCTCGGGCTGGCATGGACAAGATGTGCCGAATGGCCTCCTTCTGTGCTGTAACCTTTCTAAGATTCTATGGTTCTAATGTTATTGTTTATTTTGAGGGGAATTGAGTACAGAAGTAGGGAGGTTATGCTTCAGTTATACAGGTCGTTGGTGAGACCCACATTTGGAGTACTTTGTACCGTATTGGTTTCCTTATTTAAGGAAGGATGTAAATGCGTTGGAAGCAGTTCACAGGTCTACTAGGCTAATACCTGGAATAGACAGGTTGTCTTAAGAGGAAATGTTGGAGAGGTTTGGCTTGTATCCACTGGAATTTTGAAGAGTAAGTGGTGACTTGATTGAAACATGAGGGGTATTGAAAGGGTGTCAATTCATGAAATCCTGAACGCCAGCGCATGTGCAGTTACTTCTACCAGTGACATCGTTTAAATATGTATTTTATACTTGAATTGCTTTCTATTATGAGGGTGGTGCCGCTTTGACCATTAACAGAAATCCTCTTATTTCAGCTTTCTTTCCTATCATTTTAACACTTCAGCTGAAGTTGACAAAATAGAAAAGGCTTGCATTTCTATCGTGCTTTTCCCGACTACTGGACACGTCCAAATGCTTTCCAGCCAATGAAGTACTTTTGAAGTGTATTCACTGTTGTAATGTAGGAAATGCAGCAGCCAATTTCCGCACAGCCAGCTCCCACAAACACCAATGTGACACTGGCCACATAACCTGCTTTTTTTATGTCGATTGAGGATATGTCCCTGGACACCATGGATAATTCCTCTGCTCTGCTTTGAAGAGTACCCTGGATCTCTTACATCTACTCGAACAGGATGATGGGGCCTGAGGGTTTAATGTCTCATCCAAAATGTCGCACCTATGATGGTGTAGCACTCGCTCAGTGCAGCCCTGGTTTGTCAGCTTTGATTTTTGCCATTATACTGGGTGAACCTTGTGATTCAGAGAGGAGAATAACACCAGTTGAGCCACAACTTGTACTTAAAGAGATCAATGCGTGACAAAGTAAATGTAATGTTGGTCCTATCCTAGCCTGACTGGAGTGTTGTTTCATTACTGTCTGGGAATTACAATATTAAAGATATTGTTGAGCTGGTGTTTAAATTTTGCTTCCAAATATAACTTTTGACCTTTTGGCTCTTGGTCATTAATATATAAATGTTTAGAATTATAGCAGACCTGTTTGATAAGAATTCCCACAATGTACTCTGGTAACTGAATTGTTAAAATGGAAAGTTTCTAGCATTGACTTTTTAAAAATATTTTTGGTGTGAGGAAGTAAAGTACATTTACCATCCACTTTGACTGTGTGTGAAAATGCTTCAAACAAACAAGCAAGAGATGACTGGTGTAAAAGGAGGACAGGGGGTGTGAGGGGAGGGCAGTGGGAGTCATGGAGAGGGAGATTGAGACTGGGCTGCTTGTGTTAGTACCAAAATGATTTAGCCCCACAGTGTGGTTCCACCCAACATTTCAGCCTTTTAGCCTTTTCCTGACAGCCGAGTTTGCTGGAATCTATGCCTTCCGTATGGATTCACAGGCACGGCAACTCCATGTGTAGCAAGGGCCCCCTCTGCAGTTGTAGCATCATAAACTCAGCCTTTTAGATATTGCCCTCCTGTACTGGAATCACAAGCAGTTTCTCTGCATCCACCTGTATTACATCGAATCCCTGAATCAACTCACTCATGAGCTTACCAAACTCAAGGGAAGACAAGCCACATTTTGGCAAGCAAGCTTCAGAATTTAACCCTTTAAGCCCTGGAATCATTCTGGTGAATTCATACTCTTCTCCTTCCAAAGGCAACATTCCTACCTGAGGCTCGATGTCCAAAGCTGGATACAGAATTCCAGAGCAGATCCCTCCGAGACTCTGTACAACTGAAATATCATTTCCACATTTTGGAACTTCAATCCCCTTAAAGTAAAAGCCAATGTTCCATGAACCTTTTAGATTATTTCCTGTACCTGGGCGGTGGCGTTTAGCGATGGGTGTATATGGACAAACTAGTCACTTTGCTCCTCCACAACATCTAGCCTCTCACCATGAAGAAATCATTGTGATGTGTCCTCTCAGATCCATAGCTGACAACTCACCACTTCCCTACATTGAACTCCATCTGCCATAGATTTGTCGATTCGCTTTGTCTATGTCCTTGTGTAACTTCTGGTTTCCATTCCAATTTACAATCTAGATCAGGAGGATGATCCTCTCTGTAATGTTATTGCCTTTGCTGTGAAGATGATAATTCACTCCAGCGGCACCAGTTTTTTTTATTATTCATTCACGGGATGTGGGCTTCGCTGGCTGGGCCAGCATTTATTGCCCAACCCTAGATGCACTTGAGAAAGTGTATTTGAAAATATTGAAAACTGTATTCACTGTTGTAATGTAGGAAATGCAGCAGCCAATTTCCGCACAGCCAGCTCCCACAAACACCAATGTGACACTGGCCACATAACCTGCTTTTTTTATGTCGATTGAGGATATATCCCAGGACACCAGGGATAATTCCTCTGCTCTGCTTTGAAGAGTGCCCTGGGATCTCTTACATCTACTCGAACAGGATGATGGGGTCTGAGGGTTTAATGTCTCATCCAAAATATCGCACCTATGATGGCGTAGCACTCGCTCAGTGCAGCCCTGGTTTGTCAGCTTTGATTTTTGCCATTATAGTGGGTGAACCTTGTGATTCAGAGAGGAGAGTAGCACCAATTGAGCCACAACTTGTACTTAAAGAGATCAATGCGTGACAAAGTAAATGTAATGTTGGTCCTATCCTAGCCTGACTGGAGTGTTGTTTCATTACTGTCTGGGAATTACAATATTAAAGATATTGTTGAGCTGGTGTTTAAATTTTGCTTCCAAATATAACTTTTGACCTTTTGGCTCTTGGTCATTAATATATAAATGTTTAGAATTATAGCAGAGCTGTTTTAATAAGCATTCCCACAATGTACTCCGGTAACTGAATTGTTAAAATGGAAAGTTTCTAGCATTGACTTTTTAAAAATATTTTTGGTGTGAGGAAGCAAAGTACATTTACCATCCACTTTGACTGTGTGTGAAAATGCTTCAAACAAACAAGCAAGAGATGACTGGTGTAAAAGGAGGACAAGAGGGTGTGAGGGGAGGGCAGTGGGAGTCATGGAGAGGGAGATTGAGACTGGGCTGCTTGTGTTAATACCAAAATGATTTAGCCCCACAGTGTGGTTCCACCCAACATTTCAGCCTTTTAGCCTTTTCCTGACAGCCGAGTTTGCTGGAATCTATGCCTTCCGTATGGATTCACAGGCACGGCAGCTACATGTGTAGCAAGGGCCCCCTCTGCAGTTGTGGCATCATAAACTCAGCCTTTTAGATATTGCCCTCCTGTATAGGAATCACAAGCAGTTTTTCTGCATCTACCTGTGTTACATCGAATTCCTGAATAATTTTAAATAGCTCAGTCAACTCACCCATTTACTTACTAAGCTCAAGGGAATACAAGCCACATTTACACAATCAAGATTCTGAATTTAACCCTTTAAGCCCTGGAATCAGTCTGGTGAATTGACACTCTTCTCCTTCCAAAGGCAACATTTCTACCTGAGGCTCGATATCCAAAGCTGGATACAGAATTCCAGAGCAGATCCCTCCAAGACTCTCTACAACTGAAATATCAATTCCTCATTCAGGAATTTCAATCGCCTTAAAGTAAAAGCCAATGTTCCATGAACATTTTAGAATATTTCCTGTACCTGTGCAGTAGCGTTTAGCGATGGACAAACTAATCACTTTGCTCCTCTACAACATCTAGCCTCTCACAATGAAGAAACCATTCTGACTTGTCCTTCTCAAAGTTGATGAACTCATCGCTTCCCTACATTGAACTCCATCTGCCATAGATTTGTCCGTTCATTTTGTCTATGTCCTTGTGTAACTTCCTGTTTCCATCCCAATTTACAATCTAGATCAGGAGGATGATCCTCTCTGGAATGTTATTGCCTTTGCTGTGAAGATGATAATTCACTCCAGAGGCACCAGTTTTTTTTTATTATTCCTTCACGGGATGTGGGCTTCGGTGGCTGGGCCCAGCATTTATTGCCCATTCCTAGTTGCCCTTGAGAAGGCGGTGGTGAGCTGCCTTCTTGCACCGCTGCAGTCCATGTAGGTACACCCATAGTGCTGTTAGGAATGGAGTTCCAGGATTTTGACCCAGCGACAGTGAAGGAACGGCCGATATATTTCCAAGTCAGGATGGTGATTGATTTGGAGGGGAACCTCCAGGTGGTGGTGTTCCCATCTATCTGCTGCCCTTGTAATTCTAGATGGTAGTGGTCACGGGTTTGAAATGTGCTGTTGAAGGAGCCTTGGTGAATTCCTGCAGTGCAACTTGTAGATGGTACATGCTGCTGCTACTGTGCATCGGAGGTGGTGGGAGTGAATATTTGTGGATGTGATGCCAATTAAGTGGGCTGCTTTGTCCTGGACTGTCAAGCTTCTTGTGGGAGCTGCACTCATCCAGGCAAGTTTGGAGTGGTCCATCACTCTCTTGATTTTTGCCTTGTAGATGGTGGACAGGCTTTGGGGAGTCAGGAGGTGGGTTACTCGTCAATTCCTACAGCAACTCGTAGTCCTCAATTAGAAATGAAACACTTGTCATATGGAATTCTGCAACTGAGACCTTGGTGTCCTCGGGCTGGCATGGACAAGATGTGCCGAATGGCCTCCTTCTGTGCTGTAACCTTTCTAAGATTCTATGGTTCTAATGTTATTGTTTATTTTGAGGGGAATTGAGTACAGAAGTAGGGAGGTTATGCTTCAGTTATACAGGTCGTTGGTGAGACCCACATTTGGAGTACTTTGTACCGTATTGGTTTCCTTATTTAAGGAAGGATGTAAATGCGTTGGAAGCAGTTCACAGGTCTACTAGGCTAATACCTGGAATAGACAGGTTGTCTTAAGAGGAAATGTTGGAGAGGTTTGGCTTGTATCCACTGGAATTTTGAAGAGTAAGTGGTGACTTGATTGAAACATGAGGGGTATTGAAAGGGTGTCAATTCATGAAATCCTGAACGCCAGCGCATGTGCAGTTACTTCTACCAGTGACATCGTTTAAATATGTATTTTATACTTGAATTGCTTTCTATTATGAGGGTGGTGCCGCTTTGACCATTAACAGAAATCCTCTTATTTCAGCTTTCTTTCCTATCATTTTAACACTTCAGCTGAAGTTGACAAAATAGAAAAGGCTTGCATTTCTATCGTGCTTTTCCCGACTACTGGACACGTCCAAATGCTTTCCAGCCAATGAAGTACTTTTGAAGTGTATTCACTGTTGTAATGTAGGAAATGCAGCAGCCAATTTCCGCACAGCCAGCTCCCACAAACACCAATGTGACACTGGCCACATAACCTGCTTTTTTTATGTCGATTGAGGATATGTCCCTGGACACCATGGATAATTCCTCTGCTCTGCTTTGAAGAGTGCCCTGGGATCTCTTACATCTACTCGAACAGGATGATGGGGCCTGAGGGTTTAATGTCTCATCCAAAATGTCGCACCTATGATGGTGTAGCACTCGCTCAGTGCAGCCCTGGTTTGTCAGCTTTGATTTTTGCCATTATAGTGGGTGAACCTTGTGATTCAGAGAGGAGAATAACACCAGTTGAGCCACAACTTGTACTTAAAGAGATCAATGCGTGACAAAGTAAATGTAATGTTGGTCCTATCCTAGCCTGACTGGAGTGTTGTTTCATTACTGTCTGGGAATTACAATATTAAAGATATTGTTGAGCTGGTGTTTAAATTTTGCTTCCAAATATAACTTTTGACCTTTTGGCTCTTGGTCATTAATATATAAATGTTTAGAATTATAGCAGACCTGTTTGATAAGAATTCCCACAATGTACTCTGGTAACTGAATTGTTAAAATGGAAAGTTTCTAGCATTGACTTTTTAAAAATATTTTTGGTGTGAGGAAGTAAAGTACATTTACCATCCACTTTGACTGTGTGTGAAAATGCTTCAAACAAAACAAGCAAGAGATGACTGGTGTAAAAGGAGGACAGGGGGTGTGAGGGGAGGGCAGTGGGAGTCATGGAGAGGGAGATTGAGACTGGGCTGCTTGTGTTAGTACCAAAATGATTTAGCCCCACAGTGTGGTTCCACCCAACATTTCAGCCTTTTAGCCTTTTCCTGACAGCCGAGTTTGCTGGAATCTATGCCTTCCGTATGGATTCACAGGCACGGCAACTCCATGTGTAGCAAGGGCCCCCTCTGCAGTTGTAGCATCATAAACTCAGCCTTTTAGATATTGCCCTCCTGTACTGGAATCACAAGCAGTTTCTCTGCATCCACCTGTATTACATCGAATCCCTGAATCAACTCACTCATGAGCTTACCAAACTCAAGGGAAGACAAGCCACATTTTGGCAAGCAAGCTTCAGAATTTAACCCTTTAAGCCCTGGAATCATTCTGGTGAATTCATACTCTTCTCCTTCCAAAGGCAACATTCCTACCTGAGGCTCGATGTCCAAAGCTGGATACAGAATTCCAGAGCAGATCCCTCCGAGACTCTGTACAACTGAAATATCATTTCCACATTTTGGAACTTCAATCCCCTTAAAGTAAAAGCCAATGTTCCATGAACCTTTTAGATTATTTCCTGTACCTGGGCGGTGGCGTTTAGCGATGGGTGTATATGGACAAACTAGTCACTTTGCTCCTCCACAACATCTAGCCTCTCACCATGAAGAAATCATTGTGATGTGTCCTCTCAGATCCATAGCTGACAACTCACCACTTCCCTACATTGAACTCCATCTGCCATAGATTTGTCGATTCGCTTTGTCTATGTCCTTGTGTAACTTCTGGTTTCCATTCCAATTTACAATCTAGATCAGGAGGATGATCCTCTCTGCAATGTTATTGCCTTTGCTGTGAAGATGATAATTCACTCGAGCGGCACCAGTTTTTTTTATTATTCATTCACGGGATGTGGGCTTCGCTGGCTGGGCCAGCATTTATTGCCCAACCCTAGATGCACTTGAGAAAGTGGTGGTGAGCTGCCTTCTTGAACCGCTGCAGTCCATGTGGTGTAGGTACACCCACAGTGCTGTTAGGAAGGGAGTTCCAGGATTTTGTCCCAGTGACAGTGAAGGAACGGCGATATATTTCCAAGTCAGGATGGTGAGTGACTTGGAGGGGAACCTCTAGGTGGTGGTGTTCCCATCTATCTGCTGCCCTTGTCTTCTAGATGGTACTGGATGTGGGTTTGAAAGGTGCTGTTGAAGGAGACTTGGTGAATACCAACAGTGCATCTTGTAGATGGTACACACTGCTGCTACTGCGCATCAGAGGTGGAGGGAGTAAGTATTTGTGGATGTGAGCCAATCAAGTGGGCTGCTTTGTCCTGGACTGTCATGCTTCTTGTGGGAGCTGCACTCATCCAGGCAAGTGGGTAGAATTCCATCACACTCTTGATATTTGCCTTGTCGGTGGTGGAAAGGCTTTGGGGAGTCAGGAGTTCGGTTACTCGTCAATTCCCACGGCAACTCATACTCCTCAATTAGAAATGAAACACTTGTCATATGGAAATCTGCAACTGAGATTGAGGCTGTTTGGCCAAGGAGTGCTTCACATGACCTCAGCTGACACCTCAACACCAGACAGAGATCGTGCTCTATTGCCAGATGAAATGTTATCTGAGAGTCCAAACTGTTTGTTCAGGTACCAAATGTGGCCATGACACTACTTGAGGAACAGCAGAGGAATTGGCTCAGTGTCCCGGCCGAAACAGGTTATCTCATCGTTTAGGTCCTTTGCTGTTTTTTCTGTGTCCATATTGTCTGTCATTTTTGCCAAACTAGTAACAATAACACTTCAAAACTAACTTCTTGAGTGTAGCTTGAAATGTCTTTAAGACAAGAAAAGCGTGAAACTATAGGAGCCTTCATTGAAACCTAAAGTGAAACTTTCATTTAGCTGTGGACTTATCCTAGACTGATACTACTAATTGCTTCTCGATAATGCAGCTACAACAAGGATTAACAAGCCCAATGCCATCTAGAATCTTGACCTGGCAGATGGAGTTTAATTTGGGAAAATGTGGAATTGTCCATTTTGGCAGGAAGAATAAAAAAGAAGAAAATTATCTGAATGGTGAGAGATTGCAGAGCTCTGAGATGCAGAGGGATCTGGGTGTTTTAGCACATGAATTCTAAAAGGTTAGTATGCAGCGACAGCAAGTAATTAGGAAAGCTAGTACAATGTTTACAAGAATGTAGCCAGGGTTAGAAAAGTGTAGCTACGAGGAGAGATTGGATAGGTTGGGGTTATTTTCCTTAGAACAAAGAAGGCGGAGAGGTGACTTGATTGAGGTGTACAAACTTATGAGGGGAACAGATAGAGTGGACAGGATAAAGTTGTTTCTCTTGGTGGAGAATTCTAGAAGCAGGGGGCATAGTTTCAAGATAAGTGGCAGAACGTGTTGGGGGGACATGAGGAAGAACTTTTTTACGCAGAGGGTTGTGGGTGTCTGGAATTCGCTGCCCAAGTTGGTGGTAGAGGCAGAAACTCAAAACTCTTTTAAAAAGTACCTGGATCTGCACCTAAGGTGCTGTAAGCTGCAGGGCTATGGGCGGGGTGCAGTAAGGTGGGATTAGAAAAGGCACCTGGGTGTCCTTGGGCTGGCATGGACAACATGTGCCGAATGGCCTCCTCCTGTGCTGTAACCTTTCTAAGGTTCTATGATTCTAATGTTATAGTTTATTTTGAGGGGAATTGAGTACAAAAGTAGAGAGGTTATGCTTCAATTATACAGGGCGTTGGTGAGACTCACATTTGGAGTACTTTGTACTGTATTGGTTTCCTTATTTAAGGAAGGATGTAAATGCCTTGGAAGCAGTTCACAGGTCAACTAGGCTAATACCTGGAATGGACAGGTTGTCTTATGAGGAAATGTTGGAGAGGTTTGGCTTGTATCCACTGGAATTTAGAAGAGTAAGAGGCGACTTGATTGAAACATGAGGGGTATTGAAAGGGTGTCAATTCATTAAATCCTGATCGCCAGCGCATGTGCAGTTACTTCCACCAGTGACATCATTTAAATATGTATTTTATACTTGAACTGCTTTCTATTACGAGGGTGGTGCCTCTTTGACCATTAACAGAAATCCTCTTATTTCAGCTTTCTTTCCTATCATTTTAACACTTCAGCTGAAGTTGACAAAATAGAAAAGGCTTGCATTTCTATCGTGCTTTTCCCGACTAATGGACACGTCCAAATGATTTCCAGCCAATGAAGTACTTTTGAAGTGTATTCACTGTTGTAATATAGGAAATGCACCAGCCAATTTCTGTACAGCCAGCTCCCACAAACACCAATGCGATTCTGGTCACATAACTTGCTTTTTTTATGCCAATTGACGATATGTCCCAGGACACCAGGGATACTTCCTCTGCTCTGCTTAGAAGAGTACCCTGGGATCTCTAACATTCACTCGAACACGACAGTTCTGCTGAAGGGTCGTGAGGAATCTAAACGTCAACTCTTTTCTTCTCCGCCGATGCTGAGGCCCATGCGGGTACCCATAGCCACACCTTTTATTTGGAGGAAGTGAGAGGAGTTGAAGGAGAAATTGTTCAGCGTTAGGACAAGGTCAACCAGATGGAGGAGAGTAGTGGTGGATGGGGATTGTTCGGGCCTCTGTTCGAGGACGAAGCTAAGGGCCCTCAGACCATCCTGGTGGGGGATGGAGGTGTAGAGGGATTGGACGTCCATGGTGAAGAGGAAGCGGTTGGGGTCAGGGAACTGGAAATTGTCTGTCCTTGGCTTGCTGCATTGTTCCAGTGAAGCCCAATGAAAACTGGAGGAACAACACCTCATCTTCCGACTAGGCACTTTACAGCCATCCGGACTGAATATTGAATTCAACAACTTTAGGTCGTGAGCTCTCTCCCCCATCCCCACCCCCTTTCTGTTTCCCCCTTCCCTTTTTTTTCCAATAAATTATAAAGATTTTCCTTTTCCCACCTATTTCCATTATAAAAAAATAAAAAAAACCCCCACTAGAGCTATACCTTGAGTGCCCTACCATCCATTCTTAATTAGCACATTCGTTTAGATAATATCACCAACTTTAACTTTAACACCTATGTGTTCTATTGTGCTATTCTCGTTGACATCTTTTGATGATCTGCTTCTATCTCTGCTTGTTTGTCCCTACAACCACACCACCGCCCCCCCCCCACCTCTCTGTCTCTCTATCTCTCCGCCCCCCACACACACACCTTAAACCAGCTTATATTTCAACTCTTTCTTGGACTCGAACTCAAGTTCTGTCGAAGGGTCATGAGGACTCGAAACGTCAACTCTTTTCTTCTCTGCCGGTGCTGCCAGACCTGCTGAGTTTTTCCAGGTAATTCTGTTTTTGTTTTGGATTTCCAGCATCTGCAGTTTTTTTGTTTTTATCTCTGTGTTTAATTGACTGCCACTGCTGTTCAAGAAATGCCTACCTCCTTGAAGAAGTTCTGTTCCTCTCTGCGACAACATTTCCGTATCTCTCTGTTGTCTTGCTCACCTTCCTTGCTTTCCATTTCCCTCCTAGTGTTTGACAAGGTGTTTACTAAAACCCGCTTTCACAGCCATATCTCCTTTCTCAGTGACTGTCTCCGTCTCCGACTTACCCCACGTGGATTTCAACTGAAATTCCACCCCTCATGTTTCGAACCCACCCAGGATTACAGGTATCTCCGGGACATAAAACGTTTCTCGGACTGCTGTTCCCGTCACATTCTGAAATCCACACTCAGTGCCATGCGCCGCCATATGAACACACTCGACCTCTCCCTCCAGCAGCACCGCTGTACCCTTTTTCAAAGCTGCGCGTGCCCCCAGTTTCATTTTATCCTTCGTCTCATCCGACGCCTCAACAAGAAACTTTTTCTCTTTCTCTCAAGTGCTAAGGAACGCAAGCTCCAACAACTCATCGACACCAACACCCAGCTAGGACCCTCCACCCCTGCCTGTCCCTCCGTCCCCACCCCATCTTCCAATCCCAGCCCCGGCCGGGTATTCACTATACACCCTGACCTTCCCCTCTCCAATGCTGAACGTTCAGTGCTCAGCAAAGGACTTAGTTTCATACCCTTACGCCCTCACCTCAATGAATTTCGGGCTCGGCACAATGCTGAACTCTTCTTCCGCCATCTTCGTCTCCGGGCTCACTTCTTTGGGCAGGAGTCCTCTCCCAGTTCAACGGATCCTTTTACCCGTTTCCAATATTCTCCCTCCACCTGGACCCCTCCCTCTGGATTCTTACCTTCTCTTGATCTTTTCATTGAGGACTGTCGGCGCGACATTAGTCGTCTCAATTTCTCTGCTCCTCTCACCCATTCTAACCTGTCTCTCTCTGAACTTACTGCACTCCATTCTCTCAGGTCCAACCCTGACATTGTCATCAAACCCGCTGACAAGGGTGGTGCTGTTGTTGTCTGGCGCACTGACCTCTACCTCGCGGAGGCTGAGCGTCAACTCGCAGACACTTCCTCCTACCTCTCCCTGGACCATGACCCCACCACTGAACATCAAGCCATTGTTTCCAGGACTGTCACTGACCTCATCTCCTCTGGGGATCTCCCTCCCACAGCTTCCAACCTGATAGTCGCCCAACCTCGGACGGCCCGCTTCTATCTCCTACCCAAAATCCACAAACAGAACTGCCCCGGTAGACCGATCGTCTCAGCTTGCTCCTGCCCCAAAGAACTCATTTCTCGTTATCTTGACTCCCTTCTCTCTCCCCTTGTCCAGTCCCTTCCCACCTACATCCGTGATTCCTCTGACACCTTACGTCACATCAACAATTTCCAGTTCCCTGGCCCCAACCGCTTCCTCTTCACCATGGACGTCCAAACCCTCTACACCTCCATCCCCCACCAGGATCGTCTGAGGGCCCTTAGCTTCTTCCTCGAACAGAGGCCCGAACAATCCCCATCCACCACTACTCTCCTCCGTCTGGCTGAACTTGTTCTCACGCTGAACAATTTCTCCTTCAACTCCTCTCACTTCCTCCAAATAAAAGGTGTGGCTATGGGTACCTGCATGGGCCCCAGCTATGCCTGTCTCTTTATGGGGTATGTGGAACATTCCTTGTTGCAGTCCTACTCCAGCCCCCTTCCACAACTCTTTCTCCGGTACATCGATGATTACTTCGGTGCCGCTTCATGCTCTCGTCAGGACTTGGAAAAATTTATTAATTTTGCTTCCAATCTCCACCCCTCCATCATTTTCACGTGGTCCATCTCTGACACTTCCCTTCCCTTCCTTGACCTCTCTGTCTCAATCTCTGGTGATAGACTGTCCACCAATATCCATTACAAACCCACCGACTCCCACAGCTATCTCGACTACAGTTCCTCACACCCCGCTTCCTGTAAGGACTCCATCCCATTCTCTCAGTTCCTTCGCCTCCGTCGCATCTGTTCCGATGATGCTACATTCAAAAACAGTTCCTCTGACATGTCCTCCTTCTTCCTTAACCGAGGTTTTCCACCCACGGTCATTGACAGGGCCCTCAACCGTGTCCGGCCCATCTCCCGCGCATCCGCCCTCACGCCTTCTCCTCCCTCCCAGAAACATGATAGGGTCCCCCTTGTCCTCACTTATCACTTCACCAGCCTCCGCATTCAAAGGATCATCCTCCGCCATTTCCGCCAACTCCAGCATGATGCCACCACCAAACACATCTTCCCTTCACCCCCCTTATCGGCATTCCGTAGGGATCGCTCCCTCCGGGACACCCTGGTCCACTCCTCCATCACCCCCTACTCCTCAACCCCCTCCTATGGCACCACCCCATGCCCACGCAAAAGATGCAAAACCTGCCCCTTCACTTCCTCTCTCCTCACCGTCCAAGGACCCAAACACTCCTTTCAAGTGAAGCAGCATTTCACTTGCATTTCCCCCAACTTAGTCTACTGCATTAGTTGCTCCCAATGTGGTCTCCTCTACATTGGAGAGACCAAACGTAAACTGGGCGACCGCTTTGCAGAACACCTGCGGTCTGTCCGCAAGAATGACCCAAACCTCCCTGTCGCTTGCCGTTTTAACACTCCACCCTGCTCTCTTGCCCACATGTCTGTCCTTGGCTTGCTGCATTGTTCCAGTGAAGGCCAATGCAAACTGGAGGAACAACACCTCATCTTCCAACTAGGCACTTTACAGCCATCCGGACTGAATATTGAATTCAACAACTTTAGGTCGTGAGCTACCTCCCCCATCCCCACCCCCTTTCTGTTTCCCCCTTCCCTTTTTTTCCCAATAAATTATAAAGATTTTCCTTTTCCCACCTATTTCCATTATAAAAAAATAAAAAAAAACCCCACTAGAGCTATACCTTGAGTGCCCTACCATCCATTCTTAATTTGCACATTTGTTTAGATAATATCACCAACTTTAATTTTAACACCTATGTGTTCTATTGTGCTATTCTCGTTGACATCTTTTGATGATCTGCTTCTATCACTGCTTGTTTGTCCGTACAACCACACCCCCCCTCACCTCTCTGTCTCTCTATCTCTCCGCCCCCCACACACACACCTTAAACCAGCTTATATTTCAACTCTTTCTTGGACTCGAACTCAAGTTCTGTCGAAGGGTCATGAGGACTCGAAACGTCAACTCTTTTCTTCACCGCCGATGCTGCCAGACCTGCTGAGCTTTTCCAGGTAATTCTGTTTTTGTTTTGGATTTGCAGCATCCGCAGTTTTTTTGTTTTTATCTAAGTAAATGTAACGTTGGTCCTACTCCAGCCTGACTGGAGTGTTGTTTCATTACTGTCTGGGAATTACAATATTAAAGATATTGTTGAGCTGGTGTCTAAATTTTGCTTCCAGATTGAACTTTTGACCTTTCGGCACTTGGTCATTAATATATTAATGTTTAGAATTATAGCAGAGCTGTTATAATAAACATTCCCACAATGTACTCTGGTAACTGAATTGTTAAAATGGAAAGTTTCTGGGATTGATTTTTTGAAAATATTTTTTGTGTGAGGAAGCAAAATACATTTACCATCCACTTTGACTGTGTGTGAAAATGCTTCAAACAAAGCAAGCAAGCGATGACTGGTGTAAAAGGAGGACAGGGGGTGTGAGGGGAGGGCAGTGGGAGTCATGGAGAGGGAGATTGAGACTGGGCTGCTTGTGTTAATACCAAAATGATTTAGCCCCACAGTGTATCCATCCAACATTTCAGCCTTTTAGCCTTTTCCTGACAGCCGAGTTTGCTGGAATCTATGCCTTCCGTATGGATTCACAGGCACGGCAGCTACATGTGTAGCAAGGGCCCCCTCTGCAGTTGTAGCATCATAAACTCAGCCTTTTAGATATTGCCCTCCTGTACTGGAATCACAAGCAGTTTCTCTGCATCTACCTGTATTACATCGAATCCCTGAATAATTTTAAATAGCTCAGTCAACTAAGCTCAATCCATCTTGGGAATACAAGCCACATTTACACAATCAAGCTTCAGAATTTAACCCTTTAAGCCCTGGAATCATTCTGGTGAATTGACACTCTTCTTCCAAAGGCAACATTCCTACCTGAGGCTCGATTTCCAAAGCTGGATACAGAATTCCAGAACAGATCCCTCCGAGACTCTGTACAACTGAAATATCATTTCCTCATTTTGGAATTTCAATTCCCGTAAAGTAAAAGCCAATGTTCCTTGAATCTTTTAGATTATTTCCTGTACCTCTGCAGTAGCGTTTAGCGATGGGTGTATATGGACAAACTAGTCACTTTGCTCCTCCACAACCTCTAGCCTCTCACCATTAAGAAATCATTCTGACTTGACCTTCTCAAAGTTGATGAACTCACCACTTCCCTACATTGAACTCCATCTGCTGTGGATTTGTCCATTCATTTTGTCTGTGTCCTTGTGTAACGTCCGGTTTCCATCCCAATTTACAATCTAAATCAGGAGGATGATCCTCTCTGTACTGTTATTGCCTTTGCTGTGAAGATGATAATTCACTCCAGCGGCACCAGTTTTTTTTATTATTCATTCACGGGATGTGGGCTTCGCTGGCTGGGCCCAGCATTTATTGTCCATCCCTAGTTGCCCTTGAGAAGGGGGTGGTGAGCTGCCTTCTTGAACCGCTGCAGTCCATGTGGTGTAGGTACACCCACAGTGCTGTTAGGGAGGGAGTTCCAGGATGTTGACCCAGTTATGGTGAAGGAACAGTAATATATTTGCAAGTCAGGATGGTGAGTGACTTGGAGGGGATCCGCCAGGTGGTGGTGTTCCCATCTATCTGGTGCCCTTGTCCTTTTAGATGGTAGAGGTAGTGGGTTTGAAACGTGCTGTTGAAGGAGCCTTGGTGAATTCCTGCAGTGCAACATGTAGATGGTAAACGATGCTGCTACTGTGCGTCAGTGGTGGAGGGAGTGAATATTTGTGGATGTGATGCCAATCAAGTGGGCTGCTTTGTCCTGGACTGTCAAGCTTCTCATGGGAGCTGCACTCATCCAGGCAAGTGGGGAGTATTCCATCACACTCTTGATTTTTGCCTTGTAGATGGTGGACAGGCTTTGGGGAGTCAGGAAGTGGGTTACTTGTCAATTCCTAATGCAACTCATACTCCTCAATTAGAAATGAAACACTTGTCGTATGGAATTCTGCAACTGAGATTGAGGCTGTTTGGCCAGGGAGTACTTCACATGACCTCAGCTGACTCCTCAACACCGTACAGAGATCGTGCTCTATTGCCAGATGAAATGTTATCTGAGAGTCCAAACTATTTGTTCGGGTGTGGCCATGACGCTACTTGAGGAACAGCAGAGGAATTGGCTCAGTGTCCTGGCTGAAACAGGTTATCTCGTCATTTAGCTCTTTGCTGTTTTTTCTGTGTCCATATTGTCTGTCATTTTTGCCAAAATAGTAGCAATAATACTTCAAAGCTAACTTCTTGAGTGTAGCTTGAAATGACTTTAAGACAAGAAAAGCATGAAACGATAGAGACCTTCCTTGAAACCTAAAGTGAAACTTTCATTTAGCTGTGGACTTATCCTAGACTGATACTACTGATCGCTTCTCGATAGATGCAGCTACAACAAGGATTAACTTGCCCAATGCCATCAAGGATCTTGACCTGGCAAATGGTGTTTAATGTGGGAAAATGTGGAATTGTCCATTTTGGCAGGAAGAATAAAAAAGAAGAAAATTATCTGAATGGTGAGAGATTGCAGAGCTCTGAGATGCAGAGGGAGCTGGGTGTTTTAGCGCATGAATTCTAAAAGGTTAGTATGCAGCGACAGCAAGTAATTAGGAAAGCTAATAGAATGTTTACAAGAATTTAGCCAGGGTTAGAAAGGTGAAGCTACAAGGAGAGATTGGATACATTGGGGTTATTTTCCTTAGAACAAAGAAGGCTGAGAGGTGACTTGATTGAGGTGTACAAAATTATGTGGGGAATAGATGGAGTGGACAGCATAAAGTTGTTTCCCTTGGTGGAGAATTGTAGAAACAGGGGTCAAACATTCAAGATAAGTGGCAGAAGGTGTGGGGAGGATATGGGTAAGAACTTTTTTACGCAGAGGATAGTGGGTGTCTTGAATTCGCTGCCCAAGTTGGTGGTAGAGGCAGAAATTCTAAACTCTTTTAAAAATTACCTGGATCTGCACCTAAAGTGCTGTAAGCTGCAGGGCTATGGGCTGGGTGCAAGAAGGTGGGATTAGAAAGGGCACCTGTGTGTCCTCGGGCTGGCATGGACAAGGTGGGCAGAAAGGCCTCCTTCTGTGCTGTAACCTTTCTAAGGTTCTATGGTTCTAATGTTATGTTTATTTGGAGGGAAATTGAATCCAAATGTAGGGAGGAGATGCTTCAATTATACAGGGCATTGGTGAGACCCACATTTGGTGTACTTTGTACCGTATTGGGTTTCTTATTTAAGGAAGGATGTAAATGCGTTGGAAGCAGTTCACAGGTCAACTAGGTTAATACCTGGAATGGACAGGTTGTCTTATGAGGAAATGTTGGAGAGGTTTGGCTTGTATCCACTGGAATTTCGAAGAGTAAGTGGCGACTTGATTGAAACATGAGGGGTATTGAAAGGGTGTCAATTCATTAAATCCTGAACGCCAGCGCATGTGCAGTTACTTCCAGCAGTGACATCATTTAAATATGTATTTTATACTTGAACTGCTTTCTATTACGAGGGTGGTGCCTCTTTGACCATTACCAGAAATCCTCTTATTTCAGCTTTCTTTCCCTTCATTTTAACACTTCAGCTGAAGTTGACAAAATAGAAAATGCTTGCATTTCTATCGTGCTTTTCCCGACTAATGGACATCTCCAAGTTCTTTCCAGCCAATGAATTACTTTTGAGGCGTATTCACTGTTGTAATGTAGGAAATGCAGCAGCCAATTTCTGCACAGCCAGCTCCCACAAACACCAACGTGACACTGGCCACATAACCTGTTTTTTTTTTGCTGATTGAGGATATGTCCCAGGACACCAGGGATAATTCCTCTGCTCTGCTTTGAAGAGAGCCCTGGGATCTCATACATCCACACGAACTGGATGATGGGGCCTGAGGGTTTAATGTCTCATCCAAAATATGGCACCTATGATGGTGTAGCACTCGCTCAGTGCAGCCCCGGATTGTCAGCTTTGATTTTTGCCGTTATAGTGAGTGAACCTTGTGATTCAGAGAGGAGAGCAGCACCAATTGAGCCACAACTTGTAGTTAAAGAGATCAATGCGTGACAAAGTAAATGGAATTTTGTTCCTACTCCAGCCTGACTGGAGTGTTGTTTCATTACTGTCTGGGAATTACAATTTTAAAGTTATTGTTGAGCTGGTGTCTAAATTTTGCTTCCAAATATAACTTTTGAGCTTTTGGCTCTTGGTCATTAATATATTAATGTTTAGAGTTATAGCAGAGGTGTTTTAATAAGCATTCCCACAATGTACTCCAGTAACTTAATTGCTAAAATGGAATGTTTCTAGCATTGGTTTTTTAAAAATACTTTTGGTGTGAGGAAGCAAAGTACATTTACCATCCACTTTGACTGTGTGTGAAAATGCTTCAAACAAAGCAAGCAAGAGATGACTGGTGTAAAAGGAGGACAGAGGGTGTGAGTGGAGGGCAGTGGGAGTCATGGAGAGGGAGATTGAGACTGGGCTGCTTGTGTTAATACCAAAATGATTTAGCCCCACAGTGTGGTTCCACCCAACATTTCAGCCTTTTAGCCTTTTCCTGACAGCCGAGTTTGCTGGAATCTATGCCTTCCCTATGGATTCACAGGCACGGCAGCTACATGTGTAGCAAGGGCCCCCTCTGCAGATGTAGCATCATAAACTCAGCCTTTTAGATATTGCCCTCCTGTACTGGAATCACAAGCAGTTTCTCTGCATCTACCTGTGTTACAACAAATCCCTGAATAATTTTAAATAGCTCAGTCAACTCACCCATTTACTCACTGAGCTCAAGGGAATACAAGCCACATTTACAGAATCAAGCTTCTTAATTTAACCCTTTTAGCCCTGGAATCATGCTGGTGAATTGACACTCTTCTCCTTCCAAAGGCAACATTTCTACCTGAGGCTCGACGTCCAAAGCTGGATATAGAATTCCAGAGCAGATCCCTCCGAGACTCCGTACAACTGAAATATAATTTCCTCATTTTGGAATTTCAATCCCCTTAAAGTAAAAGCCAATGTTCCACGAACATTTTAGATTATTTCCTGTACCTGGGCAGTGGCGTTTAGCGATGGGTGTATATGGACAAACTAGTCACTTTGCTCTACTACAACATCTAGCCTCTCAACAGTAAGAAATCATCGTGACTTGTCCTTCTCAAAGTTGATGAACTCACCACTTCCCTACATTGAACTCCATCTGCCATAGATTTGTCCATTCATTTTGTCTATGTCCTTGTGTAACTTCTGGTTTCCATCCCAATTTACAATCTAGATCAGGAGGATGATCCTCTCTGTACTGTTATTGCCTTTGCTGTGAAGATGATAATTCACTCCAGTGGCACCAGTGTTTTTTATTATTCATTCATGGGATGTGGTCATCACTGGACAGGCCAGCATGTATTACCCATCCATAGTGCCCTTGAGAAGACAGTGGTGAGTTGCCTTCTTGAACCTCTGCAGTCCATGTTGTGTAGGTACAACCACAGTGTTGTTAGCAAGGGAGTTCCAGGATTCCGTGACAGTGAGGGAACAGCAACATAGTTCCAAGTCAGGATGGTGAGTGACTTGGAGGGGAACCTCCAGGTGGTGGTGTTCCCATCTATCTGCTGCCCTTGTAATTCTGGATGGTAGTGATAGTGAGTTTGGAAGGTGCTGTTGAAGGAACCTTGGTGAATTCCTGCAGTGCATCTTGTAGATGGTACACACTGCTGCTAATGCGCGTCGGAGGTGGAGGGAGTGAATATTTGTGGATGTGATGCCAATCAAGTGGGCTGCTTTGTCCTGGACTGTCAATCTTCTTGTGGGAGCTGCACTCATCCAGGCAAGTGGGGAGTATTCCATCACACTCTTGACTTTTGCCTTGTAGATTGTGGACAGGGTTTGGGGAGTCAGGAGGTGGGTTACTCGTCAATTCCTACAGCAACTCGTACTCCTCAATTAGAAATGAAACACTTGTCATATGGAATTCTGCAACTGAGATTGAGGCTGTTTGGCCAGGGAGTGCTTCACATAAACTCAGCTGACACCTCAACACCGTACAGAGATCGTGCTCTATTGCCAGATGAAATGTTATCTGAGAGTCCAAACTGTTTGTTCAGGTACCAAATGTGGCCATGTCGCTACTTGAGGAACAGCAGAGGAATTGGCTCAGTGTCCTGGCCGAAACAGGTTATCTCGTCATTTAGCTTGTTTGCTGTTTTTTCTGTGTCCATATTGTCTGTTTTATTTGCCAAAATAATAACAGTAACACTTCAAAACTAACTTCTTGAGTGTAGCTTGAAATGTCTTTAAGACAAGAAAAGTGTGAAACTATAGAAACCTTCCTTGAAGCCTTAAGTGAAACATTCCTTTTGCTGTGGACTTATCCTAGACTGATACTACTGATCGCTTCTCGATAGATGCAGCTACAACAAGGATTAACTTGCCCAATGTCATCTAGAATCTTGACCTGGCAGATGGAGTATAATGTGGGAAAATGTGGAATTGTCCATTTTGGCAGGAAGAATAAAAAAGAAGAAAATTATCTGAATGGTGAGAGATTGCAGAGCTCTGAGATGCAGAGGGATCTGGGTGTTTTAGTGCATGAGTTCTAAAAGGTTAGTATGCAGCAACAGCAAGTAATTAGGAAAGCTGATAGAATGTTTACAAGAATGTAGCCAGGGTTGGAAAAGTGTAGCTACGAGGAGAGATTGGATAGGTTGGGGTTATTTTCCTTAGAACAAAGAAGGCGGAGAGGTGACTTGATTGAGGTGTACAAAATTATGAGGGGAATAGATAGCGTGGACAGGATAAAATTGTTTCACTTGATTGAGAATTCTAGAACCAGGGGACATAGATTCAAGATAAGTGGCAGAATGTGTAGGGGGAGACATGAGGAAGAACTTTATTACGCAGAGGGTAGTGGGTCTCTGGAATTCGCTGCCCAAGTTGGTGGTAGAGGCAGCAATTTTAAACTCTTTTAAAAAGCACCTGGATCTGCACCTAAAGTGCTGTAAGCTGCAGGGCTATGGGCCGGGTGCATGAAGGTGGGATTAGAAAAGGAACCTTTATGTCCTCGGGCTGGCATGGACAAGATGTGCCGAAAGGCCTCCTTCTTTGCTGTAACCTTTCTAAGGTTCTATGGTTCTAAGGTTATTGTTTATTTTGAGGGGAATTGAGTACAACAGTAGGGAGGTTATGCTTCAGTTATACAGGGCGTTGGTGAGACCCACATTTGGAGTACTTTGTACCATATTGGTTTCTTTTTTTAAGGAAGGATGTAAATGCGATGGAAGCAGTTCACAGGTCAAGTAGGCTAATACCTGGAATGGACAGGTTGTCTTATGAGGAAATGTTGGAGAGGTTTGGCTTGTATCCACTGGAATTTAGAAGAGTAAGAGGCGACTTGATTGAAACGTGAGGGGTATTGAAAGGGTGTCAATTCATTAATTCCTGAACGCGAGCGCATGTGCAGTTACTTCCACCAGTGACATCATTTAAATATGTATTTTATACTTGAACTGCTTTCTATTACTAAGGTGGTGCCGCTTTGACCATTAACAGAAATCCTCTTATTTCAGCTTTCTTTCCTATTATTTTAACACTTCAGCTGAAGTTGACAAAGTAGAAAAGGCTTGCATTTCTATCGTGCTTTTCCCGACTACTGGACACGTCCAAATGCTTTCCAGCCAACGAAGTACTTTTGAAGAGTATTCACTGTTGTAATGTAGGAAATGCAGCAGCCAATTTCTGTACAGCCAGCTCCCACAAACACCAATGTGACACTGGCCACATAACCTGCTTTTTTTATGCCGATTGAGGATATGTCCCTGGACACCATGGATAATTCCTCTGCTCTGCTTTGAAGAGTGCCCTGGGATCTCTTACATCTACTCGAACAGGATGATGGGGCCTGTGGGTTTAACGTCTCATCCAGAATATGTCACCTCTGACGGTGTAGCACTCGCTCAGTGCAGGCCCGGATTGTCAGCTTTGATTTTTGCCGTTATAGTGGGTGAACCTTGTGATTCAGAGAGGAGAATAGCACCAATTGAGCCACAACTTGTAGTTAAAGAAATCAATGCGTCACGAAGTAAATGTAATGTTGGTCCTACTCCAGCCTGACTGGAGTGTTGTTTTATTACTGTCTGGGAATTACAATATTAAAGTTATTGTTGAGCTGGTGTTTAAATTTTGCTTCCAAATATAACTTTTGACCTTTTGGCTCTTGGGCATTAATATATTAATGTTTAGAATTATAGCAGAGCTGTTTTAATAAGCATTCCCACATTGTACTCCAGTATCTTAATTGCTAAAATGGAAAGTTTCTAGCATTGGTTTTTTAAAAATATTTTTGGTGTGAGGAAGCAAAGTACATTTACCATCCACTTTGACTGTGTGTGAAAATGCTTCAAACAAAGCAAGCAAGAGATGACTGGTGTAAAAGGAGGACAGGAGGTGTGAGGGGAGGGCAGTGGGAGTCATGGAGTGGGAGATTGAGACTGGGCTGCTTGTGTTAATACCAAAATGATTTAGCCCCACAGTGTGGTTCCACCCAACATTTCAGCCTTTTAGCCTTTTCCTGACAGCCGAGTTTGCTGGAATCTATGCCTTCCGTATGGATTCACAGGCACGGCAGCTACATGTGTAGCAAGGGCCCCCTCTGCAGTTGTAGCATCATAAACTCAGCCTTTTAGATATTGCCCTACTGTGCTGGAATCACAAGCAGTTTCTCTGCATCCAACTGTATTACATCGAATCCCTGAATAATTTTAAATAGCTCAGTCAACTCACCCATTTACTTACTAAACTCAAGGGAATACAAGACACATTTACACAATCAAGATTCTGAATTTAACCCTTTAAGCCCTGGAATCAGTCTGGTGAATTTATACTCTTCTCCTTCCAAAGGCAACATTTCTACCTGAGGCTCGATGTCCAAAGCCTGATACAGAATTCCTGAGCAGATGCCTCCAAGACTCTGTACAACTGAAATATAATTTCCTCATTCTGGAATTTCAATCGCTTTGAAGTAAAAGCCAATGTTCCACGAACATTTTAGATTATTTCCTGTGCCTGTGCAGTGGCGTTTAGCGATGGACAAACTAATCACTTTGCTCCTCGACAACATCTAGCCTCTCACAATGAAGAAATCATTCTGACTTATCCTTCTCAAAGTTGATGAACTCACCACTTCCCTACATTGAACTCCATCTGCCATAGATTTGTCCATTCATTTTATCTATGTCCTTGTGTAACTTCCAATTTCCATCCCAATTTACAATCTAGATCAGGAGGATGATCCTCTCTGTAATGTTATTGCCTTTGCTGTGAAGATGATAATTCACTCCAGCGGCACCAGTTTTTTTTTATTATTCATTCACGGGATGTGGGCTTCGCTGGCTGGGCCCAGCATTTATTGCCCAACCCTAGTTGCCCTTGAGAAGGCAGTAGTGAGCTGCCTTCTTCCACCGCTGCAGTCCATGTAGGTACACCCATAGTGCCGTTAGGAATGGAGTTCCAGGATTTTGACCCAGCGACAGTGAAGGAACGGCCGATATATTTCCAAGTCAGGACGGTGATTGATTTGGAGGGGAACCTCCAGGTGGTGGTGTTCCCACCTACCTGCTGCCCTTGTAATTCTAGATGGTAGTGGTCACGGGTTTGAAATGTGCTGTTGAAGGAGCCTTGGTGAATTCCTGCAGTGCAACTTGTAGATGGTACATGCTGCTGCTACTGTGCATCGGAGGTGGTGGGAGTGAATATTTGTGGATGTGATGCCAATTAAGTGGGCTGCTTTGTCCTGGACTGTCAAGCTTCTTGTGGGAGCTGCACTCATCCAGGCAAGTTTGGAGTGGTCCATCACTCTCTTGATTTTTGCCTTGTAGATGGTGGACAGGCTTTGGGGAGTCAGGAGGTGGGTTACTCGTCAATTCCTATGGCAACTCGTAGTCCTCAATTAGAAATGAAACACTTGTCATATGGAATTCTGCAACTGAGATTGAGGCTGTTTGGCCAGGGAGTGCTTCACATAACCTCAGCTGACACCTCAACACTGTACAGAGATCGTGCTCTATTGCCAGATAAAATGTTATCTGAGAGTCCAAACTGTTGGTTCAGGTACCAAATGAGGCCATGACGCTACTTGAGGAACAGCAGAGGAATTGGCTGAGTGTCCTGGCTGAAACAGATTATCTCGTCATTTAGCTCCTTTGCTGTTTTTTCTGTGTCCATATTGTCTGTTATTTTTGCAAAAATAATAACAGTAACACTTCGAAACTAACCTCTTGATTGTTGCTTGAAATGTCTTTAAGACAAGAAAAGCGTGAAACTATAGAAACCTTCCTTGAAACCTAAAGTGAAACATTCATTTAGCTGTGGACTTATTCTAGACTGATACTACTGATCGCTTCTTGATAGATGCAGCTACAACATGGATTAACAAGCCCAATGCCATCTAGAATCTTGACCTGGCAGATGGAGCATAATGTGGGAAAATGTGGAATTGCTGTGCTCTGAGATGCAGAGGAGGCTGGGTATTTTAGTGCATGAATTCTAAAAGGTTAGTATGCAGGTACAGCAAGTAATTAGGAAAGCTAGTAGAATGTTTAAATGAATGTTGCCAGGGTTAGAAAAGTGTAGCTACGAGGAGAGATTGGATAGGTTGGGGTTATTTTCCTTAGAACAAAGAAGGTGGAAAGGTGACTTGATTGAGGTGTACAAAATTATGAGGGGAATAGATAGAGTGGACAGGATAAAATTATTTCCCTTGGTGGAGAATTCTAGAAGCAGGGGGCATAGATTCAAGATAAGTGGCAGAATGTGTGGGGGAGACATGAGGAAGAACTTTTTTACGCAGAGGGTAGTGGGTGTCTGGAATTCGCTGCCCAAGTTGGTGGTAGAGGCAGAAACTTTAAACTCTTTTAAAAAAGTACCTGGATCTGCACCTAAAGTGCTGTAAGCTGCAGGGCTATGGGCTGGGTGCAGGAAGGTGGCATTAGAAAGGGCACCTGGGTGTCCTCGGGCTGGCATGGACAAGATTTGCCGAATGGCCTCCTTCTGTGCTGTAAGCTTTCTAAGGTTCTATGGTTCTAATGTTATTGTTTATTTTGAGGGGAATTGAGTACAAAAGTAGGGAGGTTATGCTTCAATTATACAGGGCGTTGGTGAGCCCACATTTGGAGTACTTTGTACCGTATTGGTTTCCTTATTTAAGGAAGGATGTAAATGCCTTGGAAACAGTTCACAGGTCAACTAGGCTAATACCTGGAATGGACAGGTTGTCTTAAGAGGAAATGTTGGAGAGGTTTGGCTTGTATCGACTGGAATTTAGAAGAGTAAGAGGTGACTTGATTGAAACATGAGGGGTATTGAAAGGGTGTCAATTCATTAAATCCTGAACGCGAGCGCATGTGCAGTTACTTCCACCAGTGACCTCGTTTAAATATTTATTTTATACTTGAACTGCTTTCTATTACGAGGGTGGTGCCTCTTTGACCATTAACAGAAATCCTCTTATTTCAGCTTTCATTCCTATCATTTTAACACTTCAGCTGAAGTTGACAAAATAGAAAAGGCTTGCATTTCTATCGTGCTTTTCCCGACTAATGGACACGTCCAAATGATTTCCAGCCAATGAAGTACTTTTGAAGTGTATTCACTGTTGTAATGTAGGAAATGCAGCAGCCAATTTCCGCACAGCCGGCTCCCACAAACACCAATGTGACGCTGGCCACATAACCTGCTTTTTTTATGCCAATTGACGATATGTCCCAGGACACCAGGGATAATTCCTCTGCTCTGCTTTGAAGAGTACCCTGGATCTCTTACATCTACTCGAACAGGATAATGGGGCCTGAGGGTTTAAAGTCTCATCCAAAATATCGCACCTATGATGGTGTAGCACTCGCTCAGTGCAGCCCTGGTTTGTCAGCTTTGATTTTTGCCATTATAGTGGGTGAACCTTGTGATTCAGAGAGGAGATTAGGACCAATTGAGACACAACTTGTAGTTAAAGAGATCAATGCGTGACAAAGTAAATGTAATGTTGGTCCTATCCCAGCCTGACTGGAGTGTTGTTTCATTACTATCTGGGAATTACAATATTAAAGATATTGTTGAGCTGGTGTTTAAATTTTGCTTCCAAGTATAACTTTTTACCTTTTGGCTATTGGTCATTAATATATAAATGTTTAGAATTATAGCAGAGCTGTTTTAATAAGCATTCCCACAATGTACTCCAGTAACTGAATTGTTAAAATGGAAAGTTTCTTGCATTGATTTTTTTTAAATATTTTTGGTGTGAGGAAGCAAAGTACATTTACCATCCACTTTGACTGTGTGTGAAAATGCTTCAAACAAAGCAAGCAAGAGTTGACTGGTGTAAAAGGAGGACAGGGAGTGTGAGGGGAGGGCAGTGGGAGTCATGGAGAGGGAGATTGAGACTGGGCTGCTTGTGTTAATACCAAAATGATTTAGCCCCACAGTGTGGTTCCACCCAACATTTCAGCCTTTTAGCCTTTTCCTGACAGCCGAGTTTGCTGGAATCTATGCCTTCCGTATGGATTCACAGGCACAGCAGCTACATGTGTAGCAAGGGCCCCCTCTGCAGTTGTAGCATCATAAACTCAGCCTTTTAGATATTGCCCTCCTGTACTGGAATCACAAGCAGTTTCTCTGCATCCACCTATATTATATCGAATCCCTGAATAATTTTATATAGCTCAGTCAACTCACCCATGAACTTTCTGAGCTCAAGGGAATACAAGCCACATTTACGCAATCAATCTTCTGAATTTAACCCTTTAAGCCCTGGAATCATTCTGGTGAATTGACACTCTTCTCCTTCCAAAGGCAACATTCCTACCTGAGGCTCGATGTCCAAAGCTGGATACAGAATTCCAGAGCAGATCCCTCCGCGACTCTGTACAACTGAAATATCAATTCCTCATTTTGGAATTTCAATTCCCTTAAAGTAAAAGCCAATGTTCCATGAACCTTTTATATTATTTCCTGTACCTCGGCAGGGGTATTTAGCGATGGGTATATATGGACAAACTAGTCACTTTGCTCCTCCACAACCTCTAGCCTCTCAACATTAAGAAATCATTCTGTATTGTCCTTCTCAAAGTTGATGAACTCACCACTTCCCTACATTGAACTCCATCTGCCATAGATTTGTCTATTCATTTTGCCTATGTCTTTGTGTAACATCCGGTTTCCATCCCAATTTACAATTTAGATCAGGAGGATGATCCTCTCTGTAATGTTATTGCCTTTGCTGTGAAGATGATAAATCACTCCAGAGGCACTAGTTTTTTTTATTATTCATTCACGGGATGTGGGCTTCGCTGGCTGGGCCCAGCATTTTTTGTCCATCCCTAGTTGCCCTTGAGTAGGCGGTGGTGAGCTGCCTTCTTGCACTGCTGCAGTCCATGTAGGTACACCCACAGTACTGTTAGGAAGGGAGTTCCAGGATTTTGACCCAGTGACAGTGAAGGACCAGCAATATAGTTCCAAGTCAGGATGGTGCGTGCCTTGGAGGGGATCCTCCAGGTGATAGTGTTCCCACCTATCTGCTGCCCTTGTATTTCTAGATGGTAGTTGGCATGGGTTTGGAAGGTGCTGTTGAAGGAGCCTTGGTGAATTCGAACAGTGCATCTTGTAGATGGTACACACTGCTGCTACTGTGCGTCGGAAGTGGAGGGAGTGAATATTTGTGGATGTGATGCCAAACAAGTGGGCTTCTTTGTCCTGGACTGTCAAGCTTCTTGTGGGAGCTGCAGTGATCTAGGAAAGTGGGTAGTATTCCATCACACTCTTGACTTTTGCCTTGTAGATGGTGGACAGGCTTTGGCGAGTCAGGAGGTGGGTTACTCGTCAATTCTTATGGCAACTCTTACTCCTCAATTAGAAATGAAACACTTGTCATATGGAATTCTGCAACTGAGATTGAGGTTATTTGGCCAGGGAGTGCTTAACATAACCTCAGCTGACACCTCAACACTGTATAGAGATCGTGCTCTATTGCCAAATGAAATGTTATCTGAGAGTCCAAACTGTTTGTTCAGGTACCAAATGTGGCCATGTCGCTACTTGAGGAACAGCAGAGGAATTGGCTCAGTGTCCTGGCCGAAACAGGTTATCTCGTCATTTAGCTCCTTTGCTGTTTTTTCTGTGTCCATATTGTCTGTCATTTTTTCCAAAATAATAACAGTAACACTTCAAAACTAACTTCTTGAGTGTAGCTTGAAATGTCTTTAAGACAAGAAAAGTGTGAAACTATAGAAACCTTCCTTGAAGCCTAAAGTGAAACTTTCATTTAGCTGTGGACTTATCCTAGACTGATACTACTGATCGCTTCTCATTAGATGCAGCTACAACAAGGATTAACAAGCCAGTGCCATCTAGAAGCTTCACCTGGCAGATGAAGTTTAATGTGGGAAAATGTGGAATTGTCCATTTTTGCAGGAAGAATTAAAAAGAAGAAAATTATCTGAATGGTGAGAGATTGCAGAGCTCTGAGATGCAGAGGGATCTGGGTGTTTTAGCGCATGAATCCTAAAAGGTTAGTATGCAGCGACAGCAAGTAATTAGGAAAGTTAATAGTTTACAAGAATGTAGCCAGGGTTAGGAAAGTCTAGCTTCAAGGAGAGATTGGATAGGTTGGGGTTATTTTCCTTAGAAAAAAGAAGGCTGAGAAGTGGCTTGATTGAGGTGTACAAAATTATGTGGGGAATAGATAGAGTGGACAGGATAAAATTGTTTCCCTTGGTGAAGAATTCTAGAACCAGGGGACATATATTCAAGATAAGTGGCAGAAGGTGTAGGGGGGACATGAGAAGGAACTTTTTTACACAGAGGGTAGTGGGTGTCTGTAATTCGCTGCCCAAGTTGGTGGTAGAGGCAGAAATTTTAAACTCTTTTAAAATGTACCTGGATCTGCACCTAAAGTGCTGTAAGCTGCAGGGCTATGGGCTGGGTGCAGGAAGGTGGGATTAGAAAAGGCACCTGGGTGTCCTCGGGCTGGCATGAACAGGATGCGCCGAATGGCCTCCTCCTGTGCTGTAACTTTTCTAAGATTCTATGGTTCTAATGTTATTGTTTATTTTGAGGGGAATTGAGTACAGTAGTAGGGAGGTTATGCTTCAGTTATACAGGGCGTTGGTGAGACCAACATTTGGAGTACTTTATACCGTATTGGTTTCCTTATTTAAGGAAGGATGTAAATGCGTTGGAAGCAGTTCACAGGTCAACTAGGCTAATACCTGGAATGGACAGGTTGTCTTATGAGGAAATGTTGGAGAGGTTTGGCTTGTATCGTCTGGAATTTAGAAGAGTAAGAGGCGACTTGATTGAAACATGAGGGGCATTGAAAGGGTGACAATTCATTAAATCCCAAACGCCAGCACATGTGCAGTTACTTCCAGCGGTGACATCATTTAAATATGTATTGTATACTTGAACTGCTTTCTATTGCGAGGGTGGTGCCTCTTTGACCATTGACAAAAATCCTCTTATTTCAGCTTTCTTTCCTAACATTTTAACTTTTCAGCAGAAGTTGCCAAAATATAAAAGGCTTGCATTTTTATTGTGCTTTTCCTGACTAATGGACATCTCCAAGTGCTTTACAGCCAATGAAGTACATTTGAATTGTATTCACTGTTGCAATATCGTAAATGCATCAGCCAATTTCTGCACAGCCAACTCCCACAAACACCAATGTGACACTGGCCACGTAACCTGCTTTTTTTATGCCGATTGAGGATATGTCCCTGGACACCAGGGATAATTCCTCTGCTCTGCTTTGAAGATTGCCCTGGGATCTCTTACATCCACTCGAACAGGATGATGTGGCCTGTGGGTTTAATGTCTCATCCAAAATATGGCACCTATGACGGTGTAGCACTCGCTCAGTGCAGCTCTGGATTGTCAGCTTTGATTTTTGCTGTTATAGTGGGTGAACCTTGTGATTCAGAGAGGAGAATAGCACCAATTGAGCCACAACTTGTAGTTAAAGAGATCAATGCGTGACAAAGTAAATGTAATGTTGGTCCTATTCCAGCCTGACTGGAGTGTTGTTTCATTACTGTCTGGGAATTACAATATTAAAGTTATTGTTGAGCTGGTGTCTAAATTTGGCTTCCAAATATAACTTTTGACCTTTTGGCTCATGGTCATTAATATATTAATGTTTAGAATTATAGCAGAGCTGTTTTGATAAGAATTCCCTCAATGTACTCCAGTAACTGAATTGTTAAAATGGAAAGTTTCTAGCATTGACTTTTTAAAAATATTTTTGGTGTGAGGAAGCAAAGTAGATTTACCATCCACTTTGACTGTGTGTGAAAATGCTTCAAACAAAGCAAGCAAGAGATGACTAGTGTAAAAGGAGGACAGGGGGTGTGAGGGGAGGGCAGTGGGAGTCATGGAGAGGGAGATTGAGACTGGGCTGCTTGTGTTAATACCAGAATGATTTAGCCCCACAGTGTGGTTCCACCCAACATTTCAGCCTTTTAGCCTTTTCCTGACAGCCGAGTTTGCTGGAATCTATGCCTTCCGTATGGATTCACAGGCACGGCAGCTACATGTGTAGCAAGGGCCCCCTCTGCAGTTGTAGCATCATAAACTCAGCCTTTTAGATATTGCACTCCTGTACTGGAATCACAAGCAGTTTCTCTGCATCTAACTGTATTACATCGAAGCCCTGAATAATTTTAAATAGCTCAGTCAACTCACCCATTTACTTACTAAGCTCATTACAAGCCACATTTACACAAGCAACCTTCAGAATTTAACCCTTTAAGCCCTGGAATCATTCTGGTGAATTGACACTCTTCTCCTTCCAAAGGCAACATTCCTACCTGAGGCTCGATGTCCAAAGCTGGATGCAGAATTCCAGAGCAGATCCCTCCGAGACGCTGTACAACTGAAATATCATTTCCTCATTCTGGAATTTCAATCCCCTTAAAGTAAAAGCCAATGTTCCATGAACCTTTTAGATTATTTCCTGTACCTGGGCAGTGGCATTTAGCGATGGGTGTATATATTGACAAACTAGTCACTTTGCTCCTCCACAACCTCTAGCCTCTCACCTGTAAGAAATCATTCTGACTTGTCCTTCTCAAAGTTGATGAACTCACCACTTCCCTACATTGAACTCCATCTGCCATAGATTTGTCCATTCATTTTGTCTATGTCCTTGTGTAACTTTTGGTTTCCATCCCAATTTACAATCTAGATCAGGAGGATGATCCTCTCTGTAATGTTATTGCCTTTGCTGTGAAGATGATAATTCACTCCAGCGGCACCAGTTTTTTTTTATTATTCATTCACGGGATGTGGGCTTCGCTGGCTGGGCCCAGCATTTATTGCCCATCCCTAGTTGCCCTTGAGTAGGCGGTGGTGAGCTGCCTTCTTGCACCACTGCAGTCCATGTGGTGTAGGTACACCCACAGTGCTGTTAGGAAGGGAGTTCCAGGATTTTGACCCAGTGACAGTGAATGACCAGCAATATAGTTCCAAGTCAGGATGGTGAGTGACTTGGAGGGGATCCTCCAGGTGATAGTGTTCCCACCTATCTGCTGTCCCTGTATTTCTAGATAGTAGTTGGCATGGGTTTGGAAGTTGCTGTTGAAGAAGCCTTGGTGAATTCCAACAGTGCATCTTGTAGATGGTAAACGATGCTGCTACTGTGCGTCAGAGGTGCAGGGAGTGAATATTTGTGGATGTGATGCCAATCAAGTGGGCTGCTTTGTCCTGGAATGTCAAGCTTCTCATGGGAGCTGTACTCATCCAGGCAATTGGGTAGTATTCCATCACACTGTTGACTTTTGCCTTGTAGATGGTGGACAGTGTTTGGGGAGTCAGGAGGTGGGTTACTCGTCAACTCCTACAGCAACTCGTACTGCTCAACTAGAAATGAAACACTTGTCATATAAGGAATTATGCAGCTGAGATTGAGGCTGTTTGGCCAGGGATTGCTTCACATAACCTCAGCTGACTCCTCAACACCGTACAGAGATCGTGCTCTATTTCCAGATGAAATGTTATCTGAGAGTCCAAACTGTTTGTTCCGGTACCAAATGTGACCATGACGCTACTTGAGGAACAGCAGCGGAATTGGCTCAGTGTCCTGGCCGAAACAGGATATGTCGTCATTTAGCTCCTTTGCTGTTTTTTCTGTGTCCATATTGTCTGTCATTTATCCAAAATAGTAACATTAACACTTCAAAACTAACTTCTTGATTGTAGCTTGAACTGTCTTTAAGACAAGAAAAGCATGAAACTATAGAAACCTTCCTTGAAACCTAAAGTGAAACATTCATTTAGCTGTGGACTTATCACAGACCGATACTACTGATCGCTTCTCGATAGATGCAACTACAACAAGGATTAACATGCCCAATGCCATCTAGAATCTTGACCTGGCAGATGGTGTATAATGTGGGAAAATGTGGAATTGTCCATTTTGGCAGGAAGAATAAAAAAGAAGAAAATTATCTGAATGGTGAGAGATTGCAGAGCTCTGAGATGCAGAGGGAGCTGGGTGTTTTAGCGCATGAATTCTAAAAGGTTAGTATGCAGCGACAGCAAGTAATTAGGAAAGCTAATAGAATGTTTACAAGAATGTAGCCAGGGTTAGAAAAGTGTAGCTACAAGGAGAGTTTGGATAGGTTGGGGTTATTTTACTTAGAACAAAGAAGGCTGAGAGGTGACTTGATTGAGACATACAAAATTATGATGGGAATAGATAGCGTGGATAGGATACAGTTGTTTCCCTTGGTGGAGAATTCTAGAACCAGGTGTCATAGGTTCAAGATAATTGGCAGAAGGTGTTGGGGTGACATGAGGAAGAACTTTGTTACGCAGAGGGTATTGGGTATCTTGAATTCGCTGCCCAAGTTGTTGGTAGAGGCAGAAACTTTAAACTCTTTTAAAAATTACCTGGATCTGCACCTAAAGTGCTGTAAGCTGCAGGGCTATGGGCCGGGTGCAGGAAGGTGGGATTAGCAAGGGCACCTGGGTGTCCTCGGGCTGGCATGGACAAGGTGGCCCGAATGGCCTCCTTCTGTGCTGTAACCTTTCTAAGGTTCTAAGGTTCTAATGTCATTATTTATTTTGAGGGGAATTGAGTTCAAAAGTAGGGAGGTAATGCTTCAGTTATACAGGGCATTGGTGAGACCCACATTTGGTGTACTTTGTACCGTATTGGGTTCCTTATTTAAGGAAGGATGTAAATGCCTTGGAAGCAATTCACAGGTCAACTAGGCTAATACCTGGAATGGACAGGTTGTCTTATGAGGAAATGTTGGAGAGGTTTGGCTTATATCCACTGGAATTTAGAAGAGTAAGATGCGACTTGATTGAAACATGAGGCATATTGAAATGGTCTAAATTCATTAAATCCTGAACGCCAACGCATGTGCAGTTACTTCCAGCAGTGACATCATTTAAATATGTATTTTATTCTTGAATTGCTTTCTATAACTAGGGTGGTGCCTCTTTGACCATTAACAGAAATCCTCTTATTTCAGCTTTTTTTCCCATCATTTTAACACTTCAGCTGAAGTTGACAAAATAGAAAATGCTTGCATTTCTATCGTGCTTTTCCCGAGTAATGGACATCTCCAAGTGCTTACCAGCCAATGAAGTACTTTTGAGGTATATTCAATGTTGTAATGTAGGAAATGCAGCAGCCAATTGTTGCACAGCATGCTCCCACAAACACCAATGCGATTCTGCCCACATAATTTGCATTTTTTATGCCAATTGAGGATATGTCCCTGGACACCAGGGATAATTCCTCTGCTCTGCTTTGAAGAGTGCCCTGGGATCTCTTACATCCACTCGAACAGGATGATGGGGTCTGAGGTATAATGTCTCATCCAAAATATGGCACCTATGATGGTGTAGCACTCGCTCAGTGCAGCCCTGGTTTGTCAGCTTTGATTTTTGCCGTTATAGTGGGTGAACCTTGTGATTCAGAGTGGAGAGTAGCACCAATTGAGCCACAACTTGTAGTTAAAGAGATCAATGTGTGACAAAGTAAATATAATTGTAAAAAAAAATTGCACACAAGCCAGGAGAAAAAGGATTTTGTTGCTCCCAATGCGGTCTCCTCTACTTTGGAGAGACCAAACGTAAACTGGGCGACCGCTTTGCAGAACACCTGCGGTCTGTCCGCAAGAATGACCCAAACCTCCCTGTCGTTTGCCATTTTAACACTCCACCCTGCTCTCTTGCAAACATGTCTGTCCTTGGCTTGCTGCATTGTTCCAGTGAAGCCCAACGCAAACTGGAGGAACAACAACTCATCTTCCGACTACGCACTTTACAGCCTTTCGCACTGAATATTGAATTCAATAACTTTAGGTCTTGAACTACCTCCTCCATCCCCACCCCTTTTCTATTTCTTCCCCCTTCCTTTTCTTTTTTCCAATAATTTATATAGATTTTTCTTTTCCCACCTATTTCCATTGTTTTTAAATCTTTTATGCCCCCCACCCCCACTAGAGCTATACCTTGAGTGCCCTATCATCCATTCTTAATTAGCACATTCGTTTAGGTAATATCAACAACTTCAACATCTCTGTGTTCTTTTGTCTGTGACATCTTTTGATTACCTGCTCCTATCACTGCTTGCTTGTCCCTACAACCACACACCCCCCTCCACTTCTCTCCCCAACACCGCCCCCCACCAACCCCCCGCCACCTTAAACCAGCTTATATTTCACACCTGTACTTGGATTCACCTAGTTCTGTTGAAGTGTCATGAGGACTCGCAACGTCAACTCCTTTCTTCTCTGCCGATGCAGCCAGACCTGCTGAGTTTTTCCATGTAATTCAGTTTTTGTAAAGTAAATATAATTTTGGTCCTATTCCAGCCTGACTGGAGTTTTGTTTCATTACTGTCTGGGAATTACAATATTAAAGTTATTGTTGAGCTGGTGTCTAAATTTTGCTTCCAAATATAACTTTTGACCTTTTGGCTCTTGGTCATTAATATATTAATGTTTAGAATTATAGCAGAGCTGTTTAATAAGAATTCCCACAAAGTACTCTGGTAACTGAATTGTTAAAATGGAAAGTTTCTAGCATTGACTTTTTAAAAATACTTTTGGTGTGAGGAAGCAAAATACATTTACCATCCACTTTGACTGTGTGTGAAAATGCTTCAAACAAAGCAAGCAAGAGATGACTGGTGTAAAAGGAGGACAAGAGGGTGTGAGGGGAGGGCAGTGGGAGTCATGGAGAGGGAGATTGAGACTGGGCTGCTTGTGTTAATACCAAAATGATTTAGCCCCACAGTGTGGTTCCACCCAAGATTTCAGCCTTTTAGCCTTTTCCTGACAGCCGAGTTTGCTGGAATCTATGCCTTCCATATGGATTCACAGGCACGGCAGCTACATGTGTAGCAAGGGCCCCCTCTGCAGTTGTAGCATCATAAACTCAGCCTTTTAGATATTGCCCTCCTGTACTGGAATCACAAGCAGTGTCTCTGCATCCACCTGTGTTACATCGAATCCCTGAATAATTTTAAATAGCTCAGTCAACTCACCCATAAACTTTCCAAGATCAAGGGAAGACAAGCCACGTTTTGGCAATCAAGCTTCAGAATTTAACCCTTTAAACCCTGGAATCATTCTGGTGAATTGACACTCTTCTCTTCCAAAGGCAACATTCCTACCTGAGACTCGATGTCCAAAGCTGGATACAGAATTCCGGAGCAGATCCCTCTAAGACTCTGTACAACTGAAATATCATTTCCTCATTCTGGAATTTCAATCCCCTTAAAGTAAAAGCCAATGTTCCATGAACCTTTTAGATTATTTCCTGTACCTGTGCAGTGGCGTTTAGCGATGGGTGTATATGGACAAACTAGCCACTTTGCTCTTCCATAACATCTAGCCTCTCACCAGTAAGAAATCATTCTGATGTGTCCTTCTCAAAGTTGATGAACTCATCACTTCCCTACATTGAACTCCATCTGCCATAGATTTGTCCATTCATTTTGCCTACGTCCTTGTGTAACTTCCGGTTTCCATCCCAATTTACAATCTAGATCAGGAGGATGATCCTCTCTGTAATGTTATTGCCTTTGCTGTGAAGATGATAATTCACTCCAGCAGCACCAGTTTTTTTTTATTATTCATTCACGGGATGTGGGCTTCGCTGGCTGGGCCCAGCATTTATTGCCCATCCCTAGTTGCTCTTGAGAAGGTGGTGGTGAGCTGCATTCTTGCACTGCTGCAGTCCATGTGGTGTGTGTACAACCACGGTGCTGTTAGGAAGGGAGTTCCAGGACTTTGACCCAGTATCCGTGAAGGAACGGCGATATATTTCCAAGTCAGGATGGTGAGTGACTTGGAGGGGAACCTCCAGGTGGTGCTGTTCCCACCTATCTGCTGTCTTTGTAATTCTAGATGGTAGTGGTTGTGGGTTTGGAAGGTGCTGTTGAAGGAACCTTGGTGAATTCCTGCAGTGCATCTTGTAGATGGTACATGCTGCTGCTACTGCGTGTCGGAGGTGGAGGGAGTGAATATTTGTGGATGTGATGCCAAACAAGTGGGCTGCTTTGTCCTGGACTGTCAAGCTTCTTGTGGGAGCTGCACTCATCCAGGCAAGTGGGTAGTATTCCATCACACTCTTGATTTTTGCCTTGTAGATGGTGGACAGTGTTTGGGGAGTCAGGAGGTGGGTTACTCGTCAACTCCTACAGCAACTCGAACTGCTCAATTAGAAATGAAACACCTGTCGTATGGAATTCTGCAACTGTGTTTGAGGCTGTTTGCCCAGGGAGTGCTTCACATAACCACAGCTGACACCTCAACACCATACAGAGATCGTGCTCTATTGCCAGATGAAATGTTATCTGAGAGTCCAAACTGTTTGTTCAGGTACCAAATATGGCCATGACACTACTTGAGGAACAGCAGAGGAATTAGCTCAGTGTCTTGGCCGAAACAGGATATCTCGTCATTTACCACCTTTGCTGTTTTTTCTGTGTCCATATTGTCTGTCATTTTTTCCAAAATAATAACAGTAACACTTCAAAACTAAATTCTTGAGTGTAGCTTGAAATGTCTTTAAGACAAGAAAAGCGTAAAACTATAGAAACCTTCCTTGAAACCTAAAGTGAAACTTTCATTTAGCTGTGGACTTATCCTAGACTGATACCACTGATCGCTTCTCGATAGATGCAGCTACAACAAGGATTAACTAGCCCAATGCCATCTAGAATCTTGACCTGGCAAATGGAGTTTAATGTGGGAAAATGTGGAATTGCCCATTTTGGCAGGAAAAATAAAAAAGAAGAAAATTATCTGAATGGTGAGAGATTGCAGAGCTCTGAGATGCAGAGGGAGCTGGGTGTTTTAGCGCATGAATTCTAAAAGGTTAGTATGCAGCGACAGCAAGTAATTAGGAAAGCTAATAGGATCTTTAGAAGAATGTAGCCAGGGTTAGAGAAGTATAGCTTCAAGGAGAGATTGGATAGGCTGGGGTTATTTTACTTAGAACAAAGAAGGCTGAGAGGTGACTTGGTTGAGGTGTACAAAATTATGAGGGGAATAGATAGAGTGGACAGGATAAAGTTGTTTCCCTTGGTGGAGAATTCTAGAACCAGGGATGTTAGGTTCAAGATAAGTGTCAGAAGGTGTAGGGGGGGCATGAGGAAGAACTTTTTTACGCAGAGGGTAGTGGGTATCTTGAATTCGCTGCCCAAGTTGGTGGTAGAGGCAGAAACTCTAAACTCTTTTAAAAATTACCTGGATCTGCACCTAAAGTGCTGTAAACTGCAGGGCTATGGGCCGGGTGCAGGAAGGTGGGATTAGAAAGGGCACCTGGGTGTCCTCAGGCTGGCATGGACAAGATGTGCCGAATGGCCTCCTTCTGTGCTGTAACCTTTCTAAGGTTCTATTGTTCTAATTTTATTGTTTATTTTGAGGGGAATTGAGTAAAAAAGTAGGGAGGTTATGCTTCAGTTATACAGGGCATTGGTGAGACCCACATTTGGAGTACTTTGTACCGTATTGGTTTCCTTATTTAAGGAAAGATGTAAATGCCTTGGAAGCAGTTCACAGGTCTACTAGGCTAATACCTGGAATGGACTGGTTGTCTTATGAGGAAATGTTGGACAGGTTTGGCTTTTAGAAGTGTAAGAGGCGAGTTGATTGAAACATGAGGGATATTGAAAGGGTGTCAATTCATTAAATCCCGAACGCCAGCGAATGTGCAGTTACTTCCAGCAGTGGCATCATTTAAATATGTATTTTATACTTGAACTGCTTTCCATTACGAGGGTGGTGCCTCTTTGACCATTAACAGAAATTCTCTTATTTCAGCTTTCTTTCCTATCATTTTAACACGTCAGCTGAAGTTGACAAAATAGAAAAGGCTTGCATTTCTATCGTGCTTTTCCCGACTAATGGACATCTCCAAGTGCTTTCCAGCCAATGAAGTACTTTTGAGGTGTATTCACTGTTGTAATGTAGGAAATGCAGCAGCCAATTTCTGCACAGCCAGCTCCCACAAACACCAATGCGACACTGGCCACATAACCTGCTTTTTTTATGCCAATTGAGGATATGTCCCAGGACACCAGGGATAATTCCTCTGCTCTGCTTTGAAGAGTGCCCTGGAATCTCTTACATCCACTCGAACAGGATGATTGGGCCTGAAGGTTTAATGTCTCATCCAAAATATGTCACCTATGACGGTGTAGCACTCGCTCAGTGCAGTTCTGTGTTGTCAGTTTTGAGTTTTGCCGTTATAGTAGGTGAATCTTGTGATTCAGAGAGGAGAATAGCACCAATTGAGCCACAACTTGTAGTTAAAGAGATCAATGTGTGACAAAGTAAATATAATTGTAAAAAAAAATTGCACACAAGCCAGGAGAAAAAAGATTTCGTTGCTCCCAATGCGGTCTCCTCTACTTTGGAGAGACCAAACGTAAACTGGGCGACCGCTTTGCAGAACACCTGCGGTCTGTCCGCAAGAATGACCCAAACCTCCCTGTCACTTGCCATTTTAACACTCCACCCTGGTCTCTTGCCCACATGTCTGTCCTTAGCTTGCTGCATTGTTCCGGTGAAGCCCAATGCAAACTGGAGGAACAACACCTCATCTTCTGCCTAGGCACTTTACAGCCTTCCGGACTGAATACTTAATTCAACATCTTTAGGTCTTGAACTACCTCCTCCATCCCCACCCCTTTCTATTTCTTGCACCTTCCTTTTCTTTTTTCCAATAATTTATATAGATTTTTCTTTTCCCACCTATTTCCATTATTTTTAAACTTTTTATGCCCCCCCACCCCCTCTAGAGCTATACATTGAGTGCCCTACCATCCATTCTTAATTAGCACATTTGTTTAGGTAATATCACCAACTTCAACACCTCTGTGTTCTTTTGTTCTTTTGTCTGTGACTTCTTTTGATTACCTGCTCCAATCACTGCTTGCTTGTCCCTACAACAACACACCCCCCTCCACTTCTCTCCCCAACCACCCCGCCCCCCCACCTTAAACCAGCTTATATTTCACCCCTCTCCTTGGATTCACCTAGCTCTGTCGAAGGGTCATGAGGACTCGAAACGTCAACTCTTTTCTTCTCCGCCGATGCTGCCAGACTTGCTGAGTTTTTCCAGGTAATTCAGTTTTTGTAAAGTAAATATAATTTTGGTCCTATTCCAGCCTGACTGAAGTGTTGTTTCATTACTGTCTGGGAATTTTAATATTAAAGTTATTGTTGAGCTGGTGTCTAAATTTTGCTTCCAAATATAACTTTTGAGCTTTTGGCTCTTGGTCATTAATATATTAATGTTTAGAATTATAGCAGAGCTGTTTTAATAAGCATTCCCACAATGTACTCTGGTAACTGAATTGTTAAAATGGAAAGTTTCTAGCCTTGGTTTTTTAAAAATACTTTTGGTGTGAGGAAGCAAAGTACATTTACCATCCACTTTGACTGTGTGTGAAAATGCTTCAAACAAAGCAAGCAAGAGATGACTGGTGTAAAAGGAGGACAGGGGGTGTGAGGGGAGGGCAGTGGGAGTCATGGAGAGGGAGATTGAGACTGGGCTGCTTGTGTTAATACCAAAATGATTTAGCCCCACAGTGTGGTTCCACCCAACATTTCAGCCTTTTAGCCTTTTCCTGACAGCCGAGTTTGCTGGAATCTATGCCTTCCGTATAGATTCACAGGCACAGCAGCTACATGTGTAGCAAGGGCCCCCTCTGCAGTTGTAGCATCATAAACTCAGCCTTTTAGATATTGACCTCCTGTACTGGAATCACAAGCAGTTTCTCTGCATCTACCTGTATTACATCGAATCCCTGAATAATTTTAAATAGCTCAGTCAACTCACCCATGAGCTTTCCAAGCTCAAGGGAATACAAACCACGTTTATGCAATGAACCGTCAGAATTTAACCCTTTAAACCCTGGAATCATTCTGGTGAATTGACACTCTTCTCTTTCCAAAGGCAACATTCCTACCTGAGGCTCGATGTCCAAAGCTGGATACAGAATTCCAGAACAGATCCCTCCGAGACTCTGTACAACTGAAATATCATTTCCGTATTCTGGAATTTCAATCCCCTTAAAGTAAAAGCCAATGTTCTATGAACCTTTTAGATTATTTCCTGTACCTGGGCAGTGGCGTTTAGTGATAGGTGTATATGGACAAACTAGTCACTTTGCTCCTCCACAACCTATAGCCTCTCACCATTAAGAAATCATTCTGACTTGTCCTTCTCAGATTCAAAGTTGATGAACTCACCACTTCCCTACATTGAACTCCATCTGCCATTGATTTGTCCATTCACTTTGCCTATGTCCTTGTGTAACTTTCGGTTTCCATCCCAATTTACAATCTAGATCAGGAGGATGATCCTCTCTGTAATGTTATTGCCTTTGCTGTGAAGGTGATAATTCACTCCAGAGGCAACAGTTTTTTTTTATTATTCATTCACGGGATGTGCGCTTCGCTGGCTGGACCCAGCATTTATTGCCCATCCCTAGTTGCCCTTGAGAAGACGGTGGTGACCTGCCTTCTTGCACCACTGCAGTCCCTGTGGTGTAGGTACACCCACTGTGCTGTTAGGGAGGGAGTTCCAGGATTTTGACCCAGTGACAGTGAAGGAACGGCCGATATTTCCGAGTCAGGATGGTGAGTGACTTGGAGGAGAACCTCCAGGTGGTGGTGTTCCCACCTATCCGCTGCGCTTGTCCTTTTAGATGGTAGTGTTAGTGGGTTTGAAAGGTGCTGTTGAAGGAGCCTTGGTGAATTCCTGCAGTGCATCTTGTAGATGGTACACACTGCTGCTACTGTGCGTCGTAGGTGGAGGGAGTGAATATTTGTGGATGTGATGCCAATCAGGTCGGCTGCTTTGTCCTGGACTGTCAAGCTTCTTGTGGGAGCTGCACTCATCCAGGCAAGTGGGGAGTATTCCATCACACTCTTGACTTTTGCCTTGTAGATGGTGGACAGGCTTTGGGGAGTCAGGAGGTGGGTTACTCGTCAATTCCTATGGCAACTCATACTCCTCAATTAGAAATGAAACACTTGTCATATGGAATTCTGCAACTGAGATTTAGGCTGCTTGGCCAGGGCGTGCTTCACATAAACTCAGCTGACACCTCAACACTGTACAGAGATCGTGGTCTATTGCCAGATGAAATGTTATCTGAGAGTCCAAACTGTTTGTTCAGGTACCAAATGTGGCCATGTCGCTTCTTGAGGAACAGCAGAGGAATTGGCTCAGTGTCCTGGCCGAAACAGGTTATCTCGTCATTTAGCTCCTTTGTCGTTTTTTCTGTGTCCATATTGTCTGTCATTTTTGCCAAAATAATAACAGTAACACTTCAAAACTAACTTCTTGAGTGTAGCTTGAAATGTCTTTAAGACAAGAAAAGTGTGAAACTATAGAAATCCTCCTTGAAACCTAAAGTGAAACTTTCATTTAGCTGTGGACTTATCCTAGACTGATACTACTGATCGCTTCTCGATCGATGCAGCTGCAACAAGGATTAACAAGCCCAATGCCATCTAGAATCTTGACCTGGCAGATGGAGTTTAATGTGGGAAAATGTGGAATTGTCCATTTTTGCAGGAAGAATAAAAAAGAAGAAAACTATCTGAATGGTGAGAGATTGCAGAGCTCTGAGATGTAGAGGGAGCTGGGTGTTTTAGCGCATGAATTCTAAAAGGTTAGTATGCAGGTACAGCAAGTAATTAGGAAAGCTAATAGAATGTTTACAAGAATGTAGCCAGGGTTAGAAAAGTGAAGCTACAAGGAGAGATTGGATAGGTTGGGGTTATTTTCCTTAGAACAAAGAAGGCTGAGAGGTGACTTGATTGAGGTGTACAAAATTACGAGGGGAATAGATAGAGTGGACAGGATAAAATTGTTTCCCTTGGTGAAGAATTCTAGAACCAGGGGACATAGATTCAGGATAAATGGCAGAAGGTGTAGGGGAGACATGAGGAAGAACTTTTTTGTGCAGAGGTTAGTGGGTGTCTGGAATTTGCTGCCCAAGTTGGTGGTAGAGGCAGAAACTCTAAACTCTTTTAAAAATTACTTGGATCTGCACCTAAAGTGCTGTAAGCTGTAGGGCTATGGGCCGGGTGCAGGAAGGTGGGATTAGTAAAGGCACCTGGGTGTCTTCGGGCTGGCATGGACAAGATAGGCCGAATGGCCTCCTCCTGTGCTGTAACCTTTCTAAGATTCTATGATTCTAATGTTATTGTTTATTTTGAGGGGAATTGAGTACAAAAGTAGGGAGGTTATGCTTCATTTCTACAGGGCATTGGTGAGACCCACTTTTGGAGTACTTTGTACCATATTGGGTTCCTTATTTAAGGAAGGATGTAAATTCATTGGAAGCAGTTCACAGGTCAACTAGGCTAATACCTGGAATGGACAGGTTGTCTTATGAGGAAATGTTGGACAGGTTTGGCTTGTATCCACTGGAATTTAGAAGAGTAAGAGGTGACTTGATTGAATCATGTGGGCTACCGAAAGGGTAAATGTTTAAATGATGTTAACCTCTTTTAGGGGAATCTGGAACCAGGGGTCAAAGCTTAAAAATAAGGGGTCACCCAGTTAATACAGAGATGAGGAGAAATTTGTTGTTTCAGAGGGTCGTGAGTCTTTGGAACCCTTCCTCGAAAGGTGGTTGAATCAGAGTCTTTGAGTATTTTTAAGTCAGAACTAGATAGATTCTTGAGAAGCAAGGGGGTAAGGTTATCAAGGGTAAGCGAGAATGTGGATTTGAGGTTACAATCATGATCTTATTGAATGGCGGAGCAGACTCTTGGGGCTGAGTGCCCTACTCCTGCTCCTAATTGATATGTTCATATGTATGTACGTACGAATGGATAAGAAATCTACTTGATTTTACTCCCTGAAATCAGTAATACTTCAAATCTAAATCATATTGGCTGTAAAACACTTTGTTTCATCCTAACAGCAGGAATGGATTTATATAAATGCCAGCTCTTCCTTACAATATCTGTGATCAATGTCTTTGAAAGAATTGGTGGAGAAATTCAGATGATGGTCATAATTCTCACCTTAGCTTTTCTTGTGCACCATGTAACTGAAATGGCACAATTCACCAGGAGAGTAAAAAGCGACCAGCGTATCATATCCCAGATAATGTACCTGAGCAAAAGGGAAGAAACACAAAATCATTTGAAACATTAATCCACTCTTTACGCTCTAATCTTTGTATATTGTAGCAATGTAATGTCGCAGAAACAAGGGACTTCAACTAGAAAAATAAACTAGGGTTGACTACTGGAGCAAAATCAACTTTGTGATCATCAGAAAAAGATCAAATGAAGTTCATTATCTTGTCCAAAAATGTAGAGCTGTAACCTTAGGCACAATATTATAAGAGAGGATTTTATAAAGCGACTGGCCATCCAACGGAAGGGATGTAATGCCAAATTTTGAGGTGCAGGAGCTCTAAAAAAAAGTGTTGGCCATATCATTTCTAAATTTATATTACCATTGTTTTCCTAAGTATTAATCATTTGAGTCCCCAAATGTCAGTAAAACTGTGCCTTTTAAGCAAAAAGATTAGTGCCAGTAGGCATTTTATTTTGAACCGTGTAGTATTTTGAATCATGAAGCTAGAATTTCATTAGGAAATAAAAATAGTTTAAGTAAGTTATATTGGTATTTGTGGATGTTAGGAATGAGTTTTAGCTTTAAAGTTTTGTTTGGTTTTGGAAGCTTTTTGAGTTCTGTTGGTTTTCAAAGTAGCTGTCAGGGGAGATTGGAGCAAAAGGGGACAGGTAGCAAGTCCCAAGCTAAAGAAAAGACTCCAAAATCCAGGGAACAGGGGAAAGTCCCAAGCAGACCTTCTGGCCAAAGGAAAGACAGGAACCTGGAAAAGGTCCTGTTAATTGAAGTTAAGAGTGAGGGAAAGAGAAAGACTCTAAGCTTCAAGTTTAAAGCCTCAAGCTGCAGAAAGCAGATTAAAGTGAGAACAGCTTGCAAGAGGCAAGAAGGTCCAAAGAGATGGGTGAAGGTCTGCAACTCTTTGCTATGGGTATGTGATGCAGTGATACTGTTGACAGCTGACTTGGTGAGAGAGAGAGTGCATGGAAGACAGCTTGAATGCATATGGTGACCCAAGGGAAAGGAACATCGGAAGGAGAGTTCGATACCCTGCAGGTGAACCCTTGCAGAAGGTGTCAGCAAGAAAGCGTTGGTTTGGGAGAAGATTCCAAAGCCAGTGCTTGGAAAGTGGCAATTGGAAACTCCCGTGTGAAAAACGGAGTTCAGTGAGACCTGCTGGCTCACAGTGTGACAAGCATCTGGGGGGAGTTGAGGAGAGATCCATAGCAACTGGTTGAGGTGGCATGTGTCACTTGGTTTCAGAGTGTGGTGTGACTGACCACAGGGTGCCTATTGGTTTACATGGACTGTGTACTTACTGTGAACATTGAAGTATAAGATAGCTTTCGTAACTTGTGTTATCCTTACAAATCTGTATATATCTGTAAAGTATAGTTGTGAGTGAAGGAGTATTGTAATATAATTAATCTTTTCTTGTTTAATAAATGTTTCATCCTTTTGTTAAAAGTTCATTGGCTGACTCCAGTGAGACAGTAGCCATTCTCCACGTACCTAAACAAACAAATTAAAAGTTAGGATCTATCAAGCTGGGTTCCACTCTGGGATCAGGCTTTTCCAGGGGTAACCTGAGCTGGGATCATAACACAATAGTTTAATTATTTAATTCAATGCCTATTAAAAACATGAATTACAGAAATATTTACTTACTTCTGACTCGGGGATGGTATGTAGAGGGACAACTGCTTTTCCTGATTTATATTAATATCTAGACCTGGATGTACAGGGCACAATTTCAAAATTCGAGGCATTCAAAAAGGAAATTAGACTGTTATTTGAAAAGGAACAATGTGCAGAGTTACAGGGAGAAAGGAGGAGAATGGCACTAAACAAATTGCTCATTGAGAGAGCCAGTGTAGACATGATGGGCTGAATGGCCCCTTTCTGCTTTGTAACAATCCTGTACATTCTGTGAAATTCTTGGTCAGAAATTTGGACAGGTCACGAATTGGGTTTGGGTAACATGAGTCAGATTTCCTGACCTCTGCCCTTTACCTTTAAGACTCTGCATTGCTGTGGAGCCTCGGGATATCGGAGCTGTCATGTTTCCTCCTAGATAAAACATTGATCAGACATTTCAGTTGAGAGTAATATAGAAAATCACCGAGAAATGTACCATAAGATATTTGTAGCTCTACAGTAAACTTTGGATCAAAGCCAGTTTCTTCAATACCGCAGCTGTACCATCCTGCATCTCCTGAGCGAAGATCCTCCATAGTAACAATAAATATTCCCTGTGACTTGTTATCTGTGATCGACCTCCTTCCTTGCCATCCATGTTGCTGATTTGTTTCAGCTAAAATTGAACACAGGGGAGTCGTGCTGTGACACCAATATTTCTCGTTTGATTGGTACACTGCCTCACAATGACAATCCAAAGTTCCTGTTACTTTCTTTGCTGCCCACAATGCACCTGAAATTGAGGAAACAACAATTCATCAATGGAAATAACAGCTTAATACAAACAGATACATTTTAGTGAGAGTTACCACTATGTGAAGCGGAACCTCTCCACTATATCCATCGATACAGTTTAACTACTTTTAATTTGTGATGGAAGAAAACATCAATATGGTGACTTATCACAGCTTCAGGATGTGACAGGGCTCTTCATAGCTAATGATTTACTTTGAAGTAAAGGACAGAATATTTGTTAATCTGACCCATTGGGAAAGGATCAATCAGAAATTTGGGGTAACCCACAGTTCAGAATTTCCCAACACTCTGTGGAGCCTGCCTCTGATATCAGTGACTGCTTCCTCACATTGAGGCACAGCTGATTGAGAGGGCATGTACATTCACACAAGGAATGCAGAGTCAATCAGGAGGATGCAGGGTGATCGGAGAGGGGTTGAGCAAGCAGACAGAGGGGGAAGTCACCAGAGGCAAGTCGACTAAAGATAGCTATGCTTGGGGAAGGTAGGGCCTGAAGTGGACAATGGCATTGGTGGGTGATCAGGGCCTGGTTCAGGGTGGGGGTGGGGCCAGGTTCTTCATGATGGGAAGGTTGTGGGTGGGGGTGGGAGTAGGGTAGGCCTGATCGTGAAGGCTGCTCAGGCAGATACCTGATTCTGAGAGATAGGTGTGAAAGCATTTACCTCCTGCGTTCATCAGGCCCTCGTCTCATGAGGTTAGCAGGTGACCCGATGCTGGGGTAATCCAACCAACAGCTATTACCAAGTTCAAAAGCTGCAGGACAGCGAGGTTTGCGTCCAGGCTCAATAATACATTTCAAGTTCCGACCCGCCTCCTTGGATAGGATTGGTTGTCCACTGAGTTAAAGTCATAAATAGACAGTTTATAGGCAGGTTTGGTTCGGAAAACAGCTTTTTGACACTTTAACTCACCATACCTTCCCAAACTTGAACACAGATATCAGACAAATTTCAGCTCATTGTCGTTATTGCAATTGTGTCAATGATGGCTTAGTGTTGGCACACTCTGAATCTCCAAATCAAGTATTGTTGTATGAGGTTCCACCAGTGACAATGTTCCTCCATGGTCTATATACTCTTCCAATATGTAACCTCTTTCTTCTCATTCCTCAACTCTAACTAGGCAGATTTTGCTTTTTCATTCACAATCCATTTTAGCCTTAAACAGATAACACAGTGGCTAGGGGGAGGGAGTGCCTTGTGGCACAACAGATTTCATCCCAGTTTCTCAGCTGGAAGCTCCAGGTTCAAATTCCACTCTAAGACTCGCTGGCCACAGAAGATGAATTCATAACGTGGCCAAACAGGCTGATTGTCAACCTGCAAATCCTTCCAACATGTCTACAGTAGGCAATAAGCAGGGGAGAGACTCCTGATCAGCCATGTCTGATGTGGAGAGGTGACCTTGAAGCTATAGCCTCTGGCTTCAGGCTAGCAACCTGTTTCAGTAAAAAAAACAGCTACAGAAAACAGATGTAAGCATTTGCTTTGTCTGCCTCATGCATCTCTAGATGTGTGAGTTCTAAGTTTTATTACGTTGCAATAGAATTTTAATCAATATTGCCAGTCCTCCATTCATGACAAACCTATGTTATAAGTAACAATATTAAACTGCCAGTACCACTTTACTGTGAGCCACAATTCTCTCAATTAATCAAACCTCCTCATAAAAATGTTGTGCCTCTAGTTTATCAATATTGTACAAAATACTTTATGCACTTCTGTACATTTGACTGCTGTGTGCTTCTGTCTGTTTGGCAATCTTCCTCTTTCTGATCTGATCTCCTTTATTTCCCCTTTAATGTGTCTCTTGCCCTTTTTCTTCTCTCTACCTCTTCACCTCGTTTTCAACCTCCCTCTTAACATTTCAGTGTAAACTCTTTTCCCACATTATGACTTACCCTTTTAGTGAGGCCATTGGTCTAATCACAGAATTGTTACCGTGTAGAAGGAGGCCATTCAGCCCATCGTGTCTGCACTGGCTCACTGAGCATTTTAACATAATGCCAATCTCCTGCCTTTTCCCTGTAACCCTGCATGTTGTTTCTATTTAAATAATCATCCAATGCCCCCTTGAATGCCTCAGTCAAACCTGCCTCCACCACACTTCCAGGCCGTGCATTCCAAACCCTAACTATTTGCTATGTGAAAAAGTTTTTTCTCACCTCATATTTGCTTCTTTAGCAAAACACTTTAAAACTGTGTCCCCTGGTTCTTGATCCATTTACAAGTGGGAAGAGTTTCTCCCTATCTACTCTGTTCGGACCCATTATGATTTTGAAAACTTCTATCAAGTCTCCTCTTATTCTTCTCCTCTCCAAGGAAAACAGTCCCAACTTCTCCAATCTTACCTCATAACTGAAATGTCTCATTCTTGGAACCATTCTTGCAAACCTCTTTTACACTCTCTCCAGTGCGTTCACATCCTTCCTATAGTGTGGCACCCAGAACTGTACACAATGCTCCAGCTGAGGTCTAACCAGTTTCTTATATAAATTCATCAAAACCTCCCTGCTTTTTTACTCTATGTCCCTATTAATGACACCTAGAATACTGTATGCTTTAGAAACAGCTCTCTCTACCTGTCCTGCCACCTTTAATGACTTGTGTATATATACACCCAGGTCGCTCTGCTCCTGCACACCCTTTAGAATAGTATCCTTTATTTTATACTGTCTCTCCATGTTCTTTGTACCAAAGTGTATCACCTCACACTTCTCCGTATTGAACTTCATCTGCCCCCTATCTGTCCATTCCACCAATGTGTCAATGTCCTTTTGAAGTTCTACACTGTCCTCCTCACAGTTTACAATTCTCCCAAGTTTTGTGTCATCCACAAACTTTGAAGTTGTCCCCTGCACACCAAGATCTATCAGGAAAAGCAAGGGTCCCAATATTGACCCCTGAAGAACTTCACTACAAATCTTCGTCCAGCTCGAAAAATACCCATTAACCATTACTCTCTGTTTCCTATCCCTCAGCCAATTTTGTATCCATATTGCTACTGTCCCTTTTATTCCAAGACCTATAACATTCCCCACAAGTCTGTTGTGTGACACTGTATCGAATGCCTTTTAGAAGTCCATATACATCACATTTCTCTCTTACCCTCGTCAACCATCTGTTACCTCTTCAAAAAACTCCAGCAAGTTAGTTAGACATGATTTTCCTTTAACAAATCCTTGCTGACTCTTCCGAATCAGTCCACATTTTTCCATGTGACTATTAATTCTATCCCGAATAATTGTTTCTAGAAGTTTCCCTACCACCGAAGTTAAACTGATTGGTCTGTAATTGCAGGGCAGATTTTTACAACCTTTTTTGAACAAGGGCGTAATGTTTGCAATTCTCCTGTCCTCCAGCACCTCCCCCGAATCCAAGGAACATCGAAAGATTATGGCCAATGCCTCTATAATTTCCACTCTCACTTCCTTCACTATTCTTGGGTGCATCTCAACTGGTCCCAGTGCCTTATCAACTTTAAGCACTGACAGCTTATCCAATACCTCCTCCTTATCAATTTTAAACCCTTCTTGTGATCATGACACCATGGCCTGGGCAGCATCTACCTCGTAGGTAAAGACAGATGCAAAGTATTCATTTAACATCTCAGCTATACCTCTTGCCCCTATCTGTAAATCCCCTTTTTGGTTCCTAATTGGCCCTACTCCTCCTCTTACTACCCTTTTACTATTGATAACTGTTGAAGTCCTCCTACCCCCAACAAGCTGCTCTTTTTCCAGAACTGCAGAAATCTCTCCAGCCAGGATCACCTCCCTGATCTTTCTATTCTTATCCTGACTCCCTTGTGACACTGGGGATAATCCTGTGTTTACTACCTTTGAGGTCCTAGTCATTGATCAATCTCCAAGTTCCTGAATCTTCCCTTGCTGAACCTTATTTCCCTCCCTTTCTATGTTCTTGACTGCATCAACCATCTTCCTTTCTCTCTCCAAATCCTCCTGCAGTACAGGTTGCAGCCAACAAATTTACAAAGATGCAAATTATTTTGACTGTTCCCTTGGTGATGAATGAATTGGAGTAGAATCTCAAATTCAAGTTGTTGATGTTGGAAAAACTTGCATTGGTACAGCACCATTTCTGTTCCCATGTCACCTCAAAGTGCTTTCCAACCAATTGTTTATTTGCAATGTTATCACAGTTGCAATATAAGAAATGTTTTAATGCAATGTAGAAAATACACACAGACCAATCTCACACAAATAGCAATGTGATATGAGCAGATAGTATGATTTTATCAATTATTAGTTAAAGGCACCAAGGTTGGCTGGGGCATCTGGGAGAATTTTTGCTTTGAGAACTTTTATGTCTACCTTGTGGACATGCGGGGGCTAGTTTTAAGAGCTCATCTGAAAGATAACAGCTGCAACAGTGCAGCACTTTCTCAAACCGCACTGATGTATCAGCCTAGATTTTATGCCTCTGGTTGGGGTGAAGCCACAATCTCTTTGATCAGCTGTACTTTAAAATAGCAAAAACAATTGCTTTTTTGTTTGAAAGATTATCACCAGTGTAGTCTTCAGTGTATATTGGACATCAGACCACATTAAAAAAAACATTTTAAGTATTAAAACAAATTTTAACTTTGATATGCTAACTGTGTAGCTTTTGAAAAAAGAACAAACTGGTTGCATTATTTCCTATTCACAATTAATAATGCAGCTTAGTATATACCCAGAAGGAAAAACAGTAAAAACTGGGAAATAAGAATACCGGTCCAAACTGGTCTTCTATACTTTAAAATGGTACATCAGTAAAACTGGGTACTGCTCTGAACTGTTTTTTTCTTTCTGGGTATTGGTAAATTTTTACCAGTGGCACAACAATATAGTTAAAAAGAAAAACAATACCTCATACAAATTTTTTTTTCACTCGCCCTTTGCTGAGTACTTTGTACCCTTGCATGTCCTTAAGTACTTAAACACCTCTGATGTATAAATTGTACACTACACTTAAACTGACGCTGATTATCTGAGCAACCCATCTCTAGCTGTTACTCATCAGACAGGGAACAAATAAAAAGCATCAGAGTCCACATGGTTTTCCCCTCAACATTCTGATCAGCGTTTGTCATCAGTCATCCAATTTTAGGACCCACATCAAAATAAGTGCCTAATATGGTAAATGATGCAAGAAACTTAAATGAGGAGGAAGAAACCAGATCATGAAACCACAGTGTGCCAGCTGATGAAACCTGACCCCTAAGAGCTTGAACTATTGTCAGATAAGTTTAACAAACTGAACTCAACTAATTTTCTTTGAAAGATAGAAAATTCTGAAAGCAAATGTTACTTGGAGTTGATAAGGGCGACACAAGCAAAGTTTTAAATATTCCATAAACTCTCTGTAACCAAAGTGTTTTTTTTCTATATAAAAGTTAGTTGTACAATTAAATATTCATATTTATTACTATTTTGGTTTTATTTGCTAATCTTGTTGGTACTGAGCAACAATTCTGTCGGGATGAGGAGATCTGAACCCCTGGCTATACAGGTAGAAGGTCTCCCTCTGCTTCATTTACCAGATCCACAGACAAGTTATGAGGAGAGTTCAGGCAGAAATGAACCTTAATTCACAGAGAGACGACTCTGGGTAAAAGCAAATTGTGTCTGAGGAACTGGGAAGGAGATTCAATTCCAAGGTGAGGTTACCTCTGCTAAGTATTCCACCCCTCCCTCTTCTGCACCCCCGCTCCCTGATGGGGCCATGTATTTCCACTGTTGTCGTTGGTGGTGAGGGAGCCTGGTGAATGACACTTTGTTTAAACATTAAGAACATCAAGTTGGCTAACACCCAGGCATCAGCCCTGTGTAACTCCACCCTGCTGCTGAAGGCAATTCCCCCATCTCATGGGTGATGGGGGCAACTCAGAGATTTGGGAGGAGAGCCAATAGGGCATTACCGACTGAACCAACGAGAACCACCACAGTTGTCCACACTAATGACCCCGAAATGCTGGTGGAGCACTCGGGGCTGCATGTTCCGGTCAGTGAGCGGAGAGGTGGGGCCTGTTCGCTGACATGTAAAATGACGCGGGGTGATATCGGGCGTGTGTCCCAACATCACCCCGCGTCATTTAGATTTTCAGTTCGGCGCGTGCGCAGCCGAATTGGCTGCACACCCACCTAACTGTCAAAGGCCTATTAAGGCCATTAAAAAAGTAATTAAAATGATTAATGGACCTACCCGTCCAACCTTAAGGTTGGGGGGCAGGCAAAGAGCCCAGGCGGCCTTCAGAAAAACATGAAGCCTCATCCACGGGCGGGATGAGGTTTCATGAGGGTGTTAAAATTTTAATACGATGTTTAAATAAAAGAAATTGAGAGGTCCCAGCTCATGTGACAGTGCCATGCAAGGGGACATGCCAGGAGCATTGTTTCTACCCTTCAAGAAATTTTCCATAACCTCCACCGATCTCCCTGAGGTGGCTCGTTGCCTCAGGGAGATGTCTGCACTCTCCCGCTTGCATGCGTGAAAGAGCACACAGACCTGCTCAGGGAATCCTCCCCGCGCCCGCACAGGGAGTGCACAGCACGTCTGAGCAGACGTCACGCTGGCCGGCCCACGTAATATGGTGGCACACTCCGGCCGGGGGCACCGATCGGGAACCCACCCACCCACGCCTGCTCCCAACGGAGGGAGGGGGGGAACATGCTGCCCTTGGAAACATTTGGGGATCCATAGCCCTTGGCTATGTCAACAAGCACCTAAACTCGCTGCAGTCAGGTCAACAGAGTTTGAACGTCGGGAATAGGGTTTGGAATTCATATCTGAACCCTTTGTATGTTTATTGACCGTGAATGACTGGGATCTCTCTGTTGCCCCTCCATCATTCCCGCTTAAAGTGAGTCTGTTGATGTCTTTCATTGTCCCAGTTCCTAAAAGGAGCTGAGAAGTTTGGATTCTGGCTTAAATCACCCCTAACATGCTCCCTTTCTGTGTATGGAGCTGTGCTAAGATCACATCATATTTAATATTGATTCCAGGTAGTCACTGGGATTGGAGGCTTTAATTCTGCTTTTTCATTTTAATCAGGAAGTTGAACAGATGTGTAAAAGAGATGTTCATCACCCTATGACTGTGGTTCCAGATGTTCTGTGTCAAAGCTTTTACAGGGGGGGTTGAACATTTCTGGTGTGACATTGAGAAAGACAATATAGATAGATAAATCTGAGCAACAGTTTGCTTTCCTTGTTCACCAGATCCATGGATGTAGATGACCAACTGAAGGGGAATTTTTTTTCGAATTGGTTCTTGATCCCTGTCCAGTTCAGGGTAGGAAACACTCGGGGACTCTGTTAAAGTAAATAACCCAGAGACTGAAACTATGCTCAGTGTGAGATCATTATAGTAACAGTTCCTAGCGAACCGGGTGACAGCATCATTCTGGGACCAATCTCTGACATTAAGTGGCAGCTTTAATCCAATAAGCCTTTTAATGGCCAACTCCTTGAAACCTTCTCTCAGACCCCCAGGTTGAGACCCCCTGAGCTAGAAGGCAAATACATTAGTTACCCATTGATCATGGCAGAAAAAGTTAATTCATTCAGGTTTAAGTGAATTTTTAATGGGGTGATCAGACATAATTACTGGCTGCCAAACAACCTTATCTGCCCTGAAAATTAAATGTTAGAAATGTGGAGTCTCATTCTTTCAGGATTGAATTAGTCTTGCAGAGTTTTTATTTTTGAAAATTGAAATTTAATATTTTTTAGCTTTACTATCTTTTTCATCGCACTTTTAACACCAAATTACTTCCCCGATCTTTATTTTGCTTTCTGTACACGATTCAAATATAATTTTCAATTCTTGACTCATAATTCCTGGTTTAGATTTTGCGTGTCTCAGTGACGACTCCTTAATCTCATTGGTTATCTGGCCGTTCCTTCTTCTGCTAACGCAGGCTGTGAACGCCCTGTGGAGATTAACACACGGGAGCAGACAAAAACAAAAAACTGTAGATGCTGGAAATCCAAAACAAAAACACAATTACCTGGAAAAACTCAGCAGGTCTGGCAGCATTGGTGGAGAAGAAAAGAGTTGACATTTCAAGTCCTCATGACCCTTCAACAGAACTGAGTGAATCTAAGGAGAGGGGTGGAATATAAGCTGGTTTAAGGTGGGGGTGGGGGGGTTTGGGTGGTAGCGAAGTGTGGGGTTGGTGTGGTTGTAGGGACAAGCAAGCAGTGATAGGGGCAGATAATCAAAAGATGTCACAACAAAAGAACAAAAGAACACAGAGGCATTGAAAGTGGTGATATTATCTAAACAAATGTGCTAATTAAGAATGGATGGTAGGGCACTCAAGGTACAGCTCTAGTGGGGGTGGGGTGGAAAGGCTAGCAGGGCATAAAAGATTTGAAAATAATGGAAATAGGTGGGAAAAGAAAAATCTATATAATTTATTGGAAAAAACAAAGGAAGAGGGAAGAAACAGAAAGGGGGGTGAGGATGGAGGAGGGAGGTCAAGACCTAAAGTTGTTGAATTCAGTATTCAGTCCGGAAGGCTGTAAAGTGCCTAGTCGGAAGATGAGGTGCTGTTCCTCCAGTTTGCGTTGGGCTTCACTGGAACAATGCAGCAAGCCAAGGACAGACATGTGGGCAAGAGAGCAGTTAAAATGGCAAGCAACAGGGAGGTTTGTGTCATTCTTGCGGACAGACCGCAGGTGTTTTGCAAAGCGGTCGCCCTGTTTACGTTTGGTCTCTCCAATGTAGAGGAGACACGGGAGCAGATGTCTAGTGGCAAGGTGCCTCTGCACAAAATCTCTTGAAAACTCTGTGGGAAGCTGTCAATGCAGTTAACAGCGAGTGCTGTTCCCTCACTGCAGATGACAAAGCCCGAGCCATTGTAGGAGATTTTAAAAATGGATGAGGAACTTGTGGGATTAAGGGTACAAAGTGAAGATGCGTGATGCAGCAAAACTGGTCTGTCAAAGTGCCAGAAGTGTGCTGTAAGATGCCATGCCTCGATGATTCTCTGTTGGGGGTGATTCAGGTGCAGGATACGGGGCTATGAAATTTGTTGGTTTCTCATCCGTTTTTTGTCTGACTGATGGCAGTTGTCTCCTTAGATCCAAGGGCTGGTCACTGGTTGATGCTACTAGTTCACCTTAATTACTCAGCTGTCTTGTTGTTCAATTAAACCAATATGTAGGCCTTAACCTAGAAAAACGATATGCAGCATAGAGCTAACAGTTTCCAACCTTCTATGGGCTTATGCGGCAATTCACCTCCTGAGTGGCCAATCAGGTGAAGCAATAGTTCAGAATTTGAATTACTTGTTCATTGAGGATGCTTTGGGGAAAAGGGCATTCTTCTGTCCTTGCTAGGCTCAGTAAGGGAATGGAAGGTGCACAGGTCCAAGCAACCTTGGTCACTGTCTATATCTTACACCTCACAGCTTTTCCTGCCAATGGAACCAAGCATTAACTTGCACAATTTCCGCCCGTCTATCACACATCAGTACATTGACTCAATGGAGTTCCTTTTGACTGATGTGAGGATTGAGCTGTAGTGAACGAATAGACACATGTGAGCAGAGAATAATGTTCTCACCTTTGAGGGCCTATACACACAATGAGAAGCAAACAGCCTTGACTGCTCTTACTGTTTGATATTGGAGAATGTTATTTACCCATGTGCAGAGCTGTGGAAGACTTTTGTAGCATTTCTTATGTAATAGTTGCCCACAGTTCCGTTGAGCCCTGAGATATCTAGCAATTTGTGTCTGGAAAGTATATAAATGTTGACAGCTGTTGGAACTGTAACTTTACTTAATAACACATGTTGAGTGCTTCTTCAGTTCTTTTGTAAGCATATCAGCTTTAGACTCTCCTTCTGTAGTTTACATAGCTATATATGCCTTCCTCTGGGATATGACCCTGTTAAACCCGTTCACTGTTTCTTTCATCTGCATCACCAGGTATCCAATAAATAGGGCAGACACCACGATGCTGGCCTATAAAAAGGCTGTAATATTGTAGGTCTTTTGCCCTAATTGCAAACATAAACTTTCCTTTAGTAGCTAAAACCTCCTGTCATTGACAGTCATGGTTTGCTTTCACACATCAACCCTGAGAATAGCAGCACATTTTTCTTGCAGTGTTAAACTGTGATGACTATCGCAAGCTGCAACAAATTTGAACTCATGTTATTTTCAGAGCCCAATTTTATTTACATTGCTCATCAGCCATTAAATTATTTGAAAAGTTTGTGGAATGCAGCTAAAAACTGATATCACCAGTAAAGGTGGGATGAGGCACTTCAGTGGACATTAATTACCCATTAAGGACCTCAGTATCAGGGCAGGGAGGCCACACCCGAACCTTCCCCTCCCTGGACAAAATTGGGAAGTTGGCACCCTCCTACCCAATTAAAGGCATCTCCCCACACTTCCATAGAGCCATAGAAAAGTTACAGCACAGAAGGAGGCCATTCGGCCCATCTTGTCCATGCCAGCCCAAGGATACCCAGGTGCCCTTTCTAATCCCACCTTCCTGCACCCGGCCCATAGCCCTGCAGCTTACAGCACTTAAGATGCAGATCCAGGTACTTTTTAAAAGAGTTTAAAGTTTCTGCCTCTACCACCAACTTGGGCAGCGAATTCCAGACACCCACTACCCTCTACGTAAAAAAGTTCTTCCTCATGTCTCCCCTACACCTTCTGCCACTTATCTTGAATCTATGTCCCCTGGTTCTAGAATTCTCCACCAAGGGAAACTCACCTCAGGGGATGGCATTAAATTCTGCCCAGGATGTGGGCAAACAGAAGCATTATTCCCAAGATGTAGGGAAGGAAGGAAATATTTAAGGCATCAGATTCATTGAGACTGGGAATGATGCATTATTTTATATGTCAGTTCTGAACAGAGTTCTGGAAGTGGCACACATTGAGGCAAAGCTCGTAATAAAGTGGAGCAATGTTGAGATTACGCTCCTCCCTCCCCCAACACTCATTGCATAGGTGCTGGGAAAAGGTGTCAGCTGTGTACCTCTTGAAGACGGGTTAACACTATCTCCTCACAAGGAACTAATGTTTCCCTGCATCTGTGAAGATGAACGGTTAACTTCAGAAACATTTTGATGGCTACTTTAGTGCTTCATCTGGTTGGACTGTTCAGAAGGTGAACGGTCACACTGCCCTTGTAAGTGTGGAAACACTGTTTTTGAAAGTGGCATCAACAGAACATCTTTGTTGAAGTCATCATTTGTTCTGATGATGCCACTTTCAAAAACAGTTCCTCTGACATGTCTTCCTTCTTCCTTAAGCGCGGTTTTCCACCCACGGTGGTTGACAGGGCTCTCAACCGTGTCCGGCCCATCTCCCGCACATCCGCCTACACACCTTCTTCTCCCTCCCAGAACCATGATCAGGTCCCCTTTGTCCTCACTTATTACCCCACCAGCCTCCGCATTCAAAGGATCATCCTCCGCCATTTCCGCCAACTCCAGCATGATGCCACCACCAAACACATCTTCCCTTCCCCCCCCCCCCCCCCCCCCCCCCCAGTGGCATTTCACAGGGATCGTTCCCTCCGGGACACCCTGGTCCACTCTTCCATCACCCCCTACACCTCAACCCCCTCCCACGGCACCTTCCCTTGCAACCGCAGAAGGTGTAACACCTGCCCCTTTACTTCCCTCCTCCTCACCGTCCAAGGGCCCAAACACTCCTTTCAAGTGAAGCAGCATTTCACTTGCACTTCCCTCAATTTAGTCTACTGCATTCGCTGCTCCCAATGCGGTTTCCTCTACATTGGAGAGACCAAGCGCAGACTGGTTGACTGCTTTGCGGAACACCTTCGGTCTGTCTGCAAGCATGACCCAGTCCTCTCTGTCACTTGCCATTTCAACACTCCACCCTGCTCTCTTGCCCACATGTCTGTCTTTGGCTTGCTGCATTGCTCCAATGAAGCTCAACGCAAACTGGAGGAACAGCACCTCATCTTTCGACTAGGCACTTTACAGCCTTCTGGACTGAATATTGAATTCAACAACTTCAGATCATGAACTCTCTCCTCCATCCCCACCCTCTTTCCTATCCCCCCCTTTTCCAAGAATTTGTATAGATTTTTCTTTTCCCACCTATTTCCATTATTTTTAAATGTATTTCCATCCATTATTTTATCTCTACTTTTTAGCCTTTTTCGATCCCTCCCCCCCCACCCCACCCCCACTAGGGCTATCTGTACCTTGCTTGTCCTGCTTTCTTACCCTTAATGTCATCATTAGCACATTCCTTAGATAATATCACCATCGTCAACACCTCTTTGTCCTTTTGTCTGTGACATCTTTTGGCAATCTCCACCTATCACTGGCCTCTATTCAGCTCTACCTGTCCCACCCCCCACTTAAACCAACTTATATTTCACCCCTTTTCTATTTTTCCTTAGTTCTGTTGAAGAGTCATACGGACTTGAAACGTTAACTGTATTCCTCTCTGCAGATGCTGCCAGACCTGCTGAGTTTTTCCAGGTATTTTTATTTTTGTTTTGAGCATCAGAGGTTCTATATAAGCAGATAAAATGCAGAACATTGAAGTGGGGAGGGATCTGGGTGTCTCATATGTGAATGAGGAAAGGTTGCTATGTAAATGCAGCAAGTGATTAGGGAGGCAAATGGAATGTTGTCATTTATTACATGGTGAAGGGGATGAAAGTAGGGATGTGTTGCAATCTTTTAAAGGGCATTGGTAGTTCTAGAATATTGTGTACAGTTTTGTTCTCCTTATTTAAGCAAGGATATAAATGTGTTAGAAGCAGTTCAGAGAAGGTTCACTTGACTTGGATGGGGGTGGGTTATCTTACAAAGAAAGATTGAACAGGATTGGCTTGTAGCCATTGAAGTTTAAAAATTGAGATGTGATCTTAATGAAATCAATAACCCTTTAGTCACAGGACTGTGAATCTTTGGGACTCTCTACCCCACAGGGCTGAGATGATCCATCATTGAGTATGTTTAAAGGTGAGATTGAAAGATTTGTAAATACCTATAATGTAAAGGGATATGGGGAGAGTGTGGGGAAAAGGCATTGAAGTGAATGATCAGCCATGATTGTGTTGAATGATGGAGGAGGCTCGATGGGCTGAATGGCCTACTCCTGTTCCTATGAAACATATAAGATCCTGAGGGGAATTGACAGGGTGGATCCCAATAGGATGTTTCTCCTTGTGGGAGAGACTAGAACTAGTTTAAAAATAATGGGTCCCCCATTTAAGACAGAGATGAGAAGAAATTTTTCTCTCAGAAGGTTGTGAATCTTTGGATTCCCCAGAGTGTGGTGGAGGCAGTGTTAATAAATATTTTTAAGGCAGAGGTAGATAGATTCTTGACAGAGTCAAGGGCTATTGGGGTAAGTGGGATGTTGAGGTGAGGCCACAACAGATCAGCCGTGATCTTATTGAACGGCGGATCAGGCTCGACAGACCTAACAGCCAACTCCTGCTCCTAATTCGTATGTTTGTTTGTAGTGACTTGCTTGGTAAAAAGCTCTTTTAACGAAGTTCAACATATATCTGATCAGCTGATAAATTGAAAGGTTAATATTCCACATCGTACACAACACATTGTCGTGACACCTGTCATACACGGATTCCCTTCGGTCATGAGCATGTTCTCATTGATGGTTCCCAATATCAAATGTGCTCAATGTTAAAACTCTCATCCTCGTATTCAGATTTCTCCATGGTCTCACCCCTCCCTATCTGTGTATCTCTTTCTGCAAATCTTGTGTTACTCCAACTCTAGCTCGTTGAAAATTCCCACTTCCTTCACCTCACCATTAACAGTAATGTCTTCAGTTGTCAAGCCCCTAAACTCAAGCAGATTCTCCTTAAAACTTTCCTGTCTCTTTGCCTCAACAACAACTTTAGTCTGATTACATTACTGTGCAATGCCTCTGGAGGTTGGACTAAGTGAAAGGATCTTTAAGAATACAAGTTATTGCTGTTGTTGTTGATCCCACTAATGAGCTAACAATAAAAAGATGAACACATTTCTCAACCAGCTGCTGTTGTCAATAAGAGTTCTATCCCTTTAGTTTTATTCAGAGTGAAGTTTTTATCCACGAGTAACAGATTGCCCTCAGAGCCCTGAATTTTCTGACTGGTTTTAATGGTTGAGAAATTTTTATTGTGTGCAGAATTCCGAGTGACTGCTCCATTCTAAATGAACACAAATTTACATTTAGCAGAATTACATTAACTCTGCAAGTTCTTTAATGGATGATAAGAAATGTAAGTAAAGAGATGGACAGTGGAAAAAATGTGTCTTCGTGTTAGTTGCAATTTGCAATGTTGATGGTGGTTTGAAACCACAAGAAAAATGTGTTGCTGTCCTCAGGGTGGACGTGTGACTCACACCCTGTGAATATACAATGGCAGCAGGTGCTAGTAACCAAATGAAGGGTTGTGTTTGCAAGTGCGAGAAGAACTGCATCGGTACATAATTAGTTAAAGGCAAACATCATGGGCGCTGGTCCATTTCTTGAACACCAGGAGATGCAGATGGAAGAAAGATGAACAGGGATCATGAGAGATACACCAGGGTGTGGACAAATTACCTCAGAGGGGAGCATCACTAAGCTAGAAGTGGAAATGCTGAAATGTTCAGCACAGAAGGAGTTCATTCAGTCCATTGTAGAAAGAAAATAAAGATGGAAAGAAAAGGTGATATTAAAGGAGACAGAGAGATGAAAGGCATAGGCAGGACAACTATTTTAATTATTTTCATTGTCAATATTTAAAAATCCCTAACACTAATTAGAGTAATTAAATTCTTCAGGAATGAGGGTCCACATTTTTAACACTTCATTTTCAGGGCCTGAGAGATTATTTGGCAGAAATTATCACCGACTCATCAATTAAATTTCAATAAACCTGAACTCACCAACATTAACATTTCCTTCTATGTTTATAAGAAGAAAGACTTGTATTTATATAGCGCCATTCAAGACCAATGGACATCTGAATGCATTTTAGAGCCAATGAATTATGTTTGAAGTGTGACTCCTCTCTTCTGGAGAGTGGCAGCCATTTTGTGCACAGCAAGCTCCCACATATTAGTGACCACCTGATCTGTTTTTTCTTTCTGCTGCTGCTTATGGGATAAATATTATCCAGGGAAGCAAAGCTAACTTCCCTGCTCTATTTCATATTGCCATGTGATTCTCTATGTCCACCTGAAAGGGCAGACGGGGTCACAGTTCAACAGTTCACCTGTAAAACAATGTTGCGCTCTCTCTTTGTGGCAGCATTAATCTTTGTGCTCAAGTTCTGGTTGGGACTTGAATCTCCTCAACCATTGTGACTCAAAGTGAGGATGTTACCACCTAATCCACTGCTGCTTGGTGATTAGTGGGTAAGTACATCATGGGCAGAATCTTCGGCTCGGTGAGTGGGGATGGGGCCTGCTCGCCGACAGGTAAAACAACATCCCAACGTCACCGCCCGTCCTTCAGATCGTGAGTTCGGTGGGCGCCCACCAGAATCGGCTGCACCCCCGCCGAACTGTCAAAGGCCTATTAAGACCATTTAAATAGTAATTAAACTAATTAACTGAGCAGCCCGTCCAACCTTAAAGTTGGCGGGCCAGGTGAATATCCCAGGCGACCTTCACATAAACCATGATACCTCATCCACGGGCGGGATGTGTTTTCATTACGGTTTTCAAAGTTTCATAAAAACTTATAATGAAATTCATTGACATGACCCAGCTTATGTGACACTGTCACATGAAGGGGACATGTTTCAAAACATTATTTTTTTTTTAAATTAAAATTTTGAGAAATAAAACTGATCTCCCTGAGGCAGCTCTTTGGCTCAGGGAGATTTCTGTGCTCTTTCGAACGCACTTAAGAGCGCAGACCCCGACTCAGCCAGCCTACATCCCCCCTGCCCGCACAGGGAGTGCACAGCGTTTCTGGGTGTGCGTCACGCTGGTCGGGTCTTAGTTGTCCCGCCCAAGGAAAATGGCGGCGTGCAGCCAATTGCGGGCGGTGATCGGTTACCCGCCCGTACAAACCCCCCCCGACGGGGGGAGAATTCTCCCCCATGCCTTTACAATAATTCCCATGACAAGTCTATCAGTTGATAACAGTGTGGTGCAGCATCTGGGGAAACAGGGCCAGAGCCTGCACATTTTTGAATTTAATTACACATGTGCGCACTCTGTGCTGCTCATTTACTCCATAATAACAGCGAGCATTGTTAGTCTTTGCCTTTATTCTCAATGGAAAATCCAGCTCAATAAGTCAATGCCTGAAAGACCAAAACTCCACGGTTTTAATTGTTCACATTCTGAGCCTGTGAAGTTGATGGCAGTAATTATCAATGATCATGTTATCATGTAAGGTAATAGACCGAACTTTCTGTGGCCTGATTAATGGCTAATAAATTAGCAAATGTCACAGTTTCATCAACGTCAGGGAGTGCTTAAGAGTGATCTACCATTTTCTCAAAGCTAATGGTGGACAAAGCAGACAGTAATTGGTGGTGATTCGCAATTCATCGGGTGTCTCTTCATTACCTCAATTTGCTGGCCGAGTTTTACATTTGTGAAGAATTCACTCACTGTTGCACTTTCAGCAAATCCTGGGCCCTTAGGCTTTCAGCAATGGTGCAGAAAGTAAAAGACATGTCAGGGTGCATCACACCACCCATGATGTCAGCAACCACATCCTGAGACATAAACCCCTGGCAGCAATTGTCTGCAGCCCACCAAATAGGCAAATGTAGAGCTGTGTTATTACTGGCTTCTTGACCCAACAACAGCTTATATTTCACCCCTTTCCTATTTTTACTTAGTTCTGTTGAAGGGTCATGAGGACTCGAAACATCCGCTGTGCTCTTCTCCGCCAATGCTGCCAGACCTGCTGAGATTTTCCAGGTATTTCTGTTTCTGTTTTTGTTGTAGAGCTGTGCCGTCTATTGGAAAGAGATCTGCAGCTAGGAAGTGACAGCAATGGTCAGCTGTCAGCTTCATTCTTAACGCACATGAAGGATGGAATTTTCTGGGACCTGGTTTGCTGCGATCTTCCAGTTGATTTAAATTCTTCATCTGAGTTTTATTGGATAAACCTTTCAATGTGACAACTAAGAGCTGGGTGACAGACGACAAGTACTGATCAATCCTTTTTGAGAATATGACAATGTGGATTCTGATTCCTTTTATTTGTTCTGTGCCTGGTGAGTAACAGTCAGAGCTGGTTATTCAGATAATCAGTGTTAGATTAACTCTAGTGTACGCTTTATACAGTAGAGAAGTTTAAATACTTGGAGACATGTAAAGGTACAAAATACTCAGCAAAAATATATGAATGACTGTTTTATGAAGTCTTGTACCTATTTTGTTAATTCTTTTGCACCACAGAAATATTTATCAATGTACAGTAAACTGTATTATTAATGGTGAATACAAAATAAATAACTTATTTAATTTTTTAACAGTTACATGAGTGACAGAATGAAATGCAAAAGTAACACATTTTAATCCAGTAAATTTAACTTTTTTATGTCATTTGATGTCCAACATATATACTGGAAACTATGGGGTTTGGTTAGCTCAGTTATTGTGATATTTATTATTATGTCCCATCTCGTGTGACATTGTCACATGAGGGGGACATGTTAATAATTGTGTGTGATGCTGAATGATGCTAATGGCCTGGGTTCAATCCTGGTAACTCAATCATCTCTGATTCTTCCAAACTACAGGAAATATAGACCTGGGATACTCAACCTCTCATTAAATAAATCCACCATCCCAATAACCAGTCTAGTGATTTGACGTTCCACTCCTTCCAGAGCTGTTGTGTCCTTCCTTCTGTGAGGAGAAGTGCACACAAATGTGGCCTCTCAAATGTCCTGTAAAATTGTAGTAAGGTTTCTTCAGTCTTACACTCCAATCTCTCTGGAAGGTAAGTTAACATCCCATTTGCCTTCCTAATTGCTTGCTGTCCCTGAACGTGGAGTTTCTGTCACTCATTTACAAGGACACTCAGGCCCTCCTGGATGCAAACATTCACAGTTAGTCACTATTTAAATAATATTCTGAATTTATTCTTCCCAACATGGTGTTATGAATTTATTTCGTAACCAGAATTGTTAAACTCCCAGGGCAGAATCTTGCCCTTGATGGGGGGGTGGGCCCCACTGGCTCGTTGGCTGGTGGTCAGCCGATCGCAGCTGCCGAAACGGGCCCCGCTGCCGTTTTACATTAAGACCGTGCACTTCCTGTACAGGTCCAGGGGGATTCCCCAAATGTCAGCGCGCAAAGCTCCCTGAGGCTAAGTGCTGCCTCAGGGCGAGCGCTGACAGCGTTTGAAACTTTAAAATTAGAAAAATAAAAAAATTGTTAACATGTCCCCCTCATGTGACCATGTCACACGAGATGGGACATGGTAATAAATATCACAAAAACTTTATTAACCTTTTTAAAAACAGACATGAGACCTCATCCCACCAGTGGATGAGGTTTCGTGTATTACCAGAAGCCCACCGGGTCTCCTGGCCTAACCAACCAACCTTAAGGTTGGACGGGCAGGTCCTTAAATTGGTTTAACTGCCCTGTCAATGGCCTCAATTGGCCATTGACAGGTTGGCGGGCGGGCAGCAGATTTCGCTGTCCACCCTCCTTCCTGAATATTTAAATGGGACGGGATGATGTCAGCAGTTCCCCCCAACATCTTCCCGTGTCATTTTCACATCGGCAAGTGGGCCCTGCCCCCTAGCTCGCCAACAGAAACATTCTGCCCCCCGTTTCACTCTCTCAAAGCCACGATTCTGTTAATTCCATTCCATCAAATCTCCCATAAAAAACTTATGCCTCTAATTTATTAATTTTATACAGGATACTTCCTGTATCATACACACTCCAGTGAAAGCTCCCTCTGGCTGTTTGACAATCATCTTCCTTTCAATTCTTCCTCTGCCTGATCTGATCTTACTGATCTTCCATTCACCCTCTTTATCTTTCACGCATCTTTTCCTTTTTCTGTTCTTCTCTCTGCCACATCATCTTGCGTTAACTTCCCTCCTGCCATTTTGGTGTAAACTCTCCTCCCAGCATGAGTTCCTCTCTCGGGAAAGTTATTGGTTTGATAACTGTCCAAGTAAACTCCTCCTGTGTTGTACTGCCTGTTCCTTATCCAGAACTGGCCCCATTGTGCCAGGAACACTTTACTTCTGAACCTACTCTCCATCCAGAGAATTATTTCTGCTGCCTTTCTATTCTTACCTCTCTACAGTGTAACATTGGGAATAACCTTATATTCACTTCCCTCAAGGACCTGCTCGTTGATCAATCTCCAAGTTTCTGAATCTTCCCTTACCAATCCCCAATTGCTTTCATTTCAGTGTTACTGGTTGTAAGAACCATCTTCGTTTCCCTCACCAATTCCTGCTCCAGTACAAGTTGCAGTCAACATACTTGAAGGATAGAAATTGTTTTGATTGTTCCCATGGTGATGAATGAATTGGAGAAGAAATATAAATTTAAGTTGTTGTTGCCCTTGGAATTAAAGAATTGCATTTATATAGCACCAATTCCAGCCACAGGGTCTCCCAAAGCAATGTACAGCCAATGATTTATCTGAGGTGTTGTTATTGTTGTAATGTTGAAACAGTGTCCGTCTATTTGTGTGCAGCAAAGTCCCACAAACAAAAATATAATAATGACCAGATTTCTCTTTTTTTTTATTAATTGTTGGTTGAGGGATAAGAGTGGACCATTAGACTGGGGAGTACTCCCCTTCTTTGAATTAGAGCAATGCAAATTTGTGCATCGACCTGTGTGGCAGACTGGGTCCCAGATTTTGGTCTCTGTTCTGTGTGCACCAAGTTCGGAGGTTTCCAGAATTGGCGAACATCACCTTTCAAAATGGCCACCCTCAGGTGGGATTTTTGGTCGGGGGGAGGCATTAAAAAAGGAGTCGAGGGGGGACCACCAGAACGAATCCACAGGCTGCCAGGCGTGGAGATGGGCTGGGGTCAAGGCCCCCTCTGTGCCCTGGCATTGTGCTTAAATAGAAAAAATACTGTGAAAAAACAAAAGACATCCTTCCAGCCCTCACCCATTACCCCCTCATTCCCACACACATTCACTGTGGCCCATCCATGCCAACCTCTGCCAACCAATGCCTCTGTTGTGTTAAATAGATGAGTCCATTTCAGTCTGAGAGTTCCAGTAAACAAAAGGTTTATTCAAGCAACTGTTGGAAGAGATCATTGTGGATGATTATTCCAAGGTCTCTGACAATACATGGTTGGCGTAGCATATTTATATCTTTTAGTTATCACATTTCACTATACTGCTCGCACAATCTCCAGTTATATACCTAATGAGCAGATATCTCATTATCTCACTGCAAGGCTGGAGAATGCCTTGTTTCTAAGACCTCCCAGTCTATGCTGTTATCACTCTAACAATTGTTTACTCATCCTGCGAAGCTCATTAAATTTTATGACTTGTGATTGTTAGGTAGATTCTCACAGTACCACAGTAGTGTTAGCTATGTTTCCCATTATGCTAAGAAAGAGCTCTAACAACTACACTTAAAGCTGTTATCTCTAATAACTGTATTTGTGTATTTTTACAGCTACTAATGCACATCTTAATATCTGTTTTAAGATTGACTTATTTCATTTTCCAATTTAACACCCTGCCCACTCTCCATGGTCCTTACACCCCAATGCCAACTTAGTGCCCCTCTACACACCCCCATTGCCCCATACTACCTATGCCAACTCAGTGCCAACACAAGTACCCATCACCATTTGCCCTTACTCCTCCATACCAACTCACTTAGTACCATTTGACCTTCTCTGGAGTGGGAGTTGAAAATGCAAACTACTGACCCAGGGCGATAGTGCAAACACTGAGCCACAAGTTAACACAATAACAATAGCGACTATACTTTAAAAATAACTCCTTGGCTGTGAAGTACTTGGCATCGATGGTAAGTTAATACATTAATATTTTCTTTCACCACAAACCAGAAAGAGTATTATGAATGGATGTAATGGAGAGTTTCCTCTGTAAACAGTGGTAAATCTTATTCATATCTATAGGCTTTCATTATGCAGTTATTTACTTTCCAGTTTCTGAAATGTTGTCTCCTCAGTTTCAGGTGCATTGTGGGCAAAAGACAGAGTAACAGGGATTGTGGGAAGAACGATCACAATAAATTGTAACTATTACAGACGGCACCAGCAAAACATTAAATATTGGTGTCATGGTTGGACTGATCAATGCTCATATTTAGTGAGAACAGATGATCCAGGTGGGCGGCGAGGAAGAATATCGATCACAGATAACAAGACACGAGGAATATTTATTGTTACTATGGAGGATCTTCTCTTAGCAGATGCAGGATGGTACTGTTGTGGTATTGATAAACCTGGCCCAACTCTTGACCCAAAGTTTGCTGTGGAGCTACAAATATCTTACGGTACATTTCTCAGTGATTTTATTTCTTATTCTTGACTGAAATGTCTGATCAATGTTTTATCTGGGAGGAAACATGACAGCTCCGATATCCCGAGGCTCCACAGCAATGCAGAGTCTTAAAGGTAAAGGGCAGAGGTCGGGAAATCCGACTCATGTTACCCAAACCCAATTCATGGCCTGTCCAACATGTCAGAGTTGAACTTTACAAGTGAACTAAAAGTGAACTGTCCAACTTTCTGATCAAGAACTTCAAAGATTATCAGACTAACAATTTGTTTGGAATCAGAATCACAGTGCAGAAGAGGCCCTTCGGCCCATCGAGTCTACACCGACACGTCAGAAACACCTGATCTACTTACCTAATCCCATTTACCAGCACTTGGCCCATAATCTTGAATGTTATGACGTGCCAAGTGCTCATCCAGGTACTTTTTAAAGGATGTGAGGCAACCCGCCTCCACCACCCTCCCAGGCAGCACATTCCAGATCGTCACCACCCTCTGGGTAAAAAAGTTTTCCTCACATCCCCCCCTAAACCTCCTGCCCCTCACCTTGAACTTGTGTCCCCTTGTGATTGACCTTTCAACTAAGGGGAACTGCCGGAACCTATCCACCCTGTCCATGCCCCTTATAATCTTGTACACCTCAGTCAGTTCGCCCCTCAGTTTTCACTGCTCCAACAAAAACAACCCAAATCTCTCCAACCTCTCTTCATGACTTAAATGTTTCATCCCAGGGAACATCCTGGTGAATCTCCTCTGCACCCCCTCCAGTACCAATCATATAGTTCCAATAATGTGGCGACCAGAACTGCACACAGTACTCCAGCTGTGGCCTCACCAAGGTTCTATACAACTCCAACATGACCTCCCTACTTTTGTAATCTATGCCTCAATTGATAAGGTCAAGTGTCCCATATTCCTTTTTCACCACCCCACTAACATGCCCCTCCACCTTCAGGGATCTATGGACACACACGCCAAGGTCCCTTTGTTCCTCAGAACTTCCTAGTGCCGTGCCATTCATTGAATACTTGTCAAATTACTCCTTCTAAAGTGTATCACCTCACACTTTTCAGGATTAAATTCTATCTGCCACTTATCTGCCCATTTGACCATCCCGTCTATATCTTCCTGTAGCCCAAGACACTCAACCTCACTGTTAACCACCCAGCCAATCTTTATGTCATCTGCAAACTTACCAATCCTACCCCCCACATAGTCATCTATGTCATTTATATAAATGACAAATAATAGGGGACCGAGCACAGATCCCTGTGGTATGCCACTGGACGCTGGCTTCCAGTCACTAATGCATCCTTCTGTCTTCACCCTCTGCCTCCTACAAGTAAGCCAATTTTGAATCCACATCATCAAATTACCCTGTATCCCATGTGCATTTGCCTTCTTTATATGTCTCCCATGTGGGACCTTGTCAAAGGCTTTGCTGAAATCCATATAAACTGCATCAACTGCACTACCCTCATCTACACCCCTGGTTACCTCCTCAAATAATTCAATCAAATTTGTTAGGCATGACCTCCCTCTGACAAAGCCATGCTGACTATCCCTGATCAAACCTTGCCTCTCCAAGTGGAGATAGATACTCTCCTTCAGAACTTGCTCCAATAGTTTCCCTACCACTGCCGTAAGACTCACTGGCCTTTAGTTCCCTGGCTTATCTCTACAACCCTTCTTAAATAGTGGAACCACATTAGCTGTTTTCCAGTCCTCTGGCACCTCCCCCATGGCCAGAGAGGAATTAAAAATTTGGGTCAGAGCCCCTGCGATCTCCTCCCTTGCCTCCCTCAGCAGTCTGGGACACAAATCATCCGGACCTGGAGATTTGTCCACTCTTAAGCCTGCCAACACCTCCAATACCTTGTCACTCCCTATATCAATTTGCTTAAGAATCTCACAGTCTCTATCCCCGAATTCGATGCCTTCATCCTCATTCTCTTGGGTGAAGACAGATATGAAATATTCATTCAACACTCTAGCGATGTCCTCTGGCTCCACCCATAGATTGCCCCCTTGGTCCCTTGTGGGCCCTACTCTTTCCCTGGTTATCCTCTTCCCATTGATATACTTATAGAATGTCTTGGGATTTTCCCTGCTTTTACTAGCCAGAGCTTTCTCATATCCCCTCTTTGCTCTCTTAATTGCTTTCTTAAGCTCTACCCTGCACTGTCTGTACTCCACTAATGTCTCTGCTGATTTGCTTCCCTAGTACCTGCTAACGCCTCTCTTTTCCTTCTCATGGTCACCTGAATATCTCTGATCATCCATGGTTCTCTTGGTTTGTTACTCCTTCCTATCACCTTAGAGGGAAAATGTTGAGTCTGTATCCTCCCCATTTCCTTTTTGAACACCCCCTACTGTTCCTCTGTAGATTTCCCCACAAGTAACTATTCCCAATCTACCTTGGTCAGATCCTGCCTTATTTTACTAAAATCCACCCTCCCCCAATCCAAAACATTTTTTTGCAACTTGTCTATTTCTTTCTCGATAACAAATGTAAACTGTACCATGTTGTGATCGCTATCACTAAAATGTTCCCCTACCACCACCTCAGCCACCTGTCCGGCTTCATTCCCCAGAATTAGGTCCAGCACTGCGCCATCCCTTGTTGGACACTCTACATAGCGAGTTAGAAATTTCTCCTGTACACATTTCAAGAAATCCACTCCATCCAAGCCCTTAACACTATGTCTATCCCAATTAATGTTGGGAAAGTTGAAATCACATAATATAATTACCCTATTGTTATTGTTTTTACACAGCTCCACAAATTGTGAACATGTTTGCTCCACAATTTCCTGCTGACTATCTGGGGTCTATAAACACCTAACAATGTGGCTGCCCCTTTTTTATTCCTAAACTGTACCCACAAAGCTTCATTCGATGCCCCCTCCAAGATATCATCTCTCCTTACTGCAGTAACTGACTCCTTAACTAATAATGCAATGCCTCCTACTCCCCTTTTACCCCCTCCCCTGTCTCGCCTGATGATTCTATATCCCGGAATGTTGAGCTGCCAATCCTGCCCTTGTCTCAACCACGTCTCAGTGATGGCTACTATATCACATTTCCACGTGTCAATCCTCACCCTTAACTCATCCGTTTTACCTGTAATATCCCTGGCACTAAAATAGAGGCCATCCAGCCTTGCCTTACTCCCTTGAAGCTTAATGCAGCTGTACTCCCTCTGACTTGATTGTTTTACTGTATTATGATGTGTCCCTATTCTGCTAACATTCTGTGTCTCCTCCCCCTGCCAAATTAGTTTAAACTCCTCCCAACAGCACTAGCAAACCCGCCCACAAGGATGTTAGTCCTGCTCTGGATCAGATGTGGCCATCCCACTTGTAGAGGTCCCACCTTCCCCAGAAACGGCTCCAGAGATCCAACAATCTAAAACCCTCCCTCCTGCACCAACTCTTAAGGCACGTATTCATCTGCACTGTTCTCCTATTTCTGAGCTCGCTAGCACGTGGCACTAGGAGTAATCCAGAGATTACAACCCAAGAGGTCTTGCTTTTTAGTCTACTGCCTAACTCCGAATTCTTGATGCAAGGCCTCATCCCTCTTTCTATCTATGTCATTGATACCAACATGTACCATGACCTCTGCCTTATCACCCTTCCCCTTCAGGATGCCCTGCAGCCATTCAGTGACATCCCGGACCCTGACACCAGGGAGGCAACATACCATCCTGGAGTCACGCTGATAGCCACAGTAGCACCTATCTGTTCCCCTGACTATAGAATCCCCTATTACTATTGCTCTTCCTCCCTTTCTCCCCTCCTGTACAGACAGGTTGCTTGTGGTGCCAGAAGGTTGGCTCTGTCCGCACTCCCTGGAGGAATCAGCCTCCAAAATGGAACACCGATTTGTGAGCGGGACCCCAGGGGACTCCTGAACTACCTGCCTGTTTCTCTTGGACTGCCTGGTGGTCACCCATTCCCTTCCTTCCCCAAGTCCCTTCATCTGCAGTGTGACCACCTCTCTAAACATGCTATCCACAATGCTCTCGGATTCGTGGATGCTCCACAGGGACCCAAGCTTCCAGGAGCTGCATCTGGACACACTTCCTGCACACAAGCTGGTCCCGGGCACTGGAAATGTCCCCGGCTTCCCACATGGAACACGAGGAGCACACCATGGCTCTGAGTGCTCCTGCCACGACTTATCCCTTTAAATTAAACCTTTTAAGTCAATTACTCTAGGGCCCTTCTTTCCTGATCCTTGTTACTGTAGAATACACAAACTGTAAACCACAAAAAGACCTTAAGCTATAAGCAATTAAAGTAGTAAATACCTTACCCACTACTTACCAGTGATGCCTTTCCCTTGTAGCCTCTACTGCTGCAGCAGGGCAAGACCCATGCTCTGAAGATTTAAAAAGTTGGATAGCAAGGAAAAAATTTAAAGAGCACCTCGTCCCCTATGCATCAAATTCCCGCTTTGCGCCAAATTGCCAATACCCACTCTGGCTGTGCCCCACTCTGGATATGCTCTCTTTACTGTTTGTTGCAACAAGCACACTGTAAGTCTTTTGAGTACAAACACATTTCCATCTGTTTCAGATGAAGTTACATTGTTCCATAGTTTGCCATTGTGAGATTTGAACTCTTGATCTTGGGGTTACAAACCCAGTACCATAACCACTTGGCTATTTAGGCCAAGCCAAAGTACACTGTAACTCTTTTGAGTACAAACATGTTTCCATCTGTTTTCAGATGAAGTTACATTGTTTCATAGTTTGCCATTGTGAGATTTGAACTCTTGATCTTAGGGTTACAAACCCAGTACCATAACTACTTGGCTATTTAGGCCAAGCCAAAGGACACTGTAATGTGCTTCTAGATAGTTGCCTTCTTAAATAGAGCTGAGGTGACTCACCACTAGTTTCGCTTCAAATAGTAATTAACACCTTTTCAGGCCCTAATCAGGCTTCAGGTGGTTGACAGTTAATTGTCACACAGTCAGCTAAATCAGCTACCTTACCAACCTTTTAACTAGACTACTGAACTTATAAAAATTAAAGCAAAATTAAAGTTCAATTCTCACTTTGCTGTGCCCCACTCAGGATATGTTCTCTCTCCTGTTCGTGTGCAAACTACAGGATATTGCTAAAGGTGCCACCTGGTATGTGCAGCACAATTCTCTGCTTTAGAAGCGTGTTAAATATCACACTGTCAGATACTTACATTCAGAATATAACTGATGGTCAGACATTAACAAAGTGAGCAGCAAGTTGTTCGTAATTGTACCTTATAGTATCAGATGGGTTTAGGAGTGAATAGTGGGGGTGGGGTGGGTGTAGAGGGGGTTAGATGCACGGAAAGTAACAGTGTATTGGGAAGCAGGGTAAACCTGTCGACATTCATATATAACTGCAGCATGTCAGTCTGTGTGTGTGAGCGAACCCCTAAGGAGAGGCAGGTTATCAATTTCAGTCTGTTAATCATTCAATTAATACAATTAGTGAAATCTAACTGTGGGTGCACAGGTTAGAATGCAAGGCCAAAAGACTGAGTCAATTGGGAGGCTGAAGACATGACTGGAAAATATGTCAATAAGCACTGAAACCTCACTGCTGATTTCTTGCCTGATTGTGTGAATGGTTTTATTCTTTGTAATTACAGAGAAGTTACTTTCAGAATTGTGGAGCTTAATTTGTACTTCTGCATTTCATTTTGGCATTTTTATCAATCAGATCAGCATGAGTGACACTTACACTGTTTTATTTTGGACCTCAGATGAGGACCAATATGAGAAAGCAACTGCTGCAGCAACGGGCTGCTACACACAGGCCCTCTGCTTCACAGGGTGTACCTACACCACATAGACTGCAGCAGTTCAAGAAGGTGGCTCACCACCCCTTTCTCAAGGGCAACTAGGGATGGGCAATAAATGCTCGAACTTCATGTGTGCAGGGTCAGACTGTGGGGTATTGAATGAAGTGGGGTGAGGGGGCAACAGATGAAAAGTCAAAGCACTTTGAGCCAAATTGCCTCATCCCTATCCCCTTTCACCATCCCCGCCTGTCATGGCCCATTCACTGGAAAACCATTCACTCTAGATCAGTGGGATGAAGGGCGACCAATGCCAAGCTATCATGCCGCTCATGCATTAGACAATCTCTCTGCAAGTGTGCAATATGGAAAGCCTGCCTGCACATACACATTCTTTGCAATTGTCCCAGAAGTATTCTGTTCATCAAAGGCCCCCATCTGCATCTGGCCGAACAGATAGAGAGAAAGTGTTCCCATTGGCAGAGGGACCTGAAATGTCCTGTGTCCTCTGACACAGTCTCTCTGCTAGTGTTCCTACATCCACCATCTGCTCCTGTTGATCTAGGATGTGCAGTTCACCACAGGGAAATCAAATCATTTGCCTCACTGGAAGAATGGTAGAATCATAGAATTGTAGCAACATAGAAGGAGGCCATTTGGCCTATCAAGCCTGTACTGCTTCCCTGCAAGAACAATTTTGCTGGTCCCACTTCCCAGCCTTTTTCTGTAGCACTGTGATCTTTTCCTTCAGGTGCCTATCCAATTTTCACTTGAAAGCTAAGACTGAATCTACCTCCAACACCCTTTCAGGCAATGCATTGCAGATCATAACCTCGTGCTGCATAAAGAAGTTTTTCTTCCTGTCACTTTTGGCTCTTTTGTCAATCACTTTACATCGGAATTGTACCCCTTACTTTATATGGCCTCTCCATGTTCCCCAATATCAAAATGCATCACTTCACATTTCTCCACACTGAACTCCATCTGCCACTTATCTGCCCACTCCACCAACTTCTCTATGTTCTTTTGAAGTTCTATCCTGTCCTCCTCACAGTTTACAATGCTTCCAAGTTTCATATCATTCGCAAACTTTGAAATTGTCCCCTGTACACCAAGACCTAGATCATTAATATACATCAGGAAAAGCATGGGTCACAACACTGACCCCTGGGGAACTTCACTACAGCCTGAAAAATATCCATTGATCATTATCCTCATTCCTATTGCTCAGCCAATTTTGTATCCATGTTGCTACTGTCCTTTTTATTCCATGAGCTATAACTTCTCTCATAAGTGTGTTGTTTGGCACTGTATTGAAAGCCTTTTGAAAGTCCCTGTACACCACATCAACAGCATTACGCTCACAATCCTCTCTGTTACCTCTTCTAAAAACTCCAGCAAGCTAGTTAAACATGATTGCCCTTTTAGAAATCTTTCTAATCAACCCACATTTTTCCACGTGACTACTAATTCTAGCCCGAATAATTGTCTCTAGAAGCTTCCCCACCACTGAAGTTAAACTGACTGGTCTGTAATTGCTGGGGTTATCCTTACAACAATTCTCAAACAAGAATGTAATGTTTGCAATTCTTCAGTCCCCTGGCACCTTCCCTGAGTCTAGGGAAGACTGAAAGTTTATGGCCAGTGCCCCTTCAATTTCTAGCCTTACTACCTTCAATATCCTTGGATTCATCTCATCCGGCCCCCGTACCTTGTCAACTTTAAGTACCAACAGTTTATCCAGTAAAGACGGATGCAAAGTATTCAATTAATAGCTCAGCCATGCCCTCTGCCTCTGTGTGTAATACACTTTTTGGTCCCTAATCGGCCCTACTACTCCTTTTATCACTCTCTTACAATCTACATGCCGGTTAAAGACTTTGGGATTCACCTTTGTGTTGGCTGCCAGTTTTTTTCTCATAATCCCTCTTTGCTTCTCCTATTTGCTTTTTCACCTCCCCTCTGAATCATCTGTATTCCGCTTGGTCCTCAATTGTGTTTTCTACCTGACACCTGTTATAAGTGCACTTTTTCTTCTTTATCTTAATTTGTATCTCCTTTTACATCCAGGGAGTTCTGGATTTGTTTACCCTACCTTTCCCTTTTGAGGGATTATACCTTGACTGTGCCTGAACCATTTCTTCTTTGTTGGTAGCTCATTGTCCAGCTACAGCTTTTCCTGCCAACCTTTGGTTCCAGTCTAATCTGGCCCAGTTCCGTTCTTGCCCCATTGAAGTCGGCTCTCCCCCAGTTAATTCTTCTTACTCTGGATTGCACATTGTCTCTTTCTACTCCCATCCTAAACCTTAAGATACAATGATCACTGTCTCCTAAATATTCCCACACTGACACTTGATCAACTTGGCCCACCTCATTTCCAAGAACAAGGTCCAACAGAATGCACTTTCTTGTTGGGCTGGATACACACTGCTGTAGAACATTCTCCTGAACTCATTCGAGGAACTCTTTCCCCTCTCTACCCTTTACACTACCACTGTCCCAGTCTACATTTGGGTAATTGAAGTCCCTCATTATAACTACTCTGTAATGTCTGCATCTCTCTGTAATTTCCTTGTAGATTTGTTCCTCTACATCCTTCCCGCTAGTGGGTAGTCTCCAAACTACAACAAACAATGCAATTGCTCCCTTTTTGTTCCTTCGCTCTTGTCAAATTGATTCTGTCCTTGAAACCTCTTGGACATCCTGTTTCTCCAGCATTGCAATGCTTCCCTTACCAATACTGCTGCCAATCCTCCTCTTCTTCCTTTCATGTCTTTTCTGATAACTTGAAAATGCCCCATTTATGCCTTCCTTCTGCTTCTTCTTCATTATTCAGCACTCTCTCCATGCTAATTTGTCACCTATAACTCCTTGACTCCATACCTTGTGTAATAAACATTTATGTGGCACTTTAGAGGATGCCTTTTGAAAAGCCAAATATATTACATCCATTGGTTTCCATTTATCTACCCTCCTTGTTCGATCTTCTGAAGCGCTAATAAATTTCTGAAACAGGATTACAATTTTGAAAAACCATGTTAAATAGTTCTAATCATACTACGTTTTTCTGAATGAATTGTCAAGACTTCCTTAATTATAGATTCCAGCACATTCCCAACGACTCATGTCAGACTAACTGGATTGTAATTCCTTTTTTCCCCTCTCCCTCCTTTCTTGAGTAGCACATATAAACCCTAGGACTCTCTGTTCCTGTAAACCCTTCAGAATTGTACCATTTTGTTGATATAACCTCCATTCCTTCTTCATACCAAAATGTATATCTTTGCACTTCTCTGAATAAAATGCATCAGCCACATGTCCCCACATTCCACCAGCCTGTGTATGGTCTCTTGAATTCTATAATTATCCTCCTCATGGTTCACAACATTTCTAATTTTTGTGCCATCTGCAAATTTTGAAATTATCCCTGTACACCCATCTTCAAGTCCTTAATATATATCAAGAAAAGGAGTTTCTTAGTATTGCCCCCTGGGGGACACCATGACCTGCCTTCATCTAATCCAAAAGACCACTTTTCATTGCTGCTGTTTTCTGTCACTTAGTCAATTTCATATCCATGTTGCTACTTCCTCCTTTATTACATCATCCCAGCAAAGTGTGAGTATCTGAGCTGGTGCACGGTCTGACTGAGGCCAATGACCCTGCTCCCTCAGAGGAAGAGACGTCTTCAGCAGATTCATTTCCCTCGATCACTTCCTGCAGGGCACTTGAAGACTGGAAATGTAGAGAGTTAGAACTGTTGAGGCAAAACCTTTCTAAGTGATCATTATGCAAATGGTAATATTTCACTCGCTGCTGACATCAAATCAATATGAGTGTGACCAGCAAGAGGATCATTGAGTCCAGTTCCTGGATTCAGTGCCACGACATCTCAAAAAGTGACTCAGGCTAATCCCACCATCCAGTTTTTGATCCATAGCTATGTAGGTTACAGCATCTCAAGTGTAGATCCATTTTATTTACTATGTTCACGGTTTCTGCTTCCATCACCCTCTCAGATAGTGTGTTCCAGAGCTTCCGCACCCTCTGGGTGAAACAAAAAATCTCCACAAATCTCCTCTAATCCTTCCATCAATTAATGTAAATCCATGGCTCCTGGCTCAGGATCTAATCTTGAGTCCTGATGTTCTGATATAATGGTAGACATGGTAGTTCAGGCTGCGAGGAGGATGGAGAGATATGGAGAGGTAGATGTGTTGCTGAGATTTCAACATGACTGACCCTGGATGAAATGTTGATGGGCTGAAATTTGTAGAATAATTGATTTTTTGATTTTTTAGTCACTATCTGAACATTTGTTTCTTTCCCACAGAATCTGTGTCTGTTCCTGTGTTTAGATTTTCATCACCAACAAATGTCCCATGTTTTGAGAGCTCAGTGTCCGTTTCCTGTGAGTCTGTCCAGGGATCCCTTCCCATTCAGTACGCATGGTATGAAAAGACCCTGTTTCAAGACTCAAAGATCTCTGACACCAATAAACTGGATCTACATTGTCAATCCTTCAAACAGCAACATCATCAATATTACTGCACAGCCTCGAATAATCAGGGAGAAAAATCCAGTGAAATGGTTAATGTGTCAGTGATCAACAGATCAGGGCAGAACTGCGCGTATGTGACAAAAATGAACAGAATTGGTGAATATTACTTTCGGCTTAAATAATTGTAATTTTTAAAAACAATTAATGTCTATCTGAATTGGTCACTGGCTAAGTTCTGCCAGTACTCTACCCTCTAAGCTTGAAACAAAAATAGAATTGTGTTTATTTTGTGTTATTCACAACTTCATGACACCCTAAAGTGCTTTATAGTCAATTCTGTATCTGAATTGTAGCCACTGTTGTGATGTAGGAAGCTCAGCATCAACTTGGGCACAATAAGCTTCCTCAAACAGCGATGTAATCATGACCAGACAATCTACTTTCTGTCAATTGTTGTTTGAGGGATAAACTTTCACCAGGACTGGGGAGCATTTCTCTGATCCTCGTTGGAATACTGCCATGCAAACTTTAACACCCACCTGAGAGGGCAGAAGGTCTCAGTATAATGTCACATCTGAAAGATAGCACACCCAACAGTGCAGCAGTCCCACGGTCCTACAGTTCTGCATGCCAGCCAGTGTTACGTGCTCATGTCTCTGGAGTGGGACTTGAAACCCAGAATCTACTGACTCAGAGATAATATACTAATAAGGAACCATGACTGACACCATAACAATATAGAATAAACTTGAAAATTAAATTATTGGCATATCCCTTGCTGTAATAAGGCTGTTTAATGTTTTCTAACTTCTCAAAATGCAACGATTTCATCTGGTTGGTAGATGTAGTGGATTTCTCTGTATACTGGTAACCCTTATTAAAATGCATCTGTATTAAGCAATTATTTTCTGTCAACTTCTGAAATGTTGTCTTTTCAGATCCAAATGTATTGTGGGCAAGAAGGAAGGTAACAGGAGTTTTGGGAAGAGCGATCACTATAGATTGTCACTACGACAAATTGTACCAGTCAGATGTGAAATATTGGAGTCGCCGGTGCGCAGTTTTAGTGAAATCAAATGATCAGCATGGACAGCGAGGGAGAATATCAATCACAGATAACAAGACACAAGGAATATTTGTTGTTACTATGGAGGATCTTCAACCAGGAGATGCAGGATGGTACAGCTGTGGTGTTGAACAATCTGGTCCCGGTTCAATGTTCCTTGTAGAGCTTCAAGTAACTAATGGTACATTTCTCAGTGATTTTATTTATTGCTTTGAAATGTCTGATCAATGCTTAATCTGAGAGGAAACATGACAGCTCCGATACCCAGAAGGTCTTCAGCAATGCAGAGTCCTGCGGGTACACGCCAGTTATCTCAATGATCATGTTAGAGGAATAAATTCGGAGACCAAGACTAATGATCCTGAGACATGGGGCAGAATTTTACAGCGGTGGGATTTTTCGTTTCTGCTTAAAACAATGTAGTATAGAATGGCTGGCCGTGTTTTACAGGCCCCTCCCTATTGTGACCGGCCATGGGGTCAGAATTATCACTCCTTGGACTCCCCTCCCCCTGGCTAAAAAGTTGAAAGAGACCCTGCCTATGTTCCTGAAGACAGCCCCACAGCTATTTAATGCCATGTGCAGCATAATGTGTTTGGAGGAGTGACTTTCGTCTCTCTCTTGGGAGGAAGTCGCACCTTTCAGAGCTGCCAGACAATTGAATGGACCCACAGAAATGTGGTTAACACTTAGCCGCTCTCTGAAATGGCCTAGCAAGCCAATCAATTGCAAACAGCTACAGGAAAGGTTAATAAGAATAGAACTGCACAGATGATCTGCCATTGACCTAGCGCCAGACCTGACAGATTCACGTCCAACCCTGTTCACCCTGCCATGTCCTCCTCACTGGGATCCGAGGGCTTGTGACAAAATTAGGAGGGCTGTTCCCACTGACTAGTCAAGCATTAGCCTGACATATTTAGACTCACAGAATCATACCTTTCAGCCAATTGCATGTGTGTTTTTTAATTGAGTTGAGGCAGGCCCTCTGTTGCCATCAGAGAGGAACTGCCTCCTGAATGACAGCTCTCTTGTCTCCGCAGTGCCACCCAGAGCTGTGGCCACTGCTGGCACTACAGCGGGTCCCCTTAAGAAGAGGACCCATACGCCCAGATCAAGGTGAGTCTGGGGTCCAGCTGGGACCAGGTTGGCATGCCCCGGTGAGAGGAATGGGGGTCCAGAGTGGACAGGACAGGAGGGAAAGGAATTGCATTGGGTGAAAGGGTCTCTGCTGGACACAGGCTTCCCAAACACAAGGCACCCACCCCATCTCTTTTACTAGGGCACTTGGTCACTTGACGTTGACCTCTCTCAGCATGGGAAATGCCTCAGTGGCTGCAGGAGGAGCCTTATGAGTGGTAATTAATTAGATGGTATACAGAATGGCATATACTACCTCAGCTATGACCTCTGCCTCCTTGTATAATCCAATTTTTTTTGTTGCTAATAGAGCTCACACCTCCTTCTACTGTCTTTTTACTGTTTATTGGCCTATAGAAGACTCTTATATCAACTGCCAGTCTCTGCTCATACTCTCTCTTTGCTTCTTTCATTTCTTTTATCATTCCCACTCTGAACTTCCTGTATTCAGCCTGGTTCTCACCTGTATTGTCCTGACATCTGCCATATGCACCTGTCTTCTTGTTCATCTTACTCTAACTCTTTTGTTATCTTGGGAACTATGGTTTTGATTGTGCTCCCTTTCCACCTCATGGGGATGTAACTTGAATGTACCCAAACTAAATCCTCTTGAAGGTAGCCTTTTGTCCATGCAGTTTTACCTGCCAATCTTTGTTTTCAATCTACCTGTGCCACACTCATTCTCACGCCATTGAAATTGGCACCCCCTCTATTTATTATTTTTTCCCTGGATTGCTCCTTGCTCTTTTCCATGTCTATCCTAAACGTTATGATATTATGATCACTGTTCCCCAACTGACATTTGTTATGACCGGTGCCAGGCAAGTTCCCCCAATTTGTTATGATCCCAGACGAGGTATCCCAAATTGCTATGCTCCAGGGTGAGAAGGGATGAACTGGCTCCCTTTCCTTATTCAACCCCTTAGTTTGGTCACCACAAGGTTAATTCATAAAGTGTCCCTTGCCTCATCGATATCTTTTCCCAGTCTCAATATGTTTATGTTCTAAAAGGAGCTAATTTAACCAGGCTTCCTTGAGTCAAAGAAAGAGTGAGTTTATTAGTTACTGAAATGCAAGATGAAAATAATAAGAACACTGCACACATATAGACAGATTAGAATAGAGAAATTGTGTCCAAAAATAAAAGTTAGAAAGATATACAAATCAGTCCTTTGGCTTGTCCGTGAGGAGTAGATGGTGAAACGTTGCGGCCGTTAAGCTGGATGATTCTGGTAGCGCTGACTTTGGTAGTTGAGCAGGTGGTTTGGAGATTCTTGGTTCTGCAAATTAGCTGAAAGGAGTTGTCCTGTTTCCTGTTTGACTCTGGCTTTGCTGACTTGTGACTTGCTTCTAGCAATCAGAGAAAAGGCTTTACCTGCAAGCTGGAAGGATGCCCCAGCTGGGTTCTTCAGCTATGACCTTCAGAGCACTCGCACACCAGAAGAGAACACCAGGCCAGCACCCACAACTAGGGCTGTAGGTGGCTTTTAACCCCTTTTCCTGTGTATTCCTGGAGGGAAAAAGCAAACATGTTTTCTACCCAGAAACTGCTCTCCTTTGAACTCGCATCATGTCCACAATCTGGGATATAACTCACAGGAGGTGGTCTCGCGTGAGATGGTAATCATTGTTCCATTATCTCTGCAACCACAGGAGGTCACAGTTTGCATTGTCTCTATTTCTTTGAAGTGCATCTGTCTGAAGTGGGTCATGTCACACCTTTAGTTGTGACATTCTGTTCTTTCTGAACTAGTTGGTCAAGTAACCACATAGGAATTTTCCAGCAATTGGTTACCTCAGTCTCAGGCAGCTTTTGCTTGTATTTCCTTTTTTCAAAAACAAGTTTTACTTAAAAGTTCAATATGTCCATAGGTAATTCAGGGCTATGACCCACTGGTCATAACACATTTGACCCACCTTCTTCTCCAGAACCAGATCCACCAATGCCCTCTTCCTCAATGGAGTGGAAAAATACTCATGTAGATAATTCCTGAACATCTTCCCCCTCTCTACCCTTTAATTTATTACTCCTCCAGCTTATATGAGGATTATTAAAGTCTCCCATTATAACTACTCTATTGTTTATATAGTTCATTCACATTAAATTGATTATCTGGTACCGCTTCCCAGATTGTCTATTTTTTATTCCTTTGTGGCAACTTGCCTCTTTATATGCTTGTTAACGAATAGGAAGACATGAATTGACAGGGACCAATGGGAGATGCACAGTGGTTGGTTAGTTGGTTACAGTCTGCTTTGTACATGTGGGATTGACAGTGGAGAATGAGAGAAGCCATTGGGTATAGGTGTTAGAATGGTCCAGTGCTTGTCACTAACTAAACTGCTAATGGGCATCTCTGGTATCCCAGCAGCAATGAGCAACTAATGGTCCATTGAACTTCCTTCTCCTCCTCCATCCTGAAAGGTTATGGAACTGATGAGATTAAATGCATTTAAAATGAAGATCAGCCCTACTCCAAATGTGTGGCGGAACTGACTCAATGGGCTGAATGGCCTAATACCTTTCCTAATCCCTGTCACCCATCTTAATTTTTCAATGGATCTGGGAGTTTGAGTAGACAAGTGCCCAAGGACAGACTTATCAGCGGTGACATTTCAAAGGGAGACTGTCCAGTAGCCAAGGAAATTTTGGCCTAACCTGTTTCTGAAAGCAATGGCAACTTCTCACAATTATGCGTTCCGGGGAAACATACCATTTCGATGGCGAGCAGGCTCTGATTCACCTGCCACACCGTTACCTCACTGCTTCACCACGCCAGGCACCACATTTAAAGTACAGCTGTGCACATACCTCTCAGCGCTTCTAGCCCAGGACTGCGGCAAAGAAGACCTGACCCCTCCCGAAAGGCAGGAAGGCTGCAGCCCCCAGGTTTAGTGTCGCATCCCACGAGCGCCTTTTGGATGCTGTGGAGTCCCGCCATCATGTCCTTTACCCCCGCTCTGTCTGCAGGAGGGGCAGCAACAATACCACACCGGCTTGGTAGACGATAGTATTGGTGATCAATGCTGTACAGAAGAGGTTCACTATCCAATGTAGATAGAGGATGATTGATCTCTTCCATGCCACCAGGGTAAGGCACCCATCTCATCACTCTGAACTCACAGGCTCAAGTCCATCACACATTCCCTGGCATCTCACTCACTGCCAGCTCAAGGGACATCAACACCCACTCCCACACACATATCCTCTCATATCCAACTGGCCTTATCTCCTCTGGAGACTGCCTTCTCTGTCCTCACCACCTTGAGGCCACTCGCACAGGTCAACATGTGCCCCCTCCACACACCCTGGGATACCCTCCTTCCCCAGAACAGGTTTTGCCCTGCAGCCTCTTCCCTTGCCTGAGACCACTTCTCCCCTTTCGCAAACCCGAACCCTACAGCTATTGAAAGGCCAACCCCGCCTTACGACTGGTCTGGTAGGTAGAGACCTGCCCATGAGCCCCCTAAAGGTGATGTGGCGCTGTCTATGAAGCCTGGCGCTGATGACTGTGAGTGCTGACCGACGCAAGGTAGGCAAACAAACCTTGAGGTCCCGAGTGAAGTGCAGCCTGCCAGGTGCACGCCTTATAAATGTTGTTGTGAAACACGTTGGCGTTTTTACCCACCGTGGGTGAACGATCCAGCATGGGGTGGGGGGGGGTGGGGGTGGGGGGGGTATGATTCAGGCGGGCTGGCCTCATAATGATATGCAGATGTATTACAATGAGGTTCCTGACATCCGATGTTGGGAAACACGACCTGTCATTGATGGGCTGAGCAGATGATCGCAAACTGGTTTCACAACGTTGTGAAGCTGAGTTTTGGCCTTCTCACCATATTGTCCACTCACTCAGCTGAGCAGGCCCGATACCAGCGGGCACAGAAAATTTCACCCTGGTTTCCCAGTTACATACATAACCCCCACTCCTCCGTTAATGTTTGGGTCCAAGTATCCATTTTAGCTGTAGTTAAATGGAACTAATCACAATTTCACCCCCTGTCTAATCCGCAAAAGATGTCACAGATATCTTGCCAATCTCTATCCTCCTTTTCTGCTGTGCTTATCCACGATTCTATCCAACTGGTTCACATTCGAAGGGCAAACAATTAAACAGCATTGTTACCCGTTACTGAGAAATTGTTGGCACTGAATTTCAATTTGTTCTGTATCATTGCTGCTGTCCTGATTTGGAGTCCTGCTATGCTCTGATATAATAACAGACATGGTAGTTCAGACTGCGAGGAGGATGGAGAGATATGGAGAGCTCGATGTGTGATTCCAACATGACAGGTCCTGGAAGAGATGTAGAAGTGAAGGTAATAGAAAAGTATTTGATTTTTTTGGACACTCAGTCAGCATCTGAATGTTTGTTTCTTTCCCACAGAATTTGTGTCTGTTCCTGTGCTTAGATTTTCATCACCAGCAAATGTCTCATGTTCTGGGGGTTCAGTGTCTGTCTCCTGTGAGTCTGTCCAGGGATCTCTTCCCATTCAGTACACATGGTATGAAAAGATCCTGTCTGAAGATTCAAAGATCTCTGACACCAATAAACTGGATCTACATTGTCAAATCTTCAAACAGCAACATCATCAATATTACTGCGCAGCCTCAAATAATCAGGGAGAAAAATCCAGTGAAATGGTTAATGTGTCAGTCTTCAAAATAGCAGTTGAAAACTGCACTTATGTCACACAAATCAGCAGCATTGGTAAGTGTTACTGTAAACATACAATATTGTAACAGGATGTTTAGTTAATGTTTATACAAACTGGTTACGTTCCTAAGGTCACTTTGAGCAACTGCAATTGACAAATTTCACTCTGCTTGGTCCCTTAACAGTTCTGAACAAGGCCACTGATTTGAATTTTCTTTGAAATTATCAGGATCATAAAATATCCCCAAAACATGTGTAAACATTGCAGATACTCTAGTAATCCCATGAAAATGAAATAGAGTTTGATTGACAAAGTCTCAATTAATCATTATTCCTATTGCTAGGAGATTCAGTTGTGAATTGTGCTGTTATGGCCTAATTTAGGAAGGAAGGTAAAGATAGAATGTTCAAGAGTTAATCTAAAATTACAGTGTGTTAAGAGGTTTTACTTGCAAAATGAAAGAAAGGTCTTGCATTTTTATTGCTCTTTTCACAACCACCGGACTTCTCAAAGCACTTTACAGCCAGACAGCAGGCAGATGGGACCTCAGTTTAGGAACATAGGAACAAGAGAAGGCCATTCAGCCCATCGAGCCTGCTCTGCCATTCAATACGATCATAGTTGATCAAACACTTCAATGCCTTTTACTCACACTATCCACATAACCATTTAGGTTATTGTTAATCAGGAATCTTTCAATCTCTACCTTAGATACAGTCAGACTGAGTTTCCTGAGGCAGAAAATTCCAAAGATTCACAGTCCTCTGAACAAAATAAAATTCTCCTCATTTCGGTCCTGAGTGGCTTCCCCCATATTTTGAAATTGTGTCCCTGGTTCTAGACTCCCCAGCCAGGAGAAACATCTTACCTGCATCTGCCCTGCTTTTCCTTTCAGTATTTTAGAGCACTCAATGAGATCACCTCTCAATTTTGAAGCTTGAGAGAATACAGACCCAGTTCACAGAATCACAGAATCACAGAATTTTAACTGCACAGAAGGAGGCCATGCAACTCATCGTGTCTGTACCAACTCTCCAAATGAGCATTATGACCTAGTGCCATTGCCCTGCCTTTTCCCTATACCTCTGCACATTGTTTCTATTCAAACAATCATCTAATGCCCTCTTTAATGCCTCGATTGAACCTGACTCCACCACACTTCCAGACACGAACCACTCATTGTGTGAAAAAGTTTTTTCTCAAGTAACATTTGCTTCTTTTGCAAATCACTTTAAATCTGTTCCCTCTTGTTCTTGATCCTTTTACAAGGAGGAACAGCTTCTCCCTATCTACTCTATCCAGTCCAGATTTTGAACATCTCTATCAAATCGCCTCTTAGCTTTCTTCTCTCCAAGGAGAACAGTCCAGCCTCTCCAATCTATCTTTGTAACTGAAGTTTCTCATCCCTGAACCATTCTTGTAAACCTCTCCTGCACTCTCTCCACATCCTTCCTATAATGTGGCACCCAGAACTGTACACAGTACTCCAGTTGAGGTCTCACGAGTGTCTTATATAAATTCAGCATAACCTCCCTGCTCTTGTTCGCAATGTCCCTATTGATAAAGCCCAGGATACTATATGCTTTATTAACTGCTCTCTCCACCTGTCCTGCCACCTTCAATGATCTATGCACATGTACACCTAAGTCTTTCTGCTCCTGCACCCCCTTCAAAATTTCACCCCCTATTTTAAATTGTCTGTCCATGTTCTTCCTACCAAAGTGCATCAACTCACATTTCTCAACATTGACCTTCATCTGCCACCTATCTGCCCACTCCACCAACTTGTCTATGTCCTTTTGAAATTCTACACTGTCCACCTCGCAGTTCACAACATTCCCAAGCTTCGTATCATCCGCAAACTTTGAAATTGTCCCCTGCACAACAAGATCTAGATCATTAAAATAGATCAGGAAAAGTTCAGGTTCCAGTACCGACTCCTGGGGAACTCCACTACAAACCTTCCTCCAACCCAAAAAATATCCATTGACCATTACTCTCTGCTTCCTACTTTTCAGCCAACTTTACATCCATGTTGCTACTGTCCCTTTTATTCCATGAGCAATAAATTTTCTCACAACTCTGTTGTGTGGCACTGTATCAAATGCCTTTTGAAATTCCATGTACACCACATCAACAGCAGTATTTTCATCAATCTTTTCTGTTACCTCTTCAAAAAAACTCCAGCAAGTTAGTTAAACACGATTCCACCTTTAGAAATCCAAGATGAATCTTCCTTATGAGCCCATGTTTTTCCGTGTGACTACTAATTCTATCCCGCATAATTGTTTCTAGAATCCTGTTCTCCACTGAAGTTAAACTGACTGGTCTGTAATTGCTGGGCTTATACTTACTACCTTTTTTGAGCAAGGGCATTATGTTTGTAATTCTCCATTCTCAGGCACCTCCCTTGAGGGTCTAGGGAAGACTGAAAGAGGGCCAGCGCCCGTTCAATTTCTATTCTCACTTCCTTCAGTATCCTTGGGTGTACCTCATCCGGTCCTGGTGCCTTGTCAACTTTAAGTACCAACAGTCTATTCAACACTTCCTCCTTATCAAATTTGAACCCTTCTAGTGACAAGTGTTTCCCCGTCTGTCACCACGGCCTGGGTAGCATCTACCTCCCTGGTAAAGACGGATGCAAAGTATGCCCCATCTCTCTTTATAAAACAGTTCCGCCATCCCCGGAACAAGCCTGGTGAACCCTTGTTGCCCTCCCTCTATGGCAATAATATCCTTTCTGAGGTAAGGGGACCAAAACTGCACACAGTACTCCAGTTACAGCCAAACCAAGGTTTAACATCCCATCTGAAAGACAGCACTTCAAACAATGCAGCACACCCTCAGTACAGCACAGGAATGTTAGCTTTGATTTTGTGCTCAAATCCTGGCATAGGACTTGAGCCCAGAATCTTGTGACCCCAAGATAAGAACACTACCAACAGCCAACACTAGGAAAGAAACATTAGAATAGAGGTGAAGTGATCTGCTGGAGACAATATTACTTGGGGCTTTGAATAGATAAATTGGGACTATTTCCACGAGTCAGTGAGTGGAGAACTAAGTGGAATAAATTTAAGATCATCACAAAAAGGACAAAGGGAGAATTTGGGTGAATTTTAATGATGCAAATAATTGTTAGAACATGGATTGCCAACCAGAATAAGTGTTAGAAAACCGGAATAAGCGTCAGAAACAGAATCAATAATAGCATTTAAAAGGGAAGCAAAAAAGAAGCAAATTTAGGAGGGTTTGGGGAAAGGACATGGCAATGGGACTAAGTGGCGAGTTGTTTCACGGAGCTATGGGGAACTTCCTCTTTTGCTGTAGAATTCTATCATCACAAATTGATGATCAAAATCTCAGGATTTCATGTACTGAAAACTGAATTACTCAAAGATAACATAAAACAATGACTCTGGTTCTGATTTAAAGAGGACTTTACCCTGTTTGAATGTTTAATTTTCATCAGAGCAGGAAGCAGTTTGTTCATCATTGCTCTCCTTGAAAAGCATCAAAATGGTCAGAAAACAAAGATAAGCACATTTTCTCATGAGCAGCAGTACACATGCCAATAATATGACTCTGGTCACTTGCTTTAGCTGTTAGGGAAGAGCACTATCAGCAGCAGGTAGACATGTCACCTGAAAAGTGCATTTGTGCTGTTGGTGCCAGAAGGGACTCAGTTGATCGCACTCTGATGTCTGAAGTCAGTGGGTTGTGAGTTCAAGTGCTCCTTTAGAGCTAACATTTGGGTTGATACCACTGTCCAGCACTGAGATTGTGCTGTGCTGTTGGAGGTGCTATTGTCTGGATGAGATAAACTGTGGACCCAGATGTCCCTTTGGCTAAATGTAAATGATTGCACGGCACCTTTCCAGGAAGAATAAGCAAGTTCTCCTGGGGACTTAGTAAACATCACCCCACAAGCTCACGGAAAAGTGGGTTACCTGGTGACTGCTGTTTGTGGGATTTTGCTGTGCACAATTTAGCTTCTGTGTTTCCCTGTATTACAAACATGAATAAAGCACCTCATTGGCTCTGGAGCACTTTAGGATGTCCTGAGCTCGCGGAAGGTGTGGGGCCAATGCAATTTATTTCGAATATTTTGAAACAAATGATTACTTAAATCTTGGAAAAACTCAGCAGGTCTGGCAGCATCGGCGGAGAAGAAAAGAGTTGACGTTTCGAGTCCTATGACCCTTCGACAGAACTGAAGTTCTGTCGAAGGGTCATGAGGACTCGAAACGTCAACTCTTTTCTTCTCTGCCGATGCTGCCAGACCTGCTGAGTTTTTCCAGGTAATTCTGTTTTTGTTTTGGATTTCCAGCATCTGCAGTTTTTTGTTTTTATTACTTAAATCCTTCCTGAGCCAATTACCTGAGTGGCTGCTGGAGGTGGGGAGCCTCTCCCACTGGAAACATGGTTCATTATAATTGAATGGACAGGAAACCACTGGCAGGACTTGCAACACTCACAAACCGTGGATACGGTTTCCTGTCATTCCTGAAGACCAAACCCAAGATACAGGAAATGACCATTACCAATATTAGTAGGTGACAGTTCAATGTGCTCATGTGACATTTGTTTATTATTTTAACAAGAACATTTCCTAAACAGGGAAGCACCATACCAATATCAACAGCTTGTCCACTAATATCAACAGCAGTAATTTCTGGCCTGCTATTTCCCTATGCCTTCAATGCACAGCTGATGCTCCTTTCCCTTCAAGGACATCTTCCCCGGGCAGAATCACGGTTGCTGGGTCCCCGGAGGCACATCTTCCAGTGGTGGTAGAGGCTGGCTGGAACTTTATGTTTGCACAGAGGTAAAGGGGGATATCTGGATTGTAGTCCACCAACCTGAGCCCTTTAACTGGTCCAATAGTAACCGCATACCACCAACTGTCAAATATGGGAATGAAATAGAAGTTATCAGTAAAAGTGGGTCGATGCTGGGTCTGAACATCATCTCTCGCTGCTACCCAGAGGGGTAAATTACACAGAAATTAAACCTTGCAAATTCATTTTATCAACCAGGTGTTTCCTCAAGTATTGAGGTGACACTTGGCTAAATTGTTCTGTTGGTTCAATGAAAATGAGGTTAATCTGAATATTATTTCCTTGTTTCAATAGGACCTGAAAATCCTTGTGAAGCTTCAATAACATCACCACATTCCACAAGGACAAATGCAATTTCCAAATTTGCTAAATGGTATGATGTTCTCATTGTTAGTGTTTGATTGACATGACTTCCATGGGAGAGATTAAATCCTCTTTAACAACTTTGGAATAAGGATGGATAACATTTATTGACCTGGATCTTCGGCAGAGCAGCAATCATCACTGGATTGACGCTCCGCTTGAACCTTTCCACCGCTAGACTCGGTTCTGCATTTATTGACTGGTCTCCTGAGCCTGGCTCCTCCAGAGATGCATAGTGCAGCATCCCTTGGAGAACTCCATTGCAGCGCTGCAGTGTCGTGGGTGGGGAGGTTGGTAGGTGGGTAGAAAGGCAAGTGGCTGAGGTGGTAGGTGGGTAAGATGGCAGGTTAGTAGGGCGGCAGGTGATAGGATTGGAGGTCAGTAGGGTGGCAGGTTGGTAGGGTGAGGTGTTGCATTTGGGAAGGTCAAACAAGGCCAAGGATTACAAAATAAATGGGAGGAGACTGAGAGGTGTAGAGAAGTGAGAAACCATGGGGTGAATATCCACAGGTCCCTGAAGGTAGCAGGACAGATTGATAAGGTGGTTAAAAAGGCACATGGAATCCTTTCATTTATTAGGCGAGACATAGAATATAAGAGCAGGGAGATTAAGATGAGTACTGTGTGCTATTTTGTTATCTTATCACAGAAAGGATGTAGTTGCATTAGAGAGGGTACAGAGGAGATTTACCAGGATGTTGGCAGGATTGGAAAATTGCAGCTATGAGGAAAAATTGGATAGACTGAGGTTGTTCGGCTTGGAACAGAGGAGGCTGAGGGGAGATTTGATTGAGATGTACAAAATTGTGAGGGGCCTGGATAGAGTCGACGGTAAGGGCCTTTTCACTTTAGCAGAGTCAGCGGTGAGTAGGGAGCATAGATTTAAAGTGATTGGTAGGAAGATTAGCAGGGAGATTAGGAAAGGTTTTTTCACCCAGAGGGTTGTGGGGCCTGGGACTCACTGCTTGAAAGACTGGTAAAGGCAGAAACCCTCAACTCATTTAAAAGATAAAAGCAAAAAACTGCGGATGCTGGAAATCCAAAACAAAAATAAAAATACCTGGAAAAACTCAGCAGGTCTGACAGCATCTGCAGAGAGGAACACAGTTAACGTTTCGAGTCCGTATGACTCTTCAACAGAACTAAAGAAAAATAGAAACGAGGTGAAAGGAATATATTTCACCTCTTTTCTATTGTTCCTTAGCTCTGTTGAAGAGTCATACAGACTCGAAACGTTAACTGTGTTCCTCTCCGCAGATGCTGTCATTTAAAAGGTATCTGGGTATACACCTGGAGTGCTGTAACCTCAACGAGCCAAATACTGGAACGTGGGGTTAGGCTCGTTTTTTGATTGGTGCAGACACGATGGGCCGAGTGGACTCTTTCTGTGCTGTAAATGTTCTATGAATCTATGAACAAACACTGTCCCTTGCCTATTCTCTGTTTCACAGTCTGATTTACATTGTGCTCAGAGTGCTGGGGGGCATTCTTGTGGTGTTTGCTGTTTCTCTACTTCTGCACCTGAGGCAAATCAAGAAGGGTGAGTATCTATTTCTCTTTAAGCATTTCATTATATAGCAATCATTTGCTGCAGAATAGAAAGAGAACATAGTTTGTTGTAATCAACAAACATTGATGATTGTCATATCCTGCACATTCTAGTCTAGATGCATTAAACATGGGAGAATATTTAAGTTGTTGCTGCTGTTAGGAAACAATCCCTGAACTCTGGAGGAAGTAAAACTCAATATGGATTTTGAATGGTAGAGATTTGTGGCAGGAAACGATTTGGTCAAAGTGAATTATAAATGGGCCTTGGTCTGTCAACTGTTAGACTGAGGGTGGAATCACCCCAGATTTGCGCTAAGTGCAGTAGCGGGCAGGTAAAATGATGTTTTACCCGCCGGCCGGAATGGTGGCTGTTCACTACCTATTGTCCCAAGCCCACGACGTTAATTATTCATTCCTGAGGAACACGCCATTTCCATGGTGGGTGGGCACTCATTCACTTATCACGCCATCACCTCTCTACTTCATCACACCGGGCACCATATTTAACGCGCGTACACCTCTCAGTGCCTCCAACTCATGACTGCTGCATGGCCCAAAAAGGCAAAAGGACTTCAGCCTCCAGGTTCAATGATGCATCCCTCCAGCATCTTCTGGACACAGGGGAGGTTCACCATGATGTCCTCTACCCCTGCTCTGGCCGCAAGTTGGGCAGCAACCTCACGAATCCAACTTGGGAGGGGGTGGCAGCGGTGGTCATCGCCAATGCCCAGGAAAAGAGGACAACCATTCGGTGCTGATTAAAGGATGAATGGTCTCATCCATTCTGCCAAGGTAATTCACTCTTCTCATCATTCTCAACTCACAGACTCACAAACCTATCATACATCTTCAGGGATCTCACACCTCAAGGGACAACGCCACGAACTCTCACACACACCCTCATACCTCCATCAGGTTGATACCTTCTTGAGCTCGTGAACTCAGCCTATCGATGGCTCCAGAGCGGACACAAACATTCCACATAATGCCACGTGTCCTGCTTACACTGTTTCCATGCAGGAAAAGCCTGCTCACATCAGCAGGGAGAGGCCTCAGACCGGGAGTGGAGTGGCCCACATTAGGCCCTTCACTCACTTGTGCCATCGCGCTGACTGGTGAGGCCATGGACTGTGCCTGCAGTGATGGTGAAGTCACCAGTGAACATCCTCGTGAGGGTCCTGCACCACATCATCCCTCTCTCAATGCAACTGTGAGTGTCTCTCTCTCCTGCTTTTGACTCTGCTGCCCTGCACACATTATCTCTACTTTGGTTCACAGGGAGCTCTGCCAAGTGACCGATACCCTCAGCCAGCCAGTCCCTCAGCTCCATCCACGTCCTCACCTCCAGCCAAGAGGACACCTCCTCCTCCTTTGAAGAGCTGGAAATAAGCAGCCTGGAAGACCCATCACAGTGTTTACCAACACTCTACACCAGTGCAGAGACACACACCTCGGTGGGACCTAGATCTAGAGCAGGCTCAGGTTCACAATCTGGTGGTCACCACAAGGACACATAGACTCATAAACGTTTACAGTGCAGAAGGAGGCCATTTGGCCCGTCGTGTTCATGCCGGTCAACAAAGACCTGACTACACGAATCCCATTTTCCAGCGCTTGGCCCATCGCCCTGGAGCCTATGGCAATGCAAGTGAATATCTAAATACTTCTTAAATATTACAAGAGTTTCTGATACTACCACCCTTTCAGGCAGTGAGTTCCAGACTCCCACCACCCTCTGGGTGAAAAAATTTCTCCGCAACTCCCCTTTTAGACTTCTACCTTTTACCTTAAATCTATGCCCCCTGACTATTGGCACATGTCTGCAGCAGCAGGAGGCAGGTTCAGCCGAGCTCCCAGCACTTGGAGGACTGCTGGGGATCAGGCACCTGTAAGGTCCAAGTCAAATGATGAGCCTCTAGATTTGGCCATTCAACTGGCCCTGGAGAGTCAGCAGAAGGTGCAGGAACATCACACAGAGCTGTTGGAAACCCTCAGCAGAATGGCACGTGGTTCGGAGGAGTGCATCCACCTGCTCTCTGATGAAGTGGTGTCCACGTGTGCCTATATGGAGGTCCTCATGAGGAGGATGGCGGATGCCAAGGAGACCCTGGTCCAGCAGAACACGGAAATGTGTGCAAATGAGTTCCTGCAGTGGCAACGCGAGAGGGAAGCAGGGCACCTCGGTGTCTCTCCAGGTGCTCCTTCCCCTCAAGGAGTCAGGCTGGGGACCCCGAGCATCCGAAGGGAGGAAGAGCAGCAGCTGGACACCCCTGGGTCATCCATTCAAGAATCTCAGAGGTTGTCCTCTACCTCCGAGTCCCCTTTGCCTGTGAGCCCCTCAACCTCGTCCTCTGTCACCGCAGAGGGAGCAGCTGGCCAACGTGTGATCCTGGAGGGAGAGGTGTGAGTCTGGCAGGGCCTTTCAGTGCCTCTTGTAAGCATTCTCCCACACACACGGATCCTTCTCGTATCACACTCACCTCAATGTCCGTTTCAATGCTGCCTGCTGGGATTCGCTTTCAGTTGTCCATCTGAGCCGACCTGCATCTCTGCCCATCCAATGATCTCAATGGATGGTCTGGATTCGGTTTTTTCATGCGCTCCCCTCTCTTTTCCCCTCCCCCAGTCACCCATTTCCTTTCCCCATCACAGTTGACCCCCATGGCATCACCTTCCACCTCCCCTCCGTGACCGACCAGCCACAACCCTTTCCCTTCAAGGATTCCCTTCCTTCCTGAAAATCCCACCCCCATCCACGTTCACCTCCCTGACCTTCTCCTTCCCACTCCCAGGGACTGTGCCGCCAAGTCTCCACCAACTACCCTTACTGTCCCTTCCACCGCTACCGTCGAACCCTCACCCTCCCACCCTACCGCCTCACTCTGCCCTTAGTCATTCCCACCATTCCCTCATACCATGCCCAACCTCAGTTCGCTCCCCAGGGGGCAGCCATGGACCCGTTAGACCCCTCCCTCCCTCGCATGTTCACCTGGACATCCCCCCCTCCAGACTCCTTCCCCCCCAGATCCCCTTCCCTTCCTGGAACCACTTCCCCCCTGGTATCCCTTCCCTCCTAGAAGCCCTTCCCCACCCCCTTCCTCCTGCCATGCCTCTGGACTCCCCCCCCTACCACTTAGTCCATCCCCCTTCCTGACTCCCTCAGACACCCTCACTTCTTCTGCCACCCTTTGTCCTTCACCTCTCTTGTCTCCTTCCTCCAGCCTGACCTCTCCCTCCAGCCTACACCTTCCTACTTCCTGATTCCCTCAGGCACCCTCACTTCTTCCTCCACCCTTACTCCTTCCCCTCTCCACACTCCTTGCTCCCTCTGGACTCCTTCCCCTTTCCATACTCCTTCCCCGCTGTGCATTCCTTCCCTTACACCTTCATCCTGTGAAAGAGTAATCAAAAAGTCAGGAGACCAGTATTGACATGGTTACTGTTTACTCAAGCAGTTTCTGGGTTCTCTGTGGGACGAGATGTTGTCAGATTAAAATCTGATGAGGTTCAGTTTCTTTCTGTCATGTAGATCTGCTTAAAACCAAGTAAATTCTTTTCTTAGTTATATGAGGGAAATCTTCGAGAAAGTGATCTCTCAGTATGAGTGCCCTTAGCACCCAATCTATCTATCATTCTCTGTCTTGAATATACTCAATGATTGAGCATTCATAGCTTTCGGGGTTAGAGAATTCCAAAGATTCACCACCCTTTGTGTGAAGTAATTTGCCCCAAACTCAGTAAATGAGTCAAAAATAAAAACAAAAAAACTGTGGATGCTGGAAATCCAAAAGAAAAACAAAAACAGAATTACCTGGAAAAACTCAGCAGGTCTGGCAGCATCGGCGGGAAGGGTCATGAGGACTCGAAACGTCAACTCTTTTCTTCTTCAATCTCTGGTGATAGACTGTCCACCAATATCCATTACAAACCCACCGACTCCCACAGCTATCTCGACTACAGCTCCTCACACCCCGCTTCCTGTAAGGACTCCATCCCATTCTCTCAGTTCCTTCGCCTCTGTCGCATCTGTTCCGATGATGCTACCTTCAAAAACAGTTCCTCTGACATGTCCTCCTTCTTCCTTATCCAAGGTTTTCCACCCACGGTCGTTGACAGGGCCCTCAACCGTGTCCGGCCCATCTCCCTCGCATCCGCCCTCACGCCTTCTCCTCCCTCCCAGAAACATGATAGGGTCCCCCTTGTCCTCACTTATCACCCCACCAGCCTCCGCATTCAAAGGATCATCCTCCGCCATTTCCGCCAACTCCAGCATGATGCCACCACCAAACACCTCTTCCCTTCACCCCCCCTATCGGCATTCCGTAGGAATCGCTCCCTCCGGGACACCCTGGTCCACTCCTCCATCACCCCCTACTCCTCAACCCCCCCCTATGGCACCACCCCATGCCCACACAAAAGATGCAACACCTGCCCCTTCACTTCCTCTCTCCTCACCATCCAAGGACCCAAACACTCCTTTCAAGTGAAGCAGCATTTCACTTGCATTTCCCCCAACTTAGTCTACTGCATTCGTTACTCCCAATGTGGTCTCCTCTACATTGGAGAGACCAAACGTAAACTGGGCGACCGCTTTGCAGAACACCTGCGGTCTGTCTGCAAGAATGACCCAAACCTCCCTGTCGCTTGCCATTTTAACACTCCACCCTGCTCTCTTGCCCACATGTCTGTCCTTGGCTTGCTGCATTGTTCCAGTGAAGCCCAACGCAAACTGGAGGAACAACACCTCATCTTCCGACTAGGCACTTTACAGCCTTCCGGACTGAATATTGAATTCAACAACTTTAGGTCGTGAGCTCCCTCCCCCATCCCCACCCCCTTTCTGTTTCCCCCTTCCTTTTTTTTTCCAATAAATTATATAGATTTTCCTTTTCCCACCTATTTCCATTATTTTTAAACATTTTTAAAAATCTTTTATGCTCTCCCCACCCCCACTAGAGCTATACCTTGAGTGCCCTACCATCCATTCTTAATTAGCACATTCGTTTAGATAATATCACCAACTTTAACTTTAACTCCTATGTGTTCTTTTGTTCTATTGTTGTTGACATCTTTTGATGATCTGCTTCTATCACTGCTTGTTTGTCCCTACAACCACACCCCCACTCCACTTCTCTCTCTCTCTCTCCGCCCCCCACACACACACACCTTAAACCAGCTTGCATTTCAACTCTTTCTTGGACTCGAACTCAAGTTCTGTCGAAGGGTCATGAGGACTCGAAACGTCAACTCTTTTCTTCTCCGCCGATGCTGCCAGACCTGCTGAGTTTTTCCAGGTAATTCTGTTTTTGTTTTTGTTTCAGTAAATGGGTCCATTGTTCTGAAACTGTGACTCTGTGTTTCAGATTATCCAGTCAGAGGAAACACTTTCTCAACACCCACCCTGTTAAAGCACTTAAGAATTTTTTTTACATTTCATTGATATCACCCCTCATTCTTCTAACCTCCAGAGAATATAAGTCCAGTCTACTGTCTACTCAACCTCTCCACGTAAAACAATTCCCTCATCAGGAACCAGTGCATTGAACCGAGGGCAAATATGTCTAATCGAGAGACCAAAAGTACAAATAGCACTCCAGGTGTGATCTCACTCATTCCCCACTTTATACACAAGCCTCTTTGTAACAAAAGATTACATACCATTTGCCTTTCTATGAATGAAAATCAATATGAGGCTATGTTCACTGCAACACATGCTCACTTTAGATATTTTAAACATATTAACCGTTCCTGTCAAAGCTTTTTCAACAGTAACATTGTAATTTTTCAGATACAAATGAGAGAAGTCATGGGAGAGATACTGATAATCTTAATGATAATCAGGTAAGGAGATCAAGCACGAATTGTCTGACTAATGTTTGGAAATTTACAATACAGAAACAGGCTATTCAGATTAACATGGTCCATGCTGGAGTTGATGCTCAGCACTAACCTCCTCCCACCCCTCTTTATCTAACCCTAACTGTGTAATCTTCTGTTCCTTTCACTCCCATTTGCTTCTATAGATTCACCTTAACTGTACTCACAATGTTTGAACGAGTCACTCCTTGGATTGGCTACAATCTTTATATCTTATTTTATGGGCACAAAGGGAGATTGACATTTACTGCTGGAAATGAGACTTTGTTAATTGTTTAACCCGGACTTCGGATTTGATGGCATTTGGTTTGCATTCTCATATATTCCTGTAAAGCACCAACTATTACTGCAAAAACCAATCAGTCCATCTGTTCTGTGAAGAGAGCATGACTTCACCGATCCACTTTCTCACAATACAGATGGATCACTTCCCTCTCCAAAATAAAGCGATTTGGGCTGAATTGTCCTAGGTTTGTACAAAGTGCGATAGCGGGCAGAAAAAAAGTTACCCACCGGCTGCAATGGTGGGTTTTCATGTCGTATTGTCCCATTCCCACCCCTTTAATTATGCAGCCCCAAGCGAGATGCTGTATCACTGGCAGGTGGTCTCCGATTTGCCCACCACACATTTCCTCACGCAGGGCACCGCATTTAAACTGCAGCCACATGCACATTTCTTGAAGCTTGTACACCAAGACTCCTCCGGTGAAGACATGGCCGCAAAAGCCAAGAAAAGCGCAGCCTCCCCCCCACCGATTCTGTGATGCATCCCTGGGACGCCTTCCGGATACTATGGAGGCCATGGCGTGTCCTATACCCCCACTCTGGTCACAGGACACCCATCAGTCTCACCACTCCAGCTTGGGAGACGGTGGCAGAGTTGGACAATGCCAATGGGGCACACAAGAGATCGGCCATCCAGTGCAGGAAACAGATGAATGATCTCATCGATGCTGCCAGGCTAAGGCAACCATTTCATTATGCTAACCTCACATGCACACAAGCCCATCACACATTCACTGGCATCTCACTCACTGCCAGCTCAAAGGACATCACCACTCACTCTCTCTCACAAACACCCTCATATCTCCATCTGACCTCAACCTCCCCTCAGCCCTCACCATCTTGAAACCACGTGCACAGATCAACATGTGCCCCACACACACCCTGCGATACCCCCTTCCCCAGTACTATCCTCACCCAGCAGCCTCTTCCTCTACCTGAGGCCACTTCTCCCCTTTCCCCAAGCAAGCCCTAGCCCTGCAGCCATTGATAAACTGGCCTGGTAGGTAGAGACCTGCCCGTTAAGCCTCCTAAAAGTGATGTGGTGCTGTCTGTGAAGCCTGAGTGCTGATGATTGTGAGTGCTGCCTGAAGCAAGGTAGGCAAACAAACCTCAACGACCGAGTGAAATGCAACTCGCCAGGTGCAAGTCGCTTATGCGCTCTTGTGAAACACGTTGGCGTGAAATCACGCAGATATGCCCAGGTTATCCGGCTTGTAGGGATGCTTCCAGCAAGCAGGGCTTATAATTAGATGCAGATGTACTAAAATGATGCTCCTGACACCAGGCATTAGGAAACAAGACAGGTGAAGTGGACGATCACAAGCTGATTTCACAATGGCGTGAAAACCATTTTTGGCCTTTTAGCCATATCGTTACCCTCCACCCCGCCCCAGCCAACTGTGATGCCTGATGCCAACAGGGCTGGAAAATTCTGGCCATTGTCTCTTAAAGCTATTCTTCAATACTCTATCTTAGTAATATTTTCCACAACTCTATTATTTGCAGAAATTTTATGTGACTCACTGCCTTGTTAATTTTCAAATTGAATATTGCTGCAAAGAGAGACATTTTGCAAAACTTTTCATCCTACACTCGTCAGGACAAATGCAAGAATGCCAAATTTCAAATGATTACAACAATTTATACTGCAGGAATAAAAGGTGCTGATTGGTTGGCAAGTTGATTCTGATTGGCCAAGGCATTGTGATGGATGAAGCAAGGGGGAACTATAATTTAAAATGTGATATGCCAAGTATGTGAACATTTTTCCATTGTGAATAACTTGACTGGGGCAATGTTGTTAATTAGCTTAATCATGTTAAAATTCTTGATTTCATTCCTTGTATCTCACCTTTTCCAAAGGCCATAATTTACAAATGAGAATGTTAAGTATTTCTGGGCTGTTGTAGATAGGATAGCATCCAAAATTTCCCCCCTAAATGGAACACATACTTTATCTGGAGTTTACTTTAACTACGCAATATCTGGACAGTATAACACTGAGACATCCCTCACCCTTCACCCCTCCACACCCCACCCCACCTTGTTGTATGATTTGGATGTTGTCATCCTTCACTTGGGCTTCTTCAGTCACCTGCTCGATGGACTCAACTCTCAGAAGAGTAATGCAAGATCAGGAAGGTGGTTTATTTTGCAGAATGTACAAAGCTGAACAATGTTACATTTCCAGGCTTTGCCATCCTATAATATTCCATGTATTACTCTACGCTATCCCAGACAAAGGCCCAAATGCTCAATTTTACTTTCCTTTCAGATAAAAAAAATCAGCATCAAACTAAGCTGTTGAAAACCTTATGGTCAATGAGGGAGAAGCCTCAAAGTTGTAAAATATTTTTAGATTTAAAACTCTCAAATTGCATTGCCTAAGATACTTCATGATCAGGGTTTGGGTCAAGATAAAGTCTGGAACACACTAGCTCAATATTGATGGTAATAAATAAGGAATTCCCAAATATTGACTTGAAACGTCTATATAAAAACATCATTCAAAAATTTTGAAACAGGAGATGAGGTTTTTTGAGACAGGGCATTGCACATGCAGTATTTTACACCTTAGCCTCCTCAAACCCTACAACTCTCCCAAAGCTCTGTGTTCCTCCAACATCAATCTCATTCATCCCCCAGCCCCTTAACCCCACCATTGGAGGTGATGACTTCACCCACCCAGTCCCTAAGCTATGGAATTCTCTTTGTCTAATTCTTCACTTAATTCTTCCTTTAAGAGATTCCTCAAGACATTTTTGCCTTAAAGCCTTAAAAGGCTTTGGTCAGCTGCCTGAATATCTCCGCCCTTGGTTTGGTTTCAATTTTTATCTGATTATACTGCTGTGGGCCTTGGGGCATTTCTACTATGTTGAAGTCATCATAAAAAGTACTTTTTTTGCAATCAATACAGATGTAACTGATATTAATTTAGGATCACTGCTGGTTCAGCAGTGAGATGGTAATCTAAGCGGTGTTATCATTCTGCCTTGAAAAATTAAAAACTTAAGGCAAGTTTGAATGAGGCGGGGCTCTGTCCTCTGAGTGGCGACTTGATAGAGATCTTCAAGATTATGGAAAGATTTGACAAGGTAGTGGTGGCAAAGATATTTTCACTTGTAAGCAAGATAAAACCCAGGGACTCTAAATAGAGGATTGTCATTAATAAATCCAATAGCGACTTGAAGAGAAAAGTCTTTACCCAGAGTGTTCATAATGTGGAATTTTCTATCACAGGGAACAGTTGAGGCAAATAGCACACATGCATTCAAATGGAAGCTAGATTAGCACATGGGGAAGAAAGGACGAGAATGTTATGTTGATGAGATTAAATGAAGTGGGTTATGACCAGGCTTGTGTGGAGCATAAATACTTCCATGGACTCCCATGGATTACCTGCACCTCAACCCCCTCTCACGGCACCTTCCCATGCAACAGCAGAAGGTGCAACACCTGCCCCTTTACTTTCCCTCTCCTCACCATCCAAAGGGCCAAACACTCCTTTCAAGTGAAGCAGCATTTCACTTGCACTTCCCTCAATTTGGTCTGCCGCATTCACTGCTCCCAGTGTGGTCTCATCTACATTGGAGAGACCAAATGCAGACTGGGTGACCGCTTTGCGGAACATCTTCGGTTTGTTCGCAAGCATTACCCAGACCTCCCTGTCGCTTGCCATTTTAACACTCCACCCTGCTCTCATGCCCACCTGTCCATCCTTGGCCTGCTGCAATATTCCAGTGAAGCTCAACGCAAACTGGAGGAACAGCACCTCATCTTCCGACTAGGCAATTTACAGCCTTCCGGACTGAATATTGAGTTCAACAACTATAGACCATGAACTCTCTTCTCCATCCTCACCCCTTTTTGATCCCCATTTTTCAAATATTTATTTTTTAATTTTAATATATACAATTTAAAAAAAGTTATTTCCATTCATTGTTTTATCCCCACCTTTTAGCCTATTTTGATCCTTGCTCACACACCCTCCCCCATCCCACCCCCACCAGGGCCATCTGTCACTGGCTCATCCTGCTTTCGACTCTTTACGTCACCATTAGCATCTCCTTTAGCCAGTATCACCACCATCAACACCCCTTTGATCTTTTGTTTATGACATCTTTTGCAATCTCTCCCTTGCCTCCACCTATCACTGGCCTTCTATCCAGCTTCATCTGTCCCACCCCACCTTATACAGTATATATTTCACCACATTTCTACTTCTCTTTAGTTCTGAAGAAGAGTCATCTGGACTCGAAATGTTAACTCCGTTTCTCCCTCCACAGATGCTGTCAGATCTGCTGGGTTTTTCCTGCAATTTTTGTTTTCGTCTCCCATGGACTTGTTGGATCAAATACCTTGTTTAAATGCTGTAGATAGCTAACATAATTCTGCAATCATTTGTAAACTGATTTGCAATAACCAAGCAACAGGTTTCTCCTTATAGTAGCACAAATAGCCATTCAATTTAATTGGAAATAAATTGGATCTTTTTTCTTTTATTGTAGCAACTGGCAGTAGTAGAAGAGAGCAGCACATATGCAAATGTAAAGTTCCTTCGAAGTAACCCAGCAGAACCTCACAGCGAGCAAACTGTCCTGTTCACTAACAATGACGATGGGATCATATATGCAACATTGCAGTTTCAAAAGAAATTGTCAGCACAGAAAGGTGAAATGCCAAGGCCCTCAGTTAACAGTGAGGACAGTATTAATGCCAGCCTCCAGAGAACAACATAGAAACTCCATGACTCGATACTCCACATGAATCTGAAATGGCAGTTTATACTAACATTACTCCTTAGGAAAAACATTCTGGTGGTGCTTGTGATGAATATTGCCCCTTCTGGCTTTGCAATTGACTTTTATGAACTGTCCACAAACTTATTTTGTCTAACTCTTCTGTAATGCCTGAGTTGTTCCCTTCAGTTCCACTGCTACTCCCAGTTTGGTATCATCAGTAAATTTAATCAATTTGCAATGAGTTTCTGAGTCCAGATCATTTCTATAAATGAGAAATAGCAGTGGTCTCAATATCGAGCCTTGCATCCCAGTGAGTACCCATCACCCCCACACTCCCAACCCACCAACGACATAATGGCTCTAAGGAGTCAGCTTTGGCTTGGTATCAAACTCTTGCCTATAAGGCAGAAAGTCCTGGGTTTAGTCCAGGACTTGATAACACAACCCAGGCTGACATTTCAGTGCAATACTGGGGGGCCAGTGTTGATGGGTTTGCTGGTGCCATCTGTTGGATGAGAAGGTGAACTGAGGCCCCTCCCTGTCATCTTCGTTGGATGCAAAAGATTCCACATTTTAATGAGTTCCCTAAATGTCCTGGTCAATATTTATCCCTCCATCAACATCACTTGAACAGATTATGTTTATTCATCTAATTTCTGCTTGCAGGATCTTGCTGTATTTTAATGGATTGTCACATTTCCCTACATAACATCAGTGACCCCATTTTGAAAATGCTTCATTGTCTGTGAAATGTTTTGGGGTAAACCAGGGGTCGATGGAAGTGACTCATCAATTGCAAATTTTTTCTTTTCTTTATTTTCTAATGCGCTTATTACCCTTCAGACAATTTCTTATCAAATCCCAGGGTTTACCTGAATGCCAAGAGATTGGGGCCTAGCTAATTGCCTTCGAATCATGAATACCTTTAGTAGGGAATAATGCTCCTGAGTTACACTAGGTGGTGTTTAACACAGAGTTAACCTCCATGGTACAAACCATTGTCTCATGAGACAGAAGGCTGCCAATGAAACAGGGCAGGAGAAGGCCGCTCAGCCTACCATGTTATCATGGGGGTTGGCGAGATGCAGAGTTGAAGTTGCTATCAGATCAGCCACGATCTTATTAAACGGCGGAGCAGGCTTATGGAGCTGAATGGCCCACTCCTGCATCTTGTTTGTATGTTTGTGTGTTCACAATGGCTGACAAGTGGCCAATCGGCCTAAACTCACTCTTGGCCCACAGCCTTGTGGGTTACGTCAATTACTGGATGAATTTTGCCAAAGGCAATTTGAAGGCCTTCTAGAATCCTTTGGGGATGTTACTTTGTAAAAGAAGCTGAGAAGGTTGGCCAAACAAGAGAATAAAATAGACACCACTAGATGATGAACTTAAAAAGAACATTAATATTAATGTTGGGACAGAAGGGAAGGAAATAATAGTCAAACTATCAAGATTAAAAGAGGATAAGATCCCAGGTGCAGATGGTATACATCAGGCTTGCCCAACATCTGGCCCTCAGGCTGTATGTGGCCCGGGAGGTCCCCAGTGTGACCCGCGGGGGTAGTTTCCACAATGTCGGGAAGTGCAGTCGGACACTCTTAAAGAAACTGCTCCTCCAATCACAGGCTGTTCCTCTCCTGCATGTGCTGCTCAGAAGTTCACGAGTGAGCCTATCAACAGCAAATGTGGGAGAGAAGCTTTCTGTGATTGGAGGACCAGCAAAACTGGCGGAAGCGAGTGAATTCTGGCAGCAGAGGTGTTGGGGATAGAGAGAGATTGAGACTGCTGTGTGCCAGGCTGTGGAGGGACTGAATCACTCCAGGCCAGGCCGAACCGGACTGGACCGGGGAAGGAGAAACATGCTCTGGGCCGAGCTGGGCGGGGGAGGGAGAGACTCATCCCTGGGCTGGAGGAGGCTGGATGCGATGGTGTGGGAGGGAGGGAGGGTACCCAGCGGTGTGAGAGAGAGAGAGAGTGTGATTGACTGTGTGGGGGAGGGTGAGTGTGTGTGTGTGTATGTGTGTGTGTGTGTGTGTGTGTGTGTGTGTGTGTGGGGTGGGCAGGGTGAGTGTGTGTGTGTGAGTGTGTGTATGTGTGTGTGTGGGGTGGGCAGAGTGAGTGTGTGTGTGTGTGTGTGTGTGTGTGGGGTGGGCAGGGTGAGTGTGTGTATGTGTGTGTGTGGGGTGGGCAGGGTGAGTGTGTG